>NW_011888788.1:14528159-14550939 GCF_000151845.1 Pteropus vampyrus | reverse complement strand
TTCTATTCAGAACTTCAGAGAAAACCATGGTGCTTCCTGGAAGCCCAGGGTATTACCAGTGTGGGAATCATGATTATGATAATTTCTTGGCATAGGGTCCCAGGACCATGAAAGCAATATAAAGAAGAATTCCGAACCCACTTGAGGCAACCTGTCTTTGGTTAAGATATTTCTGGAGAAGACTCACTAACCTCCAACCAGAGCCCAGGTCAAGAAGACAAACTTCCTAGCATTTTCTTTTGTGGGAAGTAGATATATTATATGGTCCCCTTTTCATTAATCAAAGGATTCTGCTTTCATGTCAGTGTCCCAAATGACCTCCCCAATCCACTTATACCCCAGGCTTGTCTTGAGTCCTTGTGTAGTCATTAAAGTCACATCCCTTATTTACTGAGATGGACAAATGCCACCAGGGGGGTGAAACTGTCAGAGCCAGTGTGCTCCTAGGGTATTCAGCTTTTTCTTTATTCATAGTTCCAACAATATTGCTTACTTCCTAGTAAGTTTAGCTTGGATATTATACTGTCCAACATTTCCTGTTATTTTGGATTAGGAAGATTTTTAGGTTATCTTGTCTTCTGGACATTGCACAGCAGTCAAAATGACCTTTTGAAAAGGCTTATCTGGTCATGTATTTCCCTTTCTTCTTAAAACCCTTCAAAGATCTCTCATTTGCTCTAGGGATAGACCCCTGAATTATTTTTTCCCAAGTTGAGATATAATTGACATATAATATTATGTAAGTTTAAGGTGTACAACATTTAACATGTGTATGTAAACTGATTACCACAATAAGATTAGCTAACCTTTCCATCACCTCACCTAATTACCTTTTTTTGTATGTGTGTGGTGAGAACATTTAAGATCTACTCTCATAGCAACTTTTGAGTATATAATATTGTTAACTATAGTCAACATGCTGTACATTAGATCCCCAGAACTTACTCATCTTATAACTGGAAGTCTGCACCCTTTTAAACAACATCTCTCCCTCCCCCAGGCCCCTGGCAACCATCATTGTATGCTCTGTTTCCCGAGTATGGCTGTTATAGATTCCACATATAAGTGAGACCATACAGTATTTGTCTTTTTCTGTCTGACTTCATTTAGCATAATGCCCTTGAGGTTCATTCGTGTAGACACCTGAATTCTTACTGCGACTTAGCGTCAGCCTGCCCCTGCCTTCTTCCATCCCCAGTTCATCCTGCATCGCTCTGCCCCTCATTCACTTCACCGTAGCACATTACCTTTTCATGCTCAGTCTAATGCCACCAACCTTCTCCAGAACTTGGTAAGCACTAGGTTCCTCGCCTGATAAACTCGCCGCCTCCACCTCACCTTCTCGTTCCTCAGGTGCTCTCTCAGTGATCATTTCCTGGCAGAAGTCTTGTCTGTTCCTCCAGACTAATTTAGGGTTCCCCATTACATGCTCTTGCAGCACTTTCCTTCCAGCACTGTTCTCAGTTTATGATTATACTCTTAATAGTGTGAGAATCTAATTGATGTCTGTCTGGAACCCTAACAGCTGGGTCAGGGCCTGGATCATGATATCCATTCACAGGGTGCTAAAGGAATACTGACGAAATTAGGATTAATGCAGAAGCTGAGGTGACGACTTGCTGATAAAGGGAGGAAGGCCTGGAATATTATGATACAACAGTGGAATGACAGGAAGGGTCAGATAGGAGTGATATTGAGAAGAAAGAATTGACAGCAGTTGGCAATCGGATGGGAAAATAAGTTAAAAAAAAAGAGCTATGTGTCATTAGTAGAAATTTAGAAATCTGTATTTTAGACATAATGAGTATAAAGTGTAAGAATATTCAGCTGGAAATGTCCAGTGGCAGCTGGAAATGCTGGTGTGGTGCTCCAGAGCGGAATGAAGATTGTGATCATCTGAACCAAGGTGGGAGCTGAGTCTCTGCATGAGGATGCAGTGTCCAGGGGAAGGTGGCTGGGAGAGAGGAGCACAGTACCTGGGGCAGCGTCCTAGCAACAAATGGGTAGAAGGGGGGCCAATGAAAGACATGGAGAAGAGCCCCAGTGATGGAAAACAAGAGACTGTAAAGGGTGAAGGAAAGAAGCGATGGGTTTCCAACAGGAGAGGTGGGTCAGCCACATCAAGGTCTGCAGGAGGATCAAGACAAAATATTTTTACAACAAACCAGAGATGGCTATGTAAGTTATATCCTGCCATGAACTTCCTAGTCCTTTCACTGTTCATAACACCTACAAATCTTGTCAGGATATACTTCAGAATAGCAGACAAGATAGAAGCCTCCAGGATTCGGGGTCCTTTCGAACTGTGAAAATATAACCTTAAATTAAATTACATTCAGAGTTTTTAGAGGTTAAAAATTAATACCTAAAGAAATTCCCAATTATTTTGGGGGGAAATGTGTTCTGGAATTATCTGCAGGTGTCCTTTCCCCCAACTTTCATCCTCCACCCCACAAAGCTGTGATTTAGAACCTTCCGTGTTATTTAAACCAATTCATTTCTGATTCACAGATTCACTATTCCAATGTTATTCATATACCCAAGATTTTATAAAACATATATATAAACCCTGTAAGTCATACTTTTACTCATTAACATAGGTCCTGGGAAACTAAACAGGGTACATTCAGTAATTCTCTTCCAAAATAATTCTTCAAGTTATATGAAGAGTAAAAACCTTGCTTTAGTATCAAAAACAGACATAAAACATCTCAAAATAACAACAACAAAACCTTTCATCATTGCTACTTATGCATTAAAAAGGAGAGAGGCACTTTTTGAGCAAAATAAGTTTAATGCTTTAAATAATAGACTTTATTAAGAAGAGTATAGGGGAAAATCTATACTTCAGGAGAAAAGCAAGCATCATCTGGAACGTACTTTTCCACCAGACTGTCCGATTCTAACTTTTCATTGCCCTTGATCTATTTTACAATTTTGTACATTGATAGTGATGCAAAATATTATATGTGCAAATTTTGTTCAGTAGGTTCAACTGACTTCTGTCCCTGACTGTGAAAGCAACCAATTTTGCCTCTATTTGCACAATATTCCTGATCTATATATGTGTCTGTTCTTTGGATTCTCCTTTAAAATGTTTATAACATCTTACCAGTTCCCTTATCCATATGAGTTAAATAAAATCTTTAATCTATGTTCTTTCTATAGGTATATGGACATTAAGAGTTACCACTTCTGAAAATTATTGTTTAATAAGGAGAGAAGGAACTTGTCCCATGAATTTAGAGAGAAAATAAAAAACTGACCCACACTTGCCAAACACTGAATAGTGTGGGAAATGCCAGCTGCACTCCCAGCTGCTTGCAGTACAGTCCTGGGAGAAGAGTAAGGAACTGCTCCTTCCCATAGCCCAGACAGTGTTGCCCAAATCACAATCTATATGGGACATCTCAAACACAACACCAGAAAAACTGACCTCATCCCACACCTCTGTTGACTCAATGAATGAGTAAATGAATGGATGAACAAAGCTGAAACACCCACAAAAACTGGGGTTTTTATTCACTCCCATCAGGGCCCATGCAGACTGGCTTCAGATTAAACCATCACCCCTCCCTCTGAGTTGTAAATTAATCTTCTCTTGAATCTGGATGTCCAGTACACCCATTCACAATCCCACAGGACTCCTCCCCTCCTCTGCCTTTTCCAGGAAATCCTTTGAATTATTATTCAAAAACCTAAAACTCACTGTTGAGATGGGAGTCTATGGCAGGGATCTGATAGTGTTGCAGCACAGAGACAGATACTTAAGCCGATCACTTTTTCCAAAGCAACAGTCTACAGACCTTGAAGGTATAACTGGGTCAATTAGAGGAGCCTTTCAGATCTTGCTGTCTGGTGAGATCAAGTTCACTTATTATTCAGCATTTCTACAGCCATTAACATTCATTTCTCAGCACCCTTTGCCAGAGAGACAAAGGGCAGCCATTCTGCAGTAAAATGACCCACATTGTCCAGGGACACTGATTCACTATTCATCACAATTTCCCTCAATGAGAGCTAAGAGTGCCAAGAGCTCTGAATGCGGAGCTGCCATCAGAGTCTGGAAGGAGCACCTTGGCCAAGAAGGAATAGAGCTGTAAATGCCACAAGCACCACTGATATAGGCCAGTGGAAGTGCTAGTTATTATAAATAATTGTTATCTATTCATCCATGCAGCCCTGGAAACCCCCCTGGACATGCTCTGTAAATCCACTTATAAGCACTTTTCAATTTTTCAGAATTCAGACCTGGCATGCCTGCCCCAACCTGAATGAGACCAAGTGAGATTTCCATGACCAACAGCCCCACTTTGAGAATGGAGAAATGGAGAGGTAATCTAAGAAAGGATGGCACTGAGGAAGTGAGGGCTGACAGCACAGAGCTGTGGTTCTGGTGGTACCTAACAGAGACTCCAAGCCCCGCTTGGTGTCTGCACAAATCCTGGTGTCTCAGAGCACATGAACTAAGCATGGCTGAGCAGAAACACTGATAAAAAGTCATCTCTGACATGTCACAAACAGGAACACCTCCCTAAACTTCTGAAGCTGCCCCAAACCCCATCTGATCCTCGCAGCTTCATCTCTGAAGCCCTCTTTGCCCACTTGCATGATCTTCTTGGATCCAGCTGGTTTGCTTTCCCAAACCTGCTGCAAAGTTCCAGCAGGGCCACACACACCTGTCCAAGTGGCATGATCCAAACTGGGGGCTCCAGTAGGGTCCTGTTCACAGAGACAGGACTTGGAGAGGAGAGGTCCCATCACCAGCCAGGCCTATGGACGGGGCAGTGCTCACTACTGGTGCCTACCCAGATCCCCTTCACCTCAACGGTACCACCCTATCTGCTATGAATGTTGGCTGCTAATGGCTCTCACCTGCCCCCTTGTCCAGAGAAGATGCCTCACCTGGCAGGTCACCGCAGATACCATGCCAGGTTGTAGCCAGTGGCCAGTGAGTAGCTGACTAGGGGTACACAAAGCAGCCCCTTGGCTCCCAGACAGGATCAATTTTGGGATGTAGTTGCATTCTGATCTCTCTGTGGGATTGGCTGACCCCAGCAGAGATTACATCCCAGTTCAGCTTTCATCCCCAGCCTATCTTGCTTTATTTAGCCTCCCTCTGTCAATAATTCACTTGCCCAAGAATAAGGATCTATCAACTGGAGACAATGGACACTCTTCTAGAAGGAGGTTAATGCCTCCTTATTCATTTGCAACTTCCCAAGGAGGAAGAATTAGTGCAGGCAGTACTGTGCCAGCTCCGCTGGTCTCCCGGAGCCTGTCTGCATGTGGGCACACCATACTTCAGCCCACTTTAAAGTGTTACTGTTCCTTGAGCTCCAGCAGCCTAGAATTGGGAAAGCACTGGAAAAAATCTTTTTAATGCCAATGCACATTTCTGAGCCACCCCATGTCTAGTGATAGACACCCCATGTCTAGCGATGTGGTATTGAGGATCTGCATGCTATTTCAAAAGAACAGAGCTCTCAGATCTATTCCAATAAAGGCTGTGATGGCTAATGGAAATGCCACCAGCCTCTGCTTTCAGTTGCAATTACGTAAACTCAGGTGGCAGCACCAGTTATTGCTGGGTGACTGAAAGCCCCAAACAGCAGTCATATGGGTCTTTGATGATTTTCAGGGGAAAATGAACAGATTAATGCTTTATTAAGGCTTTATGGGCCAAAAGAATCACCTAAGATGTTGGGTGGGTGGAAGAAAATAACAGAAGGGGGGTTGGAAGCCAGCATTTTCATACCTCGTTAAATAAATTGGATCTCTTAGGTCCTCGGGGGTAGGGGCAGAGGGAAGATGGAGAAAATGAAGGATGAACCCAAATCGTTCTTCTCCCAGACCAGGGCCCATGGTGCCCCACAGAATCCAAGGCACAAGGCCACAGGACTGAGGAGGCAGCTTGGAAGTGATCAAGAGGGCTGCACCTGGCCAAAAGGTAGAGAGGGGCAGGTGACAGCTACATAAAACCCTGCCAGGCCAACTCAGCCACTTGCCTTTGTTTTGTGTATTCATTCCCAGCCAGGCTGGCACCTCTGCCCTGGCCATCCCTTGTGTCCCGGGCCTTTGGACTAGTGCCAAGCCTACGTGCAGGACCCCTGGGTGTCCAATCAGTTCTGCCACAGATGCCTTCACTCACCAGCTCCTAGAAGGCACAGCCATCATGACAGAGACCTTCAAGGGTCCCAGGCTGGCAGCAGGGGGCTCAGGGTCCAACTAAGAGCTGTGTCTCTGCAGAGGTCTCTGGGTATGAGACCCCATATGAGAAAATAGTCACCCAAGATGCAGCCTCCACTCCCAGAGTGCTGGGGACAGAAGCCAGACTGGTGTTCTGACCCCTGGCCCTCCACTCCAAGTTCCAGGATCCCAGCCTCAGGCCGACCTGAGCTGGGAGGTGCTTTCAAGAAAGCAGTGTGCTACCTAGAAAACGTGCCATAGCCTTATTTCTTTCTGAGGATCTCTGGGTCATTTCTGCCAGTCAGTCTGCTTCATGTGGGCTTGGCCTACTGCGGACACCACGCAGGAGCATGAGTGTGGGAGGACTGTCTCTCACAGGCCTGGCCTCAGACACGGTAATTCTGGAAAGACTCATTCTTACTGTATTTTTTTCCTTAAATAAGCTTTTCTCTGAGAGTTCTAGTTATTGTGATCGTGCTTTCTCCCATATGATTAACACCTCTCTACACTGTGATTCATTCCCTTGACTGCATTACTACCTCAGGGGTTGGTCCTCCCACACACAAGAGTGTGTGTGGGGGGTGTGTGGGGTGTCGGATGTGGGGTGTGGGGTGTGTGGGGTGTGGGGTGTGTGGTGTGTGGGGTGTGTGGTGTGCGGGCGTGTGGTATGTGGGTGTGTGGTGTGTTGTATCTGTGTATACTGTATGTGTGTGTGGTGTGTGTACAGTGTGTGTGTGATGGGTGAGGGATGGGAATACAACTCCTATTTGGAGATGTTCTGAGAGGAGAAAAAGACAAGTGTATGAAGAAGAGTAGGAGGAGGGAGGAGAGAAGGAATAGAGGAGAATCAATAATATTAGTAATAGTTAATACTGTTGTTTCAGTCTCGAGAGGGCAAGGCATGTGCCTCTAGTGTGTCTCCTGTCGGGAACCACCCTCCACCCCGCCGTGCTGCAGGGATCCAACACCAAACAAGGGTGAGGACACCAAGGTGCAGCAACTTCTCCACCCTCAAAATGTGGATTCTCTCTTGTCTGTGGTCGGTTTGCACATGAAGCCTTTCAGTCCAACAGATGCGACCATAAAGTTCAAACTCAATTATCCACTTTGCTTTAATATTCAAGTTACACTTTAAATAAGTACATCCACTTTAGAAAACTGTTTATTAGGATCTACTAAAGCCAAACCACACACCCAAACATCTACGTTGAGGTACAGACCTAATCGAAATGCATACACATGATCACAGAAAGGCATGATAAGAACATTCTGAGCAGCATGACTCATACTGAAATTACTCAAATGTCCATTAATTCTGACAATAAAATACTAGGCAGTAGCAACAATGAATAATCTACAACTGGTCAAAATGATGTAGGTGGATCTCAGAAGCATAACATTCGGCAAAAGAACATATTCATGGTTTATACTGAAACAACACACAAAAACAGGCAGAACTGACCTATGCTGTTATAAGTTGGGATAGTGATCACTCTTGGGGTGGAGGTGACTACAAAGGGCCATGAGGGGCTTCAGGGGTGCAGGTCCTGCTGTTTCTTGACCTGGCAGCTGTTAAGTCTGTGAAAATTCATCAAGTAATACATTTATAATAGATATAATTTTCCACATATGTTAAACTTCAAAAAACTTATTTAAAAATAACAAAAATGAATCATATTCTCTCTTCACTGGAACCATCCTTGTCATTTCTTATTTGGGTTGAAAATAGAAAAGGCAGCAGGAAAATGTAAGAGGGGCTTAGGCTCTTGAAGCAAAATCAATGAAAGCAAGACCAAGTCCAAGCTTAAATCAGAAGGCAAGGTGAGTGAGGGAAAGTTGGGAGGTGGGGGTATTTGGCAAGAAGGAGATGAAATCAGAGTCCCACGTGAGAGTTGCATGATTTGCATCTCTCCATTCTGCCTAAGTTTCATTTCACCACGGGAAATCTCAACCCAACTGAATTTAGCCACATGGATACCCAAGCTATCAACATCCATCCAACATGTGTTTACTGACGTGACATAGAACTAGAGACCAGGGTACCACACGTGGGGAATGTGTGAGGGATTGAATTTGCACCTCAAATTTGAAATTTGGCCTGCTGGCTTTTGAATGCCTCAGCTTTATTTAGCCTCCCTCTGTCAATAATTCACTTGCCCAAGAATAAGGATCTATCAACTGGAGACAATGGACACTCTTCTAGAAGGAGGTTAATGCCTCCTTATTCATTTGCAACTTCCCAAGGAGGAAGAATTAGTGCAGGCAGTACTGTGCCAGCTCCGCTGGTCTCCCGGAGCCTGTCTGCATGTGGGCACACCATACTTCAGCCCACTTTAAAGTGTTACTGTCCCTTGAGCTCCAGCAGCCTAGAATTGGGAAAGCACTGGAAAAAATCTTTTTAATGCCAATGCACATTTCTGAGCCACCCCATGTCTAGTGATAGACACCCCATGTCTAGCGATGTGGTATTGAGGATTTGCATGCTATTTCAAAAGAACAGAGCTCTCAGATCTATTCCAATAAAGGCTGTGATGGCTAATGGAAATGCCACCAGCCTCTGCTTTCAGTTGCAATTACGTAAACTCAGGTGGCAGCACCAGTTATTGCTGGGTGACTGAAAGCCCCAAACAGCAGTCATATGGGTCTTTGATGATTTTCAGGGGAAAATGAACAGATTAATGCTTTATTAAGGCTTTATGGGCCAAAAGAATCACCTAAGATGTTGGGTGGGTGGAAGAAAATAACAGAAGGGGGGTTGGAAGCCAGCATTTTCATACCTCGTTAAATAAATTGGATCTCTTAGGTCCTCGGGGGTAGGGGCAGAGGGAAGATGGAGAAAATGAAGGATGAACCCAAATCGTTCTTCTCCCAGACCAGGGCCCATGGTGCCCCACAGAATCCAAGGCACAAGGCCACAGGACTGAGGAGGCAGCTTGGAAGTGATCAAGAGGGCTGCACCTGGCCAAAAGGTAGAGAGGGGCAGGTGACAGCTACATAAAACCCTGCCAGGCCAACTCAGCCACTTGCCTTTGTTTTGTGTATTCATTCCCAGCCAGGCTGGCACCTCTGCCCTGGCCATCCCTTGTGTCCCGGGCCTTTGGACTAGTGCCAAGCCTACGTGCAGGACCCCTGGGTGTCCAATCAGTTCTGCCACAGATGCCTTCACTCACCAGCTCCTAGAAGGCACAGCCATCATGACAGAGACCTTCAAGGGTCCCAGGCTGGCAGCAGGGGGCTCAGGGTCCAACTAAGAGCTGTGTCTCTGCAGAGGTCTCTGGGTATGAGACCCCATATGAGAAAATAGTCACCCAAGATGCAGCCTCCACTCCCAGAGTGCTGGGGACAGAAGCCAGACTGGTGTTCTGACCCCTGGCCCTCCACTCCAAGTTCCAGGATCCCAGCCTCAGGCCGACCTGAGCTGGGAGGTGCTTTCAAGAAAGCAGTGTGCTACCTAGAAAACGTGCCATAGCCTTATTTCTTTCTGAGGATCTCTGGGTCATTTCTGCCAGTCAGTCTGCTTCATGTGGGCTTGGCCTACTGCGGACACCACGCAGGAGCATGAGTGTGGGAGGACTGTCTCTCACAGGCCTGGCCTCAGACACGGTAATTCTGGAAAGACTCATTCTTACTGTATTTTTTTCCTTAAATAAGCTTTTCTCTGAGAGTTCTAGTTATTGTGATCGTGCTTTCTCCCATATGATTAACACCTCTCTACACTGTGATTCATTCCCTTGACTGCATTACTACCTCAGGGGTTGGTCCTCCCACACACAAGAGTGTGTGTGGGGGGTGTGTGGGGTGTCGGATGTGGGGTGTGGGGTGTGTGGGGTGTGGGGTGTGTGGTGTGTGGGGTGTGTGGTGTGCGGGCGTGTGGTATGTGGGTGTGTGGTGTGTTGTATCTGTGTATACTGTATGTGTGTGTGGTGTGTGTACAGTGTGTGTGTGATGGGTGAGGGATGGGAATACAACTCCTATTTGGAGATGTTCTGAGAGGAGAAAAAGACAAGTGTATGAAGAAGAGTAGGAGGAGGGAGGAGAGAAGGAATAGAGGAGAATCAATAATATTAGTAATAGTTAATACTGTTGTTTCAGTCTCGAGAGGGCAAGGCATGTGCCTCTAGTGTGTCTCCTGTCGGGAACCACCCTCCACCCCGCCGTGCTGCAGGGATCCAACACCAAACAAGGGTGAGGACACCAAGGTGCAGCAACTTCTCCACCCTCAAAATTTGGATTCTCTCTTGTCTGTGGTCGGTTTGCACATGAAGCCTTTCAGTCCAACAGATGTGACCATAAAGTTCAAACTCAATTATCCACTTTGCTTTAATATTCAAGTTACACTTTAAATAAGTACATCCACTTTAGAAAACTGTTTATTAGGATCTACTAAAGCCAAACCACACACCCAAACATCTACGTTGAGGTACAGACCTAATCGAAATGCATACACATGATCACAGAAAGGCATGATAAGAACATTCCGAGCAGCATGACTCATACTGAAATTACTCAAATGTCCATTAATTCTGACAATAAAATACTAGGCAGTAGCAACAATGAATAATCTACAACTGGTCAAAATGATGTAGGTGGATCTCAGAAGCATAACATTCGGCAAAAGAACATATTCATGGTTTATACTGAAACAACACACAAAAACAGGCAGAACTGACCTATGCTGTTATAAGTTGGGATAGTGATCACTCTTGGGGTGGAGGTGACTACAAAGGGCCATGAGGGGCTTCAGGGGTGCAGGTCCTGCTGTTTCTTGACCTGGCAGCTGTTAAGTCTGTGAAAATTCATCAAGTAATACATTTATAATAGATATAATTTTCCACATATGTTAAACTTCAAAAAACTTATTTAAAAATAACAAAAATGAATCATATTCTCTCTTCACTGGAACCATCCTTGTCATTTCTTATTTGGGTTGAAAATAGAAAAGGCAGCAGGAAAATGTAAGAGGGGCTTAGGCTCTTGAAGCAAAATCAATGCAAGCAAGGCCAAGTCCAAGCTTAAATCAGAAGGCAAGGTGAGTGAGGGAAAGTTGGGAGGTGGGGGTATTTGGCAAGAAGGAGATGAAATCAGAGTCCCACGTGAGAGTTGTATGATTTGCATCTCTCCATTCTGCCTAAGTTTCATTTCACCACGGGAAATCTCAACCCAACTGAATTTAGCCACATGGATACCCAAGCTATCAACATCCATCCAACATGTGTTTACTGACGTGACATAGAACTAGAGACCAGGGTACCACACGTGGGGAATGTGTGAGGGATTGAATTTGCACCTCAAATTTGAAACTTGGCCTGCTGGCTTTTGAATGCCTCAGAGAGACTGAAGCCAAGCTGAGCTGGTGTGTCACACGAACAGATGTTGAACCCTGGAGAGCACTGATTGCTGTGACTTTAAAGGGACCCCTCATAAGGTAATTCTCATGAAATCTCTTTACCAGATGACTTACAGATGGCAAAGCAGTCAAAGACAGGCAGTTGAGGCCCAAGAGGAGCAGATGTTGCTGCTGGCTCACAAATCTGACCACTCCATTCAGAGCCTGACCTGAGCCTGCCTAGCCAGAGACAGCAAGCTCTGCAATTCCTAGTCCAATGTCATTTCCTTCCACTCAAGAAAGAAGTTTGCTTTGGGAGGAAAAGAGAAAGAATGAATATCTGCAGCTCCAAAAATCTGGATGGTCTCTGAACTCAAAGTTTAAAGAATTTTCATTAAAAAATAAAAAAATAAAAAAGGCACACTGTGATCACTGCCCTAAGTGTCTGAGGAGTGAGCTCATCAAATGTTCGTGGTATTGCCATAATTTCACATTATCACTATTTCAGACCAAGTGCTATATAACTAATATTACTTTTTAAAAGTTAATTGTAGGATTTGGAAGTGTCTGAAGCATGGGCATTTCCTTAGGGAATAACAGCCTAGGGAAGAAGAGAAAAACTCTACCAGCTCAACTATTTAAAAAAGTCGTTTAGAAACCTACAGACACTGGGCTATAAATGTCACCATCCCCAAAATTCCCTCCTTCCTTTTCTACACACGCATCCCTATTTATGGGTGTTCTGTCACATCTCTTGGCCTTTCAATATATCTTTGATGCTCATTTTAAGTTTTTTTTTTTAAATCTAAAAACATTGGAAGGGGGCAGAATACAGAAGCAAATAATGAAATATGGATCAGCCTATTGCTGCCTCTCTAGGAAAGAATAGAGACCCTAAGGTTCGCCGGACACAAACTGCTTTGCTTTCCCTGAATTATTTTGTGGTTTTAATCCACATTACTCACTGTCAACACCTACATTCACCCTCAAAGTCACAACACTCTCCCAAATCACCTGGTTTCCTAAGCCCTGACACACGCTGCACTCATTCTACACCAGCCACAACACCACTCCTAGAGAGTGGGCCAGTCAGACTGGGCCCCTCGCTGGGTTGGGGGGCAAATCTCCAGTCAGATCCCAGTGGGGACCCCGCCATTGCTGAGCACTTGAAAGGAGCCAGTGGACGAAGGACAAAGAGTCCACTTGCACAGTGTTAGGGGCTGAGTTGTGCCCACAAAAATTCATATGCTGAAGTTCTAACCCCCCAAGTACTGTAGAATTTGGCTTTATTTGGAAATAAGGTTTGTACTGTAGATGTAATTAGTTAAGATGAGGTCATAGGACATAGGGTGAGATTATCCCTAATTCACTATGACTGATTATCCCTAATTCACTATGACTGAAAACCTTATAAAAAAGAGAAGTTTGGACCCAGAGGCAGATATGCACAGAGAGAAGACAACGTGAAGACACAGAGAGCAGACCGCCATCCATGAGCCAACAAAAGATGCCACAGAAGAATATGACCCTGCCAAAACCTTGATCTGACTACTAGCCTCCAAAACTGTGAGAAAATAAATGTCTGTTGTTTAAGGAAAAAATAACAACAAAAGCTACAGACCCTGGATCCTGCATCAACTTCTCTAGGGCACAGGGCCCTCAAAATAATTTGTTCTCTGTTCAAGGTGAGTAGGGCATAAAACAGTCAAAAGGCTTGGAGGCATTTCATCTGAGGTCGACTAAGCACTGCTTTCTCCAACTACAAGTAGAAATTCATTTATTCATTCTTCTAACAGCTACCTAGCAAACTTCTCTCTGCAGAGCAACTCACTGTGTACTGCAGAGAGGTGGAGGCATTTGAGATCCAGAAGCTAACTGAAGAGATTTCAAGGTGAATAACTGATCTGGTGACTCCACTGCTTAAGTGTCACCTAGAGAAACTACTCTCACATATGGGCACAGGAGCTGCGCACAAGAATGTTTAACTCCAGCACTATTTGTGATGAGAAAAACAATGCAAACAACTCAAATGTCCACCATGATGAGAAGCTAAAAAGCAAAATCATCTCTGGTATGTCCATATGAATAAGACAGAGACTAGTGAGGAAAACAAGGTATTTCAAATGGAAGAAATTTAACATCGGGAATTGGCTGTATAGGTGATGGAGTAGCTTAGAAGCTAAACAGCCTGATGGGGCGACTCAGAGATTAGCAACAATGGGAAACTGTCAGCATCCCTAAAATGTGAATGGCAGAGAGGGAAGGGGTTATCAGCAGGTCATGAAAGAAGGAGTTTCCAGCATAAATGAAGTCACAGCCAGGGAGGGTGTCTGAAGTGGGGTGGGAGAAGTGAGGTGCAGGGAAAGATGCCCTTCCTTCTCTCTCTCTCTCCTGTACTTCCTGTTGGCTGAACCTGCCTCGAAGACAGAGGGCAGGGGAGCTGGGGAAGGTAGCTCCCAGTGAAAAGAGCATAAAATATCCTGAGGGTGGACAAAAATATCCTGAGACAGCATCCTAACATTAAAAAGAAGAGGACAGATCAATCTCTAACATATACTATTGAATGAGAACAAAATACAAAAGGAAATACTCAGATTCATACCATATAAGCACAATGAAATGCCACACATTTACTATGGAAAACAAAAGTGTATATAAATGAAGACATGTCCAACTGATTATAGAATGACTTCTGGACAGGGCCATTGATATTGAGGATAAGCTAGGAGCGTTCAAATACAACATTAGCATTATCAGTGATGTCTTAAATTTCACCAGCAGGAAGTAACTCAGGAATTAGTTTGGTAAAAACAATTTTAAAAGGCTAATGCATGAGCCAGTTCTGGTATGTGATGCTTCCCAATGCTGCCAGCCAGAGCTGGTGTCCCCTTCCTGAAGACTCCCCTGGTTTTTTGTAAGGGCATGTCACATGTGGCATTAGAATTTATTGTTTATACATGTCTCTCTTTTCTAATGGACTCTGTGTGCCTCCAGGGCAAGGACTGTTTCTTATTGAGCTCCATATGGTACCAAGAGAGTCTCCTCAATAAAAGTCAGTTGAATTATA
The DNA here is from genome assembly GCF_000151845.1 of Pteropus vampyrus. Classification (NCBI taxonomy): domain Eukaryota; kingdom Metazoa; phylum Chordata; class Mammalia; order Chiroptera; family Pteropodidae; genus Pteropus; species Pteropus vampyrus. The sequence continues at coordinate 14,536,357 of NW_011888788.1, read as the reverse complement.
GCAAATTAAATTATGAATAAGTTCAAAAAATAAAAGTTCACCATTAGATAGAGTAAAAGGTTCAAGGACATAGAATTTGAGTTAGGCCTTGAAAAAGGAGTGTGATTACATGTTTCAGAGCCTGTCATACTGTAAGCCCTCAACTGATATTGAAAGAATGAGCAAAAGTTGTTGCTTTACTTGGTTTGTCACCCAGTGTTTCATCTTGTTAAATTCATTTATAATACATATGCCTCCTGGACCCTAAGGGCTATGGAATTGGCCCTCTATCTCCGAGTCAGGCTGGAGTCAAATTTTAGAAGCTTGAAGTACAGGCTTAAAGGTTCAGTATAACTTTGTTATAGACTGAATGTTTGTGTTCCCTCCAAAATTCGTATGTTCAAGGTGATAGTATTAGGAGGTGGGGCCTTTGAGAGATGTTTAGGTCATGAACATGAGCCCTCATGATTGAGATTAATGTTCTTATAAAAGAGGACCCAAGAGCTCTCTTGCCCCTTCCACCATGTGAGGACACAGTGAGAAGGAAGAGGGCTCTCACCAGATACTGATTCTACTGGTGCCTCAATCTTAGACTTCCAGTCTCCAGAACTCTAAGAAATAAATGTCTGCTGTTTTGGCCACCCAATCTGTAATATTTATGTTATAGCCTGAGCTGACTAATATATCTTTCTAAGTAGAAGGAAACAGAAATACTAACAGATGTTCAAAGGGAGATGTGCCTGACCATTGTAGCACCATGTCAGGAAGCTTGGTCCAGTGTGATGTGCTAGAAAAAGGATGAGAGCTGGGAGACCAAAGAGGCAAGGGGCCAGAAGGTGCAGGTATGAGGTGGAGCTGAGAGTAGACAAGGTGAGAAGAAAGATGAGGAAGACACTGTGAAGGAAGAAGGTATAGAAATCCTGCTTCCTGGATGCTGGTAAAGACATAGGAATCCAAGATGCTCAGACATCACACCTAGGAGCCTAAACAGAAAGCAACCGTGGTGTAGGAGGTAAGTCCATGATAAGGTAAGTTTTGTTTTAGAAATATTCATACTTGGAGATGAAGGCAGACCATCTTAGTGAAAATAAATATTTCCTTTGCATCTCACAGGAACCGGGACACTGCCAGTCTAAATAACATCTCTGAACTGCAGAGAGTACCCCAATCTCGTGGGTGCACAGACTGGGAAGAAGTACAGAACACCTTCATGGAAACTTGCAAAAAGGAGCCCTTCCTCTCCTTGCTGCAGCTCCATGCCAGTGTCTCCACGCTCACCTAGGCTGGATGTCCTTATGCAGGTATGGCTGGTGCAACCTAGTTAAATGATTTTTGAGGTTTAAAAGATAATTGGGGATGTAAAATATGGGTCAAGTTAAGTACTCTTAGAGTAGAAAATAGAAGAGTAAGGACATTCACTGCTCAGCAGCATTTAACTCAGTAAGAGTGAGTTTCCAGCGAGGAAACAATTCCACAAGCTCTTACACTGTCATACCATATTCCAGGCAAGTGCCAGCTAAGACTTGATAAACAGAGAAAAACTTTATGAAACCCTTTACTGGGGAGGGAAGAGTATAACGTGGGCGGAGCACATCACCCACACTAATAAACGTCTATAATTACTTACAGTGCTGTGGTAACTCTTCCATCAGTGTGGCTGATAACAGGACTCACTGGACCTCTTCTAAGCTCAGGGCAGACTCTCCAGGAAGAGGCAATGAGAGCATCCTACTAGATGCAGCCCTCGGCACCATCCTCGATGCCGATGCCAGTAGGCAGACCGCGGAGGGTGCGGGGGGTGCTGTCTGCCACCACAGGGTTTGGAATCAAAGCCCAGAACAAACTTCAAAATAAATACTGTGTAACAGAAATGGAATAGCTGTCACAGATGTTGCTCCTCCTCTCAGTCCTTTCAGAAATAATACATCCCTACCAAAGCCCTCCTGGTACTCTCATTCACCTGCAGCTCCTGCTGAAATCAGCAAAGGCACCATCCCTCAGAGAGTGAGAGGAGCAAGCCTGGGGTAGAAAGGAGAATGAATGCCATCCCGTCCTCCTTTCTACCCCAAGGATGTTGTCATTCCTCTCTTAACTTCCTTAGGCTCTCGACAGAGCAGCAGTAGCTTCCTGAGCACAGAAGGGTCTCTATCTTCATGTTTGCAATGAAGCCCATTAGGTCTGCTGGAAATAAAGTCACTCAAGGAGCAAAACACTTTGTTTTGGGTTTCTTCACATGCAAAGGGCAAAATCACAGCACCTGCCTGATATGCTTACAGCAGTGCTTCTCAAACTTCTTCTACATGTGGTAAGAGACCTCATTAGAACAAAGTTTCCTGGCTCCCATCCCCAAAGACTGATTCAGCAGGCTGGGGTAAGGGCCATGACTATGCATGTCTAGAAAGCTCATAGGGGAGGGGGTATCAGGTGACACTGATGTTAACTGATCCAAAGCCCTTTGAAAATCCCTTGTTTCTACTATGAGTAAGAATTTATGACATGCAGAAGCAATCTATCGAGCTGTGCAATCTCAATGGCTCTGTGAAATCAACAAAAAAAATCACATTCATAAGAGTAATTCTCATGAAACAGAAATGAATAATGATTGAGGGCATGCTCAGAGGCAAAACTGTATTTGTCTGGCTGTAAATTAGCAGGAAGCACACTTCCAACATCTTCCAGGAGGCTTTAAATTTTAAATTTTAAAATTATTGATTTAAAATTATTGATAAAATTAGAGAGTTTTAATGTTAGCAATGTAAAGACAATTTAGTGTAAATGCTCACATTCTACAGATGAGAAAACTGAGAACAAAAGCAAATATGCAGGTTAGTAGCAGGAATGGGATTAGAACCTCTGTCTTCAGACTCGCTGTCCAGTATTCCTGTTATGGACAACATGAGCCAAGTTTCCTATCCATGAATATTTTCATAGCAGAAATAATAAAGATACAGAAGATGGTAAAGTTTTACTGTCCTTCATGACAGAACAATACAGATCAGTCCTGCACAATATCAACATAAAAGATTTCATTCCTGGTGTCTCCTAAAATAAACTTTAATTCTGTGCTGACACTCAGAATGTTCATCAGAAAAGAACGCTCCCAGACAAGCATACCTCTTATCTCCCCTTCCTCCTTTCCTTCCTACCCTACTTCCCAACGGACTCAAAAAACACTGAAAAAACAAACACCGGGCTGAAAGAGCCATCAAGAGATACTATGGCACCCCAGAAGCCTTCAGGAGCGTCCTTTACCAGACAGGACAAGATGTGTCCATTTATGGTTCTCTTGGCTCGAAATTGAAGGATAATGTTCTTGCCATCTTAGGCAAAACAACTCTACGGATCTGCCTGGGGGTAGACATCCTTCTCCTCCCAGGCTTACAGCTGTTGTTTGTAATTCTGTTAACACTGCTGGCCTGTACAACCAGAGGGAGCCTAGAAAGATCCCCTCCCCCACACTGGACTTCTCATTGCTCTTGAGAAATTGAGTTAACGGTTAAAACTTTGTTTCCTCCTTATTTTGTTATCAGAGGAGCAGTCAGCATGAAGGAAAACCGAAGCAACTGTGGAGAATAGAAGATAAGAAAAGCAAAACGTCTATTTAAAAAAAGTGTGGGTCCATCATGTGACATTTTAAGGAGATGCCTTTGTCTGATACTCGTCACCCTCTTGATTTGTTTTCCAAGTTGGTGCTTCTTCTTTGCCATTAGTGTCCCATTAACACCTTGTTTTTGTCCTCCAGCCATTGTAGAGGTTCTGCGAATATCTGAGGAGGGATAGTTTTAGGTAGAAATGCAGTCTGAGGTTTAAGAGATAAAGTGGGGACATGAGGCCAGGCAGAGCACATCTTGATAATACGTTAAAATGAAATTAAAAAGCCATTCAAAACACTCTAAGACAGGGAACCTAGTGGACAGAGCTCTATAAGGAAAAATGTGCAAGTCCTATAACTCCACAGACATTCTCCATAGCTCTACCAGTTAGCCGGGACTCACTATCACTACAAACACAGTAATCAGAAAGTTACAGTGGCTTGGAACACACACAGATGTTTAATCAGCAGTAATCAAATATTTTAAATAGCCTATAATATTTTAAATAACCAACAATAATTAATTATATATATTCAATAGAATTTTCTATATATTCAATGGAATGCCAATCAGCCTGTGAAATGGTAATTATAAAATAACTGACAGTTGCCTTTATTAAAAATATGTTGTCATAAAAATACAATATGGAACATCATATCGGTAAGTCAAAATGTAACATACAACACTGTATTTATTTTATTATGACCACCCACCTTATTTTATGAGAGGATCATTCAGTGTCTGAAGAATATCTACCACCCATATAAAAATTATTTATGCACATGACCAAACACTGGAAAGAACACTGAAAATTAATATTTGATCTCGGAGGGTAGCATAACTTTAACTCAATTTCTTCTTTCTTTATATTTCTGTTACTAATACAGTTGGCAATATTCCATCGAGGATACAAATTAAGTTCCATTTAGTTGGTACAATGTCATCAAGGATACAAATTAAGTTCCATTTAGTTGGTACAATGTCATCTGGGCAAAAAGTAATAATCTAACAAATATTTATGGAGCTTCTCTTCCATTTCAGGCACTGGGCAGAAGGCAGTAAACACAACAGATGAAGTTTCATTCTTCCGAGAGCTGACATTCTCATTGGGACAGGGTAATAGCAACACAAGAAGAAATGAATATATAGTACACCAAACAATGACACAGTAACTGCTCACAGAAATGCCTGTGTGGTGTGCACAGAGTCAATCACTCCAGGGCATTCTGTTCCTGCTTTTCAGAGAACCATGGCCAATTTCTGATACGCTGAGTATATTAGCTTCCTATTGCTACTGTAATAAATTCCCACAAACTTAGTGGTTTAATACAGCCCCAAATCTTACAGTTTTAAAAGTCAGAAGTTGTACAGGATTCTCATTGATCTAAATTCAAAGTGTCAGCAGGGCTGTTCCTTGCCTTTTCCAGCTCCTAGAGGGTGCCCACATTCCTTGGCTCATGGCCCACTCCCATCTCCAAAGCCAGTAGTCCCATCAGTCCGATCTCTGCTTCTGTCATCACATCACATTCCCTTGACTCTGCCCCTCCTGCCTTTTCTTTTCACGTATTCGGACTCTTGTGATTTCAATGGACCAATCTGGATAATCCAGGATAATCTTCCCATCTCAAAGTCAGCTGATTAGCAACCTTAATTCTACCTGCAACCTTAATTTCCCCTTGCCATGTAACATAACAGATTCCCAGGTTCCAAGGATTAAGACATGGACATTTCTGAGGGAGAGGAGGACAGTATTCTGCAATGGGGTATCTTCTTGTTGAACTCCCTGGCAGGATATGTTTAGTAATCTCTTTCCTAAACACAGATGTTTAGCACAGTGGAAAGTACCACTGTCTACCTGTAAGACTCTGGGCAAGTCACTTTAGGAGGACAATAATACTGAATCCATGGTTTTGTGGAGATAATTAAGTGAGGTAAACGACGTGAAAGAGGTGTGAACCTAGAAAACACAATAACCAGTTAGTTAATATTAGACAAATTTAGCTGTTCCTGAATCTCCCTATCCATGAATTAAATTTCTTCATCTTGTAACAAATTAAAAATGTCAAGCTAAAATCTGAACAGGCTTTCTGAGATGCTATGGTAATTAGCCAACGGCATGTGATCTGCCCTTTCCTGTATTCCCATTGAAAGAAATAAAGAAATACATAAAAAGATGCTGAGTGTGGATAAGCCCCTGAAATACAAGAATGAGACATGACAGGTAGACCACATGAGGTGACACACAAATCTCCAGGTATGAACCCCTATTTCAGAAACATGCTGCTGAAAGGAACTGCTTTCGCGGGCACCCTCATACCATGAACATGTCTTTCCATCCACTCAGAGACTCAAATTCCTGGAAATGCAACTCAACCAGGGAAAAGGGCATATTGCCTTTCGGAGACTAACAAATAAGAAAAGAGATAGAAAGAACCACAGAAAGGATGCAAACTGGGATGGTAGATTGCAATGTTCTGTCTCTAGATGGAAGAACTAGAAAGAACTATAAACTGATTGAAATGATATGAATAAAGCTCCATCTAAATATTCAAACTACGAGGTAGCAGAAACAATCCTCTCAGACAAGCTGAGTCACCCTAGAAAACACAACATAAACAGAATTTAGTCAAGGACCATGAACACCAACCAAATCTTCAACTGAAGATATGCCAACAGTAACCTGAAACAGTGTGGCAAGGTAAGTGCTCTGGAGGGACAGGAAGGTCTGCTCACAGTGAAGGAGTTCAGAACAGGCCTCCCCAAAATATGCCACTCTGGCAAGTGATTATTTTGAGCTGAACACAATCAAAACCCTGCAGGCTCATGAGAGAAACTTTTATCATTCCAATAATTTAAATTAGGGGCTTTGCCCATAATAAGAGTTATCACCAGAAACAACCTTTTATAACCTATCTATGGGGCAGGGCAAACTACAAATTACTGCACAGTTTATCTTCTTATCATCCTGCAACGACCTTCTTCCCTTCCTCTGAAGCCCCAAAGCACTTTCCCTCATCCTTAGTGCAGAATGTCATATATACCTCTTTTTAACTTTCTGTCCTCAAACCTCTCATGTATGTGGCATCTCTGACTCTCACACATATGTGGCGTTCCCATGCATATGTATGTAATTAAAATTGGCTATTTTCTCTTATCAATCTGTCTCATGTAGATTTAATTATTAGACCAGCTAAAGAATCTAGAAGGATAAAGGAAAGTTTCTCTCTCTCTGACAACAGGAATATCCAGGGCCTGGATCTTCTCTTTCAAAGGTGAATAACTCAAAAACACTTTGAAAATTCTCTGCAACATAAAAAAGAATACTATACTTCCAAAAATAATTTATTACAGAAAGTAGAAGTAAATTTTAGAAATAATCTATTTTAAAATCTCAATGATATGCAAGAAAACATGGGTTATATGAAAGAAAAAATTTAAATGGACAGAAAGACCAAGATTACAATTGAAGCTAACTAATAAGGGAGAAAACAATATATGAAATGGTTGAAAAACAGAAATGCATAGACAAATGGAATAAAAGGTAGTAGAGCAAACCCAAAGTATTGAAGATAAAATCACTGAGGAGAAAAAAAATTTAGAAACCTGTGTAGAATGAAGAGGAAATGACAAAAAGAAGAAAATAATGAAAGAGAAGATGATAAACATAGAAGACAGACAAATGGCTATATAAATTACAAACAGTTCATGTTCCAAAGAAAGACAACCAAAACTAATGAAAAACCACAGTTAAAGGTCATATTCTTTGGACAAAATGGAAAAAAGTTAGACATTGATATTTCAAAATATACACATAAAAGCACTCTGACAACTTAGAAATTTAAAAAAACCACTCTCCTAAATATTTGCACAAGCAAAAAAACAAAACTAGAATTACAAGACTGTTTGAAAAATACAATAATAACTACGCGACATTGTAAAACTTATGAGTCTAAAGCCGCCCTTAAAGTCAAATCTATCATTAGTAAGAAAAATATATATATAAATAAAGGACTTAGTTCAAAATATTAGGAAAACAAAGAAATTAAGAGAAGGTTTTAAAGTACTATTAAAGCTATAATCAGTGACTCAGAAAATAGGGGGAAAAGCAAAACTGGTAAAGATACACAAGAGATGGATCTTCCAAAATTAATGAAATAAGACAAATACAGTCAATTTCGATCAAGGAAATGAAGAGAAACACATGTTAGTAATGATAAAATGTTATGTAATCACAATTATAGGACAAAGTTAAAAATTTTAAATGCAGTGTATAATTTTGTTCATTTCAGAAATTTTAATGAAATTGGTATTTCCCTGAAAAAACAAATTATCTACACAGAAAAGTATCATTGAAGAAATCAAAAGTTTGTCCAAAATTATCTGCAAGAAGACCATAGGCCAGAAAGTACTGTAAGTGTTCTTTCAAATTATAAAGTTACAAATCATTCTCATGCTTCATAAAATAGAACATGAAAGAACATGGAAATCATCAATTTGTTTTGTAAAGTTAGTGTAATGCTAACACCAAAACCTGTCAAAGCAGCTTTAGGTCAATATCTGTCATGAATATAAAAGCAAAAATTCTACGTAAAATACAAACAAATCAAATCCAACATCACATTAAAA
>NW_011888788.1:14519303-14527064 GCF_000151845.1 Pteropus vampyrus | reverse complement strand
TAGAGAATATACCTCTTACACTTCATTAAGAAAAACACTGGTAACCCATTAGAAAAAAATGGGGAACACACATGAACAAATTTTTTCCACAAAGAAAGAAATAGAAATGACCAATAAACATTTTTAAAAAATATTTAGCCTCACAGCAAAGCAGATAGGCAAACTAAAACACTGAGATACCATCTCTCTGCAAATTGAATTTAAAATATGTAAAATAATCATAATGTTTCAATGCTGGCAGCAAACAATGAATTGAGCACTTTCAAGCATTGCTGTTGGAATCTCTAGTTTGTTCAGATTCCTGGAAAGTTATACAGCAGTAGGTGTTAGCTTCTACAATGGGCATGCTCTTGGAGTATCCTAAGAGCAAACACTTCTGAATAAACAAATATTACTTGCTACAAGAAGTAGTTCATCCTGAAATTCCCTAAATTTCCCCTTCTAACTATACTGCATGCCAAATAATTCCTAGCAAGATTCCAGCACTTCAGAAACATTTCAGAATTTAAAATAATTTCACCAAGCATTTGCATTAAATGTATTTCTAACCTTAACTTTCTGCTCTTTTTTCCATAAGTATTTACTAAGCATGGAATTGGAAAACTTGGGTCTGGCCTCAGTTCAAATTCTCTTTCACATCAGTCTCCTCCGATATCGAATACTCTAGGAAATGAATCATGTTGAAAGTAATATTGTAGAGAGCATGGCTAAACTGCTTGAATGAACAAATGACTTGAACAAACTATTTCCATGAAGCATTCATTCAGACATATTGTGCCAATGACAGAAAAAACTGTTCATTAGAGAAACTGTTAACTAATCATGTGTGACCTTTATCTCACACTTAGCTCAGGTTACCATACCTGAAAGCAATAAAATGGCAACAACTGAGAAAACTCTCCATGTCCTAATTTCACTAATGTAGATTAACCTTACACTTATTTCCCACCTCCAACTTATAAGCAGCCTTTTGTGTAAAGCAACATTATGGTGAAATTTCTCTTAATTCTTCAAGTTGTAATGTTTAAATTAAATTTATTTTGGAATAGGTGACAGGAGTTACTTAACAATTTCTTTTGCACAAAGAAGTATGTGGGATTTGTGCAGTTATAAATGGGCAACATAGGTTATACCTGTGATGTTGGATCTATCCAATATTTTGACTGTGGGGATCATGGTAACCTATATAAGTAATAAAATTGCACAGAACTTAACACACACATACACACAAGTACAAATAAAACTGGGGATCCTGAATAAGGTTAGTGGATTGTATCAATGTCACTACCCTGGTTATGATATACTGGAGTTTTGCAAAATGACCATTGGAGGAAACTGAGGAAAACGTATAAGGAATTTCTCTGTATTATTTCTTACAACTACATGTGAGTCCACAACTAGCTCGATAAAAATTTCAATTAAAAACAAGGATATGGTGAAAACCATGCCTCCCTCCACCACCCCTGACCATTAGCCCTTTCAGGAGGCAACAACTCTTACCAGTTTCATGTGTATAGGAGCTAAAAGAGAAAGGAGGAAGGAAGACAGGAAGGGAGGGAGGAAAGAAGACTTAAATAACTTGGGATGGTCCTGCAATGTATCAAAATAAACTGTTCAGCTCTTTCGTACTCATAGTTGTCCTTGAGACAATGTCTTGAGTCTAGGAGAATGTTTCTGCTGAACAAATCCCCTCTACTCCAGCTTCTTCTCCCACTGGATTCTCAGGTCTTTTCCCTCAAGGCAGGACACTGGGTGATCTTTTTCTAGGAAATCTGATCACCCCTGATAAAGAACTATAACTAGAGACATGGAGCACTACCCAATGACATGGCCCAGTCAGATCACCTTACAGACACACAATCATCAGGCCCTCCTCCTAGTAGTTTCCAATCGTCATTTTAATGGCTTCGCTTAAATATGAGTATACACCAAGGATCATTTGACATTCAAAGAAAGCACATATTATGAAAAACAAAATGAGGCAAATAGAAAATAGCAACTTGGAGACACAGAGTCCATACAGAGAAAAGAAAAACTTCAAATACACTTTCAATATACTTAGGGACATAAGAGATGATACTGTATCATTGAAGCAGAACAGGATGCTACTAAAAATAACTTTTGGAGGAAAACAGAGCTCTTGGGAATAAAAAATGCAGCAGAAGATATATAAAGCTCAGTATAAGAATTGAAAGATTTGGTTAAGAAAATCTATAGAAATTAGAGCAAAGAGCTGAGAAAAAAAATGGGAGAAAAGAGATTTTTAAAAAATCAGGTCAATCCAGGAAGTCAAACATCCAAATAAGACAATCCAGAAAGAGAGAAGAGAGAACTTAAAATGGAAAGAATTAAAAGACAAGTTCCAGATTTGAAGGACATAAGCTTCCAGATTAAAAGAACCTGGAAATGCATGAAAAATGCATGAAAGCAGAACCACACCAGTCATATAAGCATGATATGACTGAACATTCGGAATAAAGCAAAGAGCACACACAATCTTAGAGTGAAAATACAGGGTTCACACAAAAAAATAAAAACTAGAACAGCATCTTCTCGGAGGTGATACTTGGATGCTAGAAGACAACAGAGCAATGCCTTCAAATTCTGAGGGGAAAAAAAGTGTGTTCTAACTGAAATTCTTGACCCAGCCTAGATGTCTTCTAAGTGCGGGAGTAGAATGGATATATTTTCAAACCCACAATGTCTCAAATCTTAATTTTCTTATTTCCACACCCCTGTTTTAGGAGGTACCTGGAATGTGTGATCTCAAAAAATGCATACCACAAATGAAGGAATAAACTAAGAAAGACACATACATGGCTTTCAACATAGGGAGAGCTGAAAAAAAAATGCAGGAAGAAGCTGAAGAGAGAGTTCAAGATAATAGCTGGGCAGCAAATTTAACAAGCAACCACTCCAGGCTAGACCAGGCCAAAAGAATCTGGTAATGATCTCTTCATACAGAGAACTGGACAGAATATCTAATGGCATTGTATATGTGAAGAGATGAAAAGAACTGGAGGAAAGCTTGGGCTTCAATTAGTGGTAAAGGCTTAGAAAACTAAGCAAACCAATATTAATTCATGTTGAGGACAGAAAAATTAACCCCAGTGTATTTCACAGCTCAGCTACAAAGACTACTGACATGGCTAGCATAAGGTGAATACTGACCACTGATCTAACCCAGTGGTGCCCAGTTTCAGCTGCACATCGAAGCTATTTGCCTCACTTTTTAAAAATCCCAGGCTACAACCTGGAGCATTACATCAGAACCTCTGGTGGGTAGGCCAGACATGAGTAAGATTTAAAGACAACATGGAGTGATTACAATACATAGACAAGATTGAGCCCCACAGAGCTAACTAAAGATACCAACTTCACCCTTATGTATTCTACTCACAGATTTTAATTTGTAGCCACACTGCTTATAATCTTGGCTTTCAACAGTTCACAATATTTTACCTAAATATCCTACCAGTAATCAAAGTCAAAATTCCAAAAATGAATGTGCCACATTCTCACTTAAAAACAGCACTATTCTTAGTGTCATCTTATGGCACCCCCTTTCTCCTTGTCACTTCCTCACCCACATTGCTCTTACATTTAAGCCCTACTCAAGAAACCTGCTTGTTACTTCTTGTCCTCCACATGTGGTGGTGACTGGCTCATAACAGTGAAAATGACTCTTGCTAAGGTCAGACAATGCAAAATCACCAAAGTAAAAATGAGGAGATACACACAAAATTGCAAATGTGAAATTGCCCTAAACTAGGTCACAGATGAGCTTACTTTATTTGTTCACTCTCTCCTAGAAATGGTGATTGACAACAAAGAAATAATGGCTAGATTTCATAATTTAAATAAGCAACTTGTATTGGCTTGGACAGCTCCAGAATGATAACGGCATTCCCCGTTCCCTCAAACTCCCACCTAATCTCTAAACTCTAGAGTTCAAAGGGTCATGACCAACACGTTCCATGGTCACAGATGGGTCGAAGTAGACAGAGTTTCCATCCAAGTCGCAAATATCTACAGATTGCCATTCTAATCCCACCTCCCCTCTTTCTATACATCAATTTCATTAAAAGACCAAGACTTCATTTGGGGTCTGTGCCTAAAAACTGATCATCGTATTGCAGTCTCTCATGATGCTTGGGGTCCCAACTTATATGCCTATCTGCAGTATGAGAGAAGCTGTCTCTTCTGCACTTTTGCCAGCACTTGATATTTTCATTTTGCCAATCTGATGTTGAAAAGTGGTATTTTATCATTTTAAAATGTAGATTTCCCTAATTACTATTAAGTCTGAGGATTTTTACTTGTGTCTCTTGATCATTTGCTATTGCTTTTTTTGTGAACTGCCTACCTGTATCTTCCGCCCATTCTTCTATGAGTTCGCTTTTTTTGTCCCCACTCTTTACCAACCTAATTTCTTTTATTTTCCAGGGTCCAGCTTCTCCTGACCAGCAATACCTCTTCCATGTCTGTGTATTCTTCATTCATATATCTCATAGTGCTTGAAAATTAATTGTTCAATGCCTTTCTTCCCACTAACATCTGAGTACCATGAGGATACAATATTCTGGTTACCCCTCTCAGACACCACTGTGACCCAAGCAATTAGTGAAAAGCCACAAGTGTTTATTGACTGACTGAATGGAGGTCCTTGTATCTTATACCACTGGGGTCTAGGAAGAAGCTCACTCAAGGGGTGCTACCAAAGAGAGTTTAATATAGGGACCATTTACAAGGGTGAGCAGAGTTGGGGAAACTGATGAGGATGTTTGGGAAACCCCCAGGACTCCTAGCAATGAGAAGCATCATCATCTCCAAGTCTGAAGAGGATGAAGAGATTATGGCAAGTGGACCCTATGAGACCTGCAGCCACAGAGGAGAGTCTGGGAGAAATGATGAAATCTCATTGAAGTCTGAGAAATGATGACTCAGTGACTAAAACTGCCTGGATGGTGCCTATCACTACTTCATTAATGGAAAACCTTCTTCCATCTGAATCCTTAATACTTCAAATTCTAAATCCTACCGAACAACACAATTAAACCATTGCAAACAATAAAATAAAAATCACTGCCAAACAAGTTCTACAGAAACTGAAGGCAGGAAAAGGCCAGAAAAACTAGAATTATCTTCCTGGCAGAATCACCCATTTGCTATGTGACTTCAGGGATATTTTCTGAACCCCCCTTACCTCAGTTTCTCCATTATAAAAACCTTTATACTATTATTTCCCCCCCAAAAAAGAATTATTTCACTCAAGGTAAAGAAATCTCCTTAAAGAAAAATAGAGTTGCCAAAATCCTGTCCTATCAGCCAGCTTCCACCAGGCCTTGGAATTCTTAGCAAATGGCTGGTTTTGCAATCTTTTGGCTTTGCCAACCCTCCAGGGTAAAAAAATCTTCCCACAAGGATTGGAGGCAGGAGAGTAGAGGAAATCTCTGAGAAAAATCTGGGTTGATGAGCAGCTAAGAAAAGCCAGGAGGAAAGAGACACATCTATATATGTTTAGGCAGAAAATAGAAAAGGTTGAAAAGCAATGTGTTTCTAAAATACTGCTTCTATGAAAGCAACCTTCTGTTACTCCTTTACTCCCTGGCTGACTGAAAAAGGCAGTGTGATTCCCATATTCTATTCATGTCCTTCTAAGCCCAGGCTAGGGAGTACAGAAGCATGCAGCTCTGATGCAGGTGGCCTGGAGTTCAAATCCCACCACTTAAAGAAGTGATACTGGGCAAGGCATTCACCTTTCTGCAACTCAGTGTTAGCTCATGAAAAATGAGCTAACAATATCAAATTTTCTGGATTGGAGACAGAATTATAAATAATGAAAATAAGGTGTTTGCCAGCCAGAGAGCTCCTAACACGCTGTAGTTAATTTTTTATCACAGGCACTTTAGTTTGGAAATTAAAAGAGCTTCTTTATTTAATGAATATCTTTGAGCATGTACTATGGGGCTGAGTGACAGAGGTAAACAAAGTTCATAGGGTTCCTGAACTCCTAGAGTTTAGAATCTGGTGAAGAGAAGATGTTACTCAAATCATAATCAAAGAAATACATAATTGCCAACTGTGATAAATGCTATGGAAGGAAAACAGAGTCTGCTCAGAGAGCAAAATGGGAGCCTGAAACTGGCCAGGAAGATCTTGGGGCAGAAAGTAAAGGATAAAGGATTAACTAGCTATGGTGGTGACAGTGGTATCAGTACATGCTTGAGGTCTGAGGCCAGAAGAAGCATTGCTCTTTTGAGGAGCAGAAGAAAGGCCAGAATGGTGAAGCATGGAAAGGGGAGGGGAGATAAAGCTGGAGAATCTGCCAAGGCCTCTCTCAAGGGAACAAAAGGCCACAGTTATGGTCCTCTGAGAATGTGAAGCCACAAAGCTAAAGATGGGATCTCAGATCTGCAACTGACATTTGCAATTCAAATCTCCACTGCAGGCTTCTTTTCAAATACCACCGCTGGACCCCACGCCTGTTAAGATGAGTAGAAATGTTTTCATAATTGGAATGTATTTCAAAAATTACATATATACACACATGTGTATATGTATGCATTATTCACCGTTTACCAACCAGGGAAATGTCTACAATCACTCCTAAGTTATTCTCTTTGAATCTCTTATTTTCCAAAGATAACCACAATATCTCTCATTGCATATGCTCTCCTTACAATGTATCCTGAGACTCCTCCATTGAGTAAATGCTGGCAAATATGTTCCCTCTCCTTGAACTTGGGCTGACATCTCTCACTGCCTTGACCAACAGAAAATAGTGAAAGTGATTCCACGTAACTTCTGAGGCTAAGACATAAAAAAGCCATGCACTGCCACCTTGTTCTCTTGGAAACCAGCTGCCATACTCTGAGGAAGATCAAAGCAAGGCATATGGACAGGCCACATGTAGGTGTTCTTCTTGACAGCCCAGCAGAGGGTCCAGCCAACTGCTGGCATCCATCCCAGACATGGGAGTGATGTTGTCACCAGATGACTGTAGACCCAGCTGACAAGTCATCTAGCCTTTCAATTTTTCCAGCTGAAGCCCCCAAAATAATGGCACAGAGACAAGCCATTCCCCACTAGACTCTGTCCAAATTCTTGACCCAAAGTATCCATGAGCAAAAAAACAAAATGATCATTTTACACCACTACCTTTTGGGGTGGTCTGTTATGCAGCAACAGTAACTGAGACAAACAGTATCTCAAAACGTATCTGTATGTGTGTATGTATGGGCATGTATGTATGTATGTATGTATGTATGTATGTATGTATGTATGTATAATTTTTCTTATTTACTATTCGCCTCCTTAGGAACCTTCTAGATGGGATGGTTACTCCTGAATTAGAACCTGCACTTTATCCATACTGCTTCTATAAAAAGATGACCAGGTTTATATAAAAGACCCCAAAGAGCCACAGTAATCTTGAGAAAGAAGAACCAAATTGGAGGTATTATCTGATATCAAACTATACTCCAAGGCTACAGTAATCAAAACAGCATGGTACTGGCATAAAAACAGAAACATTGATCAATGGAACAGAATAGAGAGCCCAGAAATAAATCCATGCCTATATGCTCATTGAATATATGACAAAGGAGGTAAGAATATACAATGGGGTAAAGACAGTCTCTTCAATAAATGGTGTTGAGAAAATTGGACAGATACAGGAGGGAGGGAGGGAGGGAGAGAGAGAGAGAAGGAGGAAAGAAGGAAGGAAGGAAGGAAGGAAGGAAGGAAGGAAGGAAGGAA
>NW_011888788.1:14514315-14518672 GCF_000151845.1 Pteropus vampyrus | reverse complement strand
TGGAGATTTCTCAGGAAATTTAAAATGGATATACATTTTGACCCAGCAATTGCACTTCTGGGTATTTATCCGAAGAAAATCAAAACAATACTATACTTCCTAAAGATCTATGCACCTCAATATTCATGGCAGCACAGTTTACAATAGTTAAGATATGGAAGCAATGCAAATGCCCATCAAGAGACGACTGGATAAAGAAATTATGGTTCATATATACAATGGAATATTATTCAGCCATTAAAAAAATAAAATCCTACCATTTGCAATCACATGGATAGACCTAGAGGTTATTATACTGAATGAAAAAGACAGAGAAAGATAAACACCATGTGATTTCACTTGTATGTGGAATCTAAAGAACAAAAAGAACCAGCTAATCAAAAATGCTCACAAATATAGAGGACAATTTAGTGATGGACAGAGTTGGGGGATTGAGGGACTGGAAGAATGGGGTGAAGGGTTAAAGAAATACAAATTAGTAGTTGATAGATGGTCATGGGGATGGGGAGCATGGCACAGGGAATGCAGTTAGCATTAATATATCGGCTAGATGGAAAACCAGAGGAGAAAAGGAGCAATTAGGGGGATCATTTTATACTATAAATGTCTAACCAATATACTGTATACTTGAAACTAAAAAAAAAAAAGTGCACTTGGAATTTATCCTAAGGGAAAAAATTAGATTTAAATGAGTTATCTACACAGATGTCCTTTGTAGCATTTAGAAATAAATGTAAAAAATTAAAATTATACTAAATTCTTAAGAACAGGACATTGTTTAAATAAATAGTGGCATATCTATGCAACAGAATATTATATTAAAATTATGTCATAGAGTATATTTACTCATAAGGAAAGATTTACATGGTATACTGTTAAGTGAAATAAAACGTCTGATTATAGGAATATATACAGCCTGAGTCCACTTTTATAAAAAAATAATAAAACACCATATTTATGTGTAAGTGATGTGAGTATATATTTGAAAGGATCACACCAGTTAAAAGTGATATTTTGTGGAAATGTGATGATAGCTGATCTTTCTTTTGGTCTCTCGGAAGCTAAGCAGGTTCTGGCCTGGTTAGTACTTGCATGGGAGACCACCTAGGAAGACCAGGTGCCACAGGCGTAAACAAAGAAACAAACAAACAAACAAAAAACTCTTCTTCTTAAATATGGCTATGGATTTATCCTCGCGGCTATACCAATTTGCAATCCCACCTGATATATGATGGTTCTAAATAAATGAATATTTGATTATATGAAAGAATATAAATTGTCACAAAATCAACAAAGTAAAAACAATTAATTTGTACCATTCTAAAAAAAAAAAAACGACCAGGTTCCTTAGTTCAAAGAAAAATTAAACCGCCCAAAACACACCAAAGTAACCCATCCTCACTGCAAAAAAAAAAGGAAAAGAAAGAAAGAAAACCTCATTAGCTCTTCTGACAATTTATTTCAATTGGCTTTGAAAACAGAGATTGAAAATGAGATCTTCATTTGGCAACAACTAAATAGGGCACCCAGGGCTCTTTCCTTCTCTGCCATTAAAGGCTCAGACATCTGCAAAGAGTATCTGCAGATTAAATAAGGCAATGCTTATGAAGTGTACTTAGCACAGTGCCTGCCACTTAAGAGCCCACCAAATTTCAGTTATTATTACTTTTGTTGTTGTGAGAATTAACATTTTTCTTGATTCTAGAGCTAAGCCTTTCTGACCTAATTTAATAATGCTCCTGTTCCATCTCAGCAGAAAAGAATCTACACTGAGTTTGGTTAGATGTCAAGAAAGGGGTCTCAGATTCCATATGATTAGAAATATTACACAACATTAAGCAACATAACTGCCACACACCTCTATTTTCCTTTGGTAAAAGAACTGTACTTTTTATTCAAAAAAAAAGAAAAGAAAAGAAAAAGAAAAGAAAAATCAATATGTGTTAGAAGACAGGCTTCTGAGAAATAACACTTAATCACTGCATTACTTTCAAGGTGACTAAATAAAAATATTACTTTTGATCATTATGAAGGTACCCCCCATGTGGTTATATAAATATTACAAAGCTGCACCCAGATGGTGGCAAGAATACCAGGGAACAGAGGTGAGATCAAAGAACCAGGTCACCTCAGGTTGGTTTCTTCCTCTACTCTTCAACTGCTGTGATTTATGTGAATCACTCAGTCTAAAGCCTTTAAGAAATTTAGCCTTTAAAATAAGGCTAAATTCCAAACTTTTTGTCCATACTAAAAGGACCCTTAAGCAGCCTCAAATTTCCAGGGTTAAAGTCATTATTTAAATGCTTAAATATGCTGAATGACAACCCCCAAGCAAAATAATCATTTACAGATTCACACACATTAATTAATATCTTTAAAATTATCTCAAAAAAAAAAAACCTGTGCTTTGCTGCAAAATATTGCTGTGCATCACATAATGAAATTATCAATATCTAGAGGGGAAAAAAAGGTGATTTGGCACAGAATCATGACTAGCATGCCATTTGGAGGAAATAAACAGAAGTTGGATGACATCCCCTTAACGCTGTTGGCTTTTCAGTTATCTTCAGTTGCTGGGGTGAGGGTCTTCTTAAGCCCTACATTTATGGGAGGTGGGGCAGAAAGGGAGAAAGACTATGAATGATAGTAAAAAGAGATATCAAGAGAAGGAATGGGAGAAAGGGCTGTGCTATGGAACAAAATCTGAGTCAGTGGCACCTGAACACAAATGTCACTGCTAGGGAAACCATTTCAAAATTACATTCTAGTCACCAGGTTTCCAGTGTGCAGAGTGTCTGACACTCCCTCCCCCAGAACATCCCAGCTTTCCCCAAAGACCCCTGCCACTGATGGACTTAATTGTATGGGTCACATTCTCCATCCAGAAAATGTCTTTTCTATCCCGGAAAGTGGTGAGAACTCTATGACACATGGTCCCTACATGCAAGAAAAATGGCCACATGTAATTGACTTGGAATGATCCTTTCCAAAGGTAGCATGAAGTACAGACTGGCTTTGCACTCGTGGAAACTGAGATTGAGAGGCGGTTCATGAAAACCCTCTTGGTAAGAATTAGCAGGTCTGACTCTGCCCTCAGAGTGAAGTCCAGCTTCCCTCACCCGGGTACAGTCCCCTTCCTGATGTCAGTTTCCATCTCCAGACAATTTGGGATTCAGGAGCAATGGGGAGAGCAGTGGAGTCTTAACAACTCCACTGAAGACCAGAACAGACTCTCATATTACCATATATGATGAAGTCTGTCAAGAGGGCTGCTAAGATCTGATCCAAGACGGACCATCTGCTTTCCCCACAAAGCACAACACCAGCCAATTTAGGGGAGATCCCTTTTTTAATTAATGGTACCTTTAAAAATATTTTACCATCACTATCAAAATGCCTTTATTCTGCACTTCATAACACCTTGTATTAAAGCTACGTCTATCTTAACACCAAAGCACATATTTGTAACTGCTTTTTCTCACAAACATTTATATGGCTATTTTCCCAGGAACTGTGCCACTGGAACGGCCGGAATATAAAATTGTTTTACAACAGTTATTCTTCCAAGTCTTTCCTCTGTTTTTCAGACAGCTGCAACTCCGGAGTCTAAATTGTTTTCAGCGGACAATTGTTCTGAGCACATTTCTCCACAAGATCTATTTCAGCTCAAGAAAGGCCAACGACAAAGATAAAACAAAAGTTGTGGGTTAGAAGGTGGACCCACTCCAGGGCACCGTGACTGTTGAGTGTAGAGTGATAGACAGTGCAGTCCAAACCATTTCTCCCAGAACTGCTAGTCCACAAAGGGGATCCGTCTTCCCGGTGACTGGTCAGTTTAAGAGAATAAGCCCATTACTAAACCTTAGCTAGGTGGCCAACACTTTACTCCTACCTGAAGTTCCCAGCACCTGTTCTGGAAAGGCGAGTATGGAACTTTCTACCTGGTCCATCTCGCCTGTTCTATATAGAGAACACTGGAGTACTATGTGTTCACCAGTCAACAAGCCCCCTTCATGCCCTCAAACCAAAGAGTGTACAGGTGGTTACTTGCGCAGGTACCAAATCTTACCAGAACAACTTTATTATTGGCCTTGAAGGACTTGCTTAGGATAACAGCCCTCACCGCCACCACCACGTCCCTCCAGTTTGTGGGTAAGAAGGGCAGACCTAAGAGACACAGGTAAGAGCTTCCGGGGCCAGCCAGGCACCCCAGAGTGCTAGACGCTTATCCATGCGAGGTCCTCGCCTTCAGGGCCCCTTCTGCCCGATCCCCTACGAGGGGCAATGCAAGTACTCGTGCCCGGCACACTCACCTGTCGGCCCAGCCAGCTAGCCCCGTGCCCAGCCCAGGGATCTC
>NW_011888788.1:14505824-14513230 GCF_000151845.1 Pteropus vampyrus | reverse complement strand
GACCCCTGCAGCGAAACCCACGCTGCCGAAAGGCGGATCTCCAGGAAGATGGATTCACCCAAAACTTTCGGAGAAACCCAGGGTCTCTTCAGCCTTCCCCCACATTCTCTGCCCAGAGAGAAGGCGCAGCGACTACGCTTGGCTGCGCGCGCCCAGCCACCCGCCTCGCCTCCTCCCACGGGCCTCCTGGGTTTTCCTCCGCCCCCTTGTGGGGATCCCCCTGCGCGCCAGGCTGCGGACCTGGAACAGGACTGCCCAGAGACTCTTGGCTCACTCGAGCTGTCCTGGCTCCCCCTCTGGCCCGGGCTCACACTTCACTCCCTGATCGTGCTGGACCAAACCTGATGCTCTGGCTGACGGAAGGCGGGAGGGGGCGGCTGGCACTGTCCCTGGGTCAAGCAGCCTGAAGGAGGCTCCCATGCTCCTTGGAAGGGAATATTAGCCTGCCCCTAACCGTGAGGTCAGAGCACTAGTCCCTCTATTCTCTTGCTTCCAGTTTTACTCCCGTACTCACCTACTGAAAATGTTGACTGTGCTAGAGCCTAGTTGCACCCTTAGCCCTGCAGAAGGTGCCCTTTTAGAGAAAACACCTAGTGGCCTCAAGCATACCCACCCTCGCTACTCAGGCTTCCCAGCTTCCTCCTGGGTGCTGGCTAGGATAGCTGATGGATACAGCCTTGAGAAGATGCCTTTGTGGTGCGGTTGAAAACAAAAGGGCTTGTTCAAAAAAAGGATCACCTGGAAACCAGGTGTTTGAGTGACTGTCTCCATGGAGTCGGATCATATCCGGGAATCTAGTTGCAGGTGTCTAGGGAAGTGAGGAGAAAAGATGGAGCCTCTCTACAGGTTTCTCTACTCCCAGGTCAGGGAGTATCCACAGTGTCCAAGTGTTGTAGCCCACAACCTCCCAGATGACCCCCAGCAGCATCTGGAGACAGCAGGGTCTTGGCAAAGAACAAAGCAGGCCCTCATAAGTGTCTTCCTTTCCACAGAGGGACCACTTCACCCAACAAGACTGGAAGACTTTTGCTTCCTAGGCATATCATTTATTTACTCCTGTTCTCAGCTTGGCATCTTGCCAGACATGTAGAGCACCTTCCCTATAATGCCCTTCCCTGCAATGCTGTACAAAGTGGCTGTCCTCTTTCTTTGATCACCAGGTACTGATGAAGATTTAAAAATGTGAAAGTGTGTTGAGGCTGGAGCGTGTGTGTGTGTGGGGGGGTAGTGGTGGGGGGATTTTCCAGTCACATTATCTCTATCAAACATTAGGAGACACAGAAATGAAAGTTTAGGAGCTCGGAATACTCTCTCTTTCAACTAACCAGGAAAGACTTCAATCTCTTTTTCTAGTGTAAATAGGAAAAGTAAAAGTGAGAGAGGGAATCTGGAACTAATTGGGTTAGAGAATGAACACTACCCGCTGGGGGGGAGGGGGAATTGCCACAGGCACAAGGAATTGTTTAATCTGGTGATGGGAGAAGTTGTCAGGAAGGGAGCAAGAATGGGGGAGGGGAGAAAAGCAAGAACTGGCAATTTCCTAGAAATTCTCTCAGCACCTGCAATGAGTAAAAGGAAAAAAGAACGAGAGTGCTCCTGTGCCACAGAGAAATGATTTTTAGTTAATATTCATTCTGACAGATTTCAGAGTGAAGGAGTGTGTTGAAGTACCGCCAAGACTGCCAAGGAGCCAGCCACCAAGCAAGGAAGAAAACTGGGAGCTTCTGGTCCCCAGCCCAACAGCACCAAGGCCTGACAGGTTCCTCACCCCACACTGCATGGCTTCTCTGCAGGAAGGAGAGGGAAGATTCCTTCTCTGGTCAGGAAGTCCCTTTTCTCCACTCCCTCCAACAGGCACACTTAGAAGGTAGGGATGCAGCAGGCTAAGTCTTCTGTCAGCACTGCACAAGGGAGACATACCCCAGTGGGCTCCTTTTCAAAGGAAAACAGTTATTTGTGAACTGCCTCTCCCAGTCTTCAGAAGCTACCCCAGTTTTGTTGGAAGCAGGATCTGGAATAACTAATTTGCTATTTATCTTTCATCATCAGGATCCTCATCAACCCTAAGATAGCTTTGCCTTTTATTTCTTTATCTGTTTGATTTCCCGTTTTGCGCACGGAGCCTGAGGAAGAAAATCCCAGGCCCTGATACATTAGTCTGAGAATTTGCTTGCCTAGGGAGAGATATCACCCCAAGATGTGCTTGGGCCTTCACCCTTTCAGAAATAAGACAGGCGCGTTTACATAGCACCTCTTCACCCTGGCTGAGTGTGGAGGGTCACGACCTGTGCCCCCTGTTTTTACCTCCCGTAAACATTCCAGTTTCCGTTCTGTACAAAGACTTTGGCCCTGATGTGCAGGCATGGAAGTGGTTCATCTTTCTTATAGCTCTGCCTTTATAACAAAGAACAAAAAAACCTTCCATGACCACATTCTCTGATGCTCAGCTCAGGTCAGCTCTTAACCAGCCAGCTAGTGGGGCTTTATCTGTGCCTAGACAACCAGTATCTTCTGGGCTCTCCTGTTTAATTTCCAGGTCTCCAGCCTCCCCTCACCCACAGCACGGTTTCCACAACAAAGCGAGGTTGTGTCTCCATAACAGCAAACAATACCGGTTGTGTCAGATAAACCACTGATTGAGAAGGAAGGAAGAAGAAAAAGAAAAATCAGAGAAGCCATTTGCTTGGTGAGGTGACGGCTCAGCCTCCTAGCCACGGCTGCTCCATAACACAGGCAAACGTGGCCCAACCAAAGGGAAGAAAGACCACTAGATGTTCATAAAAAAAAACCTTTAAACACGATAAGGCCAATTGTTGGTGGATGGAGGAACAAAAGGGAGGAATTCTTCCATGGACTGTTCCTAGAATAGTCTTCAGATGTAGCACCCGCTCCATGTGCACCTAAAGACTTAAACATCCGGGCCTTCCATTGTTGGTCACTGTCTAGCCTTGGGAAACCACAAATTCACCCGCTGCTCTTCACTCCCAGATGTGTCACTCTGAATATACATAGTCAACCAGATCTGGACAAAACCCCAACTTCACCCAGGAAGGCCTGACAAAGCTTATTTTCCTCCCCATTCTATTTGCTGTCTTTATCAAAAAACCTGTAAAGCTGCTCCTTTAGCTTCTTCCTGAGCTGTCAGCATTTCTAAAGACACAAAATAATTACTCCTATGAGTATGTTGATCCCACACTCCATGTCGTGAGGCATTTGAGAGTACCACATCTGCAAGGTCTGGCTTATGTTAGTTTAAATGTTCAGTTTACTAGTGGAAGTTTCCAATTTTTAATTTTCTTTTTGCTCAACTGTCTGCAGTTTGTTTGATGATTTTGACTCATTACATAGATATAACTGTATTTTTTTCTAGTTAACCATTGTATTCACAGCTATTATTTTTTAATTTATTGAGGTATAATATACATGCAGGAAAATGCATACAGCTTAAGCATTTAGCACAATGACTTTATATATGTGTATACACCCTACATGGGTTCCAGATCACAATTTAGAACATTTCCTGCCAACTCCCCACCAGGCAATAACCCTCCAAAGATAACCCCTCCCCTCACCTCTTTCACCATAAGTCATTGTTGTCTGTCCTTGACCTTCAGGTAAACAAAGGCTGCTTTTGCTCAGCCTTGCTTCTGTGGGATCTGTCCATACTGGTGTGTAGATCTGGGAATTTGTTCTTTTTCATGCTGCATAAGAGTAGATTGTTTTTTACCTGATGCTTCAGTTCCCTTCCAAGTTTAATGTAAGCCAAGAATAACCAACCACTGCCTCTGGATCAGAGACAAATGACCTCCCGGATTAACTAGTTTTATAAGGAACTTCAACTGAAATTGAAACAGTCATTTGCTGCTTCTCAAACTGGTTATACTGCTTAAAGAGAGGCCCAAGGGTAACTGCAGGACAAGAGGTCAACTGGCAGACTTAGTGGGGGTCAAGATTTTAAAGACAAGCATGGAAGAATTTCTAAGATGTGCATAAAATTTAGAGGCAGCTTTTAATGGAAAAAGTCAGCACAACCTATTTCCTGTGCATTATTTCCATCTCCTTTTTCTTCTAAAGAGAGAAGTAGAATAGGTACCATCGGGAAAAATTCCCACCCAGTCCTTGGCAGAGCCATGAAGCATCCTTTTCAATCAAATGTTGTGAACACAAAAAGTACAAGGGAGCTTGTTAGGAATGTCAGTTACCAAGCCCATCCTGAGGAAACAAGATTCAGCAGGCCTGGAAGTGTGTATTCTTCACAAGCTCCCAGGGATTTTTCTATGTTAATGTTTGAGATCTGCTCTTCTAGAGAAAGGGGTAGATTGGTATATATTTTTGGTGATTACTGGAGGGCAGGTTTAAAAGAAAAAATATATTACCTAGACCTTTTTGGTCAATATTTTTAATTGACTTTTGGGTGTTTGGAAGAAATAAAAACAGAGTATGCATATACCCTCTATACCTGTGGCTGTATGTAGCTCCTGTTTCACATGAATTCTATTTAAAATTATATATATAATCCAGAGCCGTGGAAATAATAGAGTAAAATTTTAAATTCTCAGGGGACAAAAATTAAATACTCATAATTTGAGCAATTTGTTCATTCTATCAAAATCATTCAGAAGGAAAACACTTAAACCCTGCTAATTTTATTTCGTCAATGTGAATTTAGGCAGACAGGATGCCGAGTGTGGCAGAGATACCCAAGGAGGACACTGGAGGCTTATTTTTGTTCACATATAAATATTAGGCTTGGAAATCTCATCTTTTTCAAGTTAAGCAAAATCTTTTTTTCTCTCCTTCTATGTGTATATATATGTATATATATATGTATTTAGATGGTCGGCAATGCTTATTTTTGGAGATGAGATTATAGGATTTGGGCTGGGGGATCAGTGAATGAAGAAGGATTGCATTTTTTTCTTTTACGCCCTTTTAAGAATTATTTTTCTGATACCAATATGCTCATTTTTTAAATTAAACAATTAAGAAAAATTAAAAGAATCTGTCCATGTGTAAGTAGTTAAGAGAAGTTGATGTAAAGGATTTGACATGGTTAACTTTGGCGGGATTGAGCAAAAAGCCAGGTCTGGGACTCCAGGACTGCTTTCCTATGAGAGCCATTTTGCCCAACAGTTTGCAGGTGGCTGCTTTGTGCCTTGAGGCTTGTTTCTGAGGAGCCTCAGTACCATAGTAGTGAAGGGGCAGGCCACATAGGTGGCCCCTTTGCTGGCTAGAGCAGATAGCTGGACTTCTGATTTTAATCTGGCCACAGATCTAAGGTGCGGGCCATTTCTTCCCTGTGCAGGTCATTTCTTCCCTGTGCAGGTCATTTCTTCCCTGTGCAGGTCATTTCTTGGTTCCTTGTTGTTAACTAGAAAGATGGCAACAACCTTTCCTCAGAAGGATGTTTGCAGCAATGAAACATTTTGAAAATGAGAAAACATTCAAAAGAAAGAGATTCCAAAGTCCATCGCTTCTCACTTTAACAACTTTGAGTTATCTGTTTGAGGATAAGTACAGCAAACCCTTTCCCCATAACACCTGGAACCTTACTGCAGATTAGAATCCACCTCAATTCAAGCCCAGCTCACTTGCAAAGTGAAACTTCTTAAGAGCTGTAAACAATAACCCATCACCAAGTTCCCGTCACCGGAGAGAGCTGAGGTCAGATTCTAAAACAGTGGAGTGGTCCCACGTTGTTGTATCCTGACATTTACCAGCGCCCCAAGTAGAAAGTTGACAGTTCGAACGACCAACCTTGAAAAACTGTGGTGATGCGCCCCCTGGTGGCAGTGGTAGACATCCTCCTGGGGGATTTCTATCGCTTGGGAGAAATGTTTCCACCCTACCTGCCCACGACTGGTGACTGGTTCACTTAATTTTAGAGAGAATCCTCCGTCTCTTTCCTTTCCACATTTCTGCTAGGCAATATCTGACACTGAAATGACTGTTGCCTCACACACAGCACTCCCTGCCTCCAGTGTTTGTTTCATTGAAGATATTTCTTCAAATTGTAATCGTCAGCCATACTTACTGCCTTAAGGTACTTAACTATTTCACTTGTTTAAAATTAAATCCCTTTCTCTGAAAATTGACACCTGAAGTAGACAGGACCTATTTGCAGTATTTCTTTCCAGTCATTTAGGTCCTTTGTTACTCAAAATGGGCCAGAACATGGCATCTCCTGGGAACTGCTTAGGAATGCAAAGTCTCAGAGTTTGTATCTGTAAAATTCACAGAAGATTCCTATGCACATTAAAGGTTGAGAAACATGAATTTGGTGGGTAGTTCCTCTTTGATGAGAAGACTAGGACTTCATAATTACCCGTACTTATGGCCAACTACAAATTATAACACTCAAGATTACATATACCATTTTTTAAAAAAAAACTTTCCATGTCTCATTTGCTTTTGAACACCTCTTAAATATGGAAAACCAGCAAAACAAAATTCCCAATGTTTAAGCATTTAAAGTAATCTACAAGCAATAGATTCTGAAGTCCCCAAGAAATAAGAATTCCACCTACATCATTAAACATTTAGTTGTGAATTGCAAGTCCCTCCATTCCAGTTAATACTCAAAAGAAGAATTTCTAAGTTAAATCCCATGCCTATTGTAAACTATGTTATTTCAACACCACCACCACTGTTTAATGCATTTTAAACAGAAAACAGGGTATAAATTAAACTGAAAAAGCAGCATGAGAATTTTGAAATACAACCCTGTCTTGACATAATACTTCTTATTTTCTTTCAAAGTATTTTCACCCATACTCTGCATTAGTCCTATTCTCATTAGAATAGTATATCCAAAAATATCAAGTTTTCGACTAGAATGACAAAAGTTATTAAAGGAATGAAAAAAAATAATTCCTTGAAATGTTTGTGCAATAATTTTTTAAAACTTTTTATTTTGAACTAATTTCAAATTTACAGTAAATTTGCAAAAATAGTACAAAAAGTAGACAGACCCCTCATGAACTTTCCCTAATGTTTCACCTTAGACATCTATAGTACAATTATCAAATCCATGAAATTAACACAGGTAAAATACTACTAACTAAATTACAGACCCTATTTAAATTTCATTGCTTTTTCTTCTCATGTCCTTTTTCTGTTCTAGTATATAATCCAGGATCCCACATTGCATTCCGTTATTATTTCTCCTTAGTCTTCAATATTTGACAATTCTTCAGTCTTTCTTTATCTCTTGTAATTTTGACACTTTTGAAAAGTACAGATGGCTTATTTTGTAGCATGTCCTTCAGTTTAGTTTTATCTAATGTTTTCTCATGATTTGCATGAGGTTATGCTTTTAGGGCAATTAATTGATTCTGAGTTCTCAGTGCATCATTTCAAGGGGTTTGCAATGTGAATATGTCTTACTATTGATGCTGTTAACCTTG
>NW_011888788.1:14502823-14504894 GCF_000151845.1 Pteropus vampyrus | reverse complement strand
AACTTTCCCTAATGTTTCACCTTAGACATCTATAGTACAATTATCAAATCCATGAAATTAACACAGGTAAAATACTACTAACTAAATTACAGACCTTATTTAAATTTCATTGCTTTTTCTTCTCATGTCCTTTTTCTGTTCTAGTATATAATCCAGGATCCCACATTGCATTCAGTTATTATTTCTCCTTAGTCTTCAATATTTGACAATTCTCCAGTCTTTCTTTATCTCTTGTAACTTTGACACTTTTGAAAAGTACAGATGGCTTATTTTGTAGCATGTTCTTCAGTTTAGTTTTATCTAATGTTTTCTCATGATTTGCATGAGGTTACGCTTTTAGGGCAATTAATTGATTCTGAGTTCTCAGTGCATCATTTCAAGGGGTTTGCAATGTGAATATGTCTTACTATTGATGCTGTTAACCTTGAGTAGTTGGGGTTGCTGTTTGGAGAAGATACTTTGAAACTAAGCAAATCTTGTTTCTCCTCAAATTTTTACCCATTAATTTTAGCACCCATTGGTAGATTTTGTCCTCAATAATGATTGCTATGGTATTCAACTACTTTATAAAAAGGGATTTGCCATTTCCTTGAAGCATTAAATGACCGCTAGAGGAGACTTAAGTGTGTGTGAGTACAGTGGGAATTTTAGGATGGAGGGAAGCTGTGTTCAAACAATAAAAAATGAGGAGTTGGAAAAGGAAAACAGAAGGACTCCTTTATGGGTTGTATTTCCAGCCTATCTTGGTATCCCAAGGAATTGTTTATGTCAGTGCAGTGCCCAACTTCAAGACCACATAGATAAGATTTCACAATTTACCCATGGATATAGATCTATCAATCAAGGACTTGAGAATTATAAGATGTAGAGTTGCGTCTTTAAAAGAACAAGAGTGCTATTCAGTGTAGAAAAATCAAATAAATGTCTATATGAACCCAATATAGTGTTAATAAAGTATACAAATCAAGCTGAGGAAGTTATTTACAATTAAACAGATTGGATTTAAAAAAAATTCCTGGCTTTATTGAAATATAATAGACAATATTTACACTGTACAATTCAATGAGTTTTTTCTATTATAGTCGGCATTCAATAATATATTAGTTTCAGTAGTACAGCATAGTGATTACAGATCTATATAACTCATAAAGTGATCACCCCACTAAATCTAGTACCCCTCTTCCCCCTTACATATTTATTACAACGTTGTTAACTATTTTCCTTATGCTACACTTTATATCTCCATGTCTATTTTGTAACTAGCCATTTGTACTTCTTAATCCCCTTGACCTATTTCACCATACCTCCCAAACACCCTCCCATCTAGTAGTCCTCAAAATAGTCTCTGTATCTATGACTTTGTTTACATTTTGTTGTTGTTGTTTATTTGTTCTTTAGATTCCACGTGTATGTGAAATCATGTGATATTTGTCTTTCTCTGTCTGACTTACTTCATTCAGTGCAATACCCTTTAGGTTCATCAAAGCAATGTCTTTGTCCATCCCCTTTCTTTTAGTCTGTGTGTGTCTTTTAATCTGAAATGAGCCTCTTGTAGGCAGCATATGTAGGGGTCTTGTTTACTTATCTATTCAGCAACTCTATCTTGTGGTTGGAGCATTTAATTCTATTCTATTTGAGGTACTTGTTGATAGGAATGTAGTTATTACCATTCTTTATTCCTGTTTTTGATATATGTTTTCTCTTCTTAAAGAAGTCAAACATTTCCTGTAATACTGACTTGGTGTTGATAAATTCCCTTAGCTTATTTTTGTTTGAGAAGCTCTTTCTCTGTCCTTTGACTCTAAATGATAGCTTTGCTGGATAAAGTATTCTTGGTTGTAGATCCTCGGTTTTCATCATGTTGAATATTTTGTGCCAAGCCTTTCTTTCCTGCATAGTTTCTTTTGAGAAATTAGCTGCCAGTCTTATGGGTGCTCCCTTGTAGGTGACTAACTGCTTTTCTCCTGCTGTTTTAAGATTCTCTCTTTGTATTTAACTTTTGCATTTTAATTATGATGTGTCTTTGGTGCAACGCATCTTTTTTGGGACTCTCTGAGCTTCCTGGGGTTGT
>NW_011888788.1:14500708-14502773 GCF_000151845.1 Pteropus vampyrus | reverse complement strand
CCCTTTAGGTTCATCAAAGCAATGTCTTTGTCCATCCCCTTTCTTTTAGTCTGTGTGTGTCTTTTAATCTGAAATGAGCCTCTTGTAGGCAGCATATGTAGGGGTCTTGTTTACTTATCTATTCAGCAACTCTATCTTGTGGTTGGAGCATTTAATTCTATTCTATTTGAGGTACTTGTTGATAGGAATGTAGTTATTACCATTCTTTATTCCTGTTTTTGATATATGTTTTCTCTTCTTAAAGAAGTCAAACATTTCCTGTAATACTGACTTGGTGTTGATAAATTCCCTTAGCTTATTTTTGTTTGAGAAGCTCTTTCTCTGTCCTTTGACTCTAAATGATAGCTTTGCTGGATAAAGTATTCTTGGTTGTAGATCCTCGGTTTTCATCATGTTGAATATTTTGTGCCAAGCCTTTCTTTCCTGCATAGTTTCTTTTGAGAAATTAGCTGCCAGTCTTATGGGTGCTCCCTTGTAGGTGACTAACTGCTTTTCTCCTGCTGTTTTAAGATTCTCTCTTTGTATTTAACTTTTGCATTTTAATTATGATGTGTCTTTGGTGCAACGCATCTTTTTTGGGACTCTCTGAGCTTCCTGGGGTTGTATGTCTATTTCCTTCACCAGGTTCGGGAAGTTTTCCATCATTATTTCTTCAAACAGATGTTCAATGTCTTGTTTTCCTTCAAGTACCCCCGTAACACGAATATTTTTACCTTTAATTGTGTCCCATAGGCTCCTTAAATTATTATTATAGTCTTGACTTCTTTTTTTCTTGTTCTAATTGAGAGTCTTTGGCTTCCCCATCCTTTATATCAGTGGTTGGATCCTCTTCTTTTCCACTCTGTTGATTCCCTCTAATATACTCTTCATCTCAGATCATGTGTTCTTCATTTCTGACTTGTTCCCTTTTATAATTTCCATTTCCATTTTTATGTTAATATATCTTTTTGTTAAAGTTCTTACTGAATTCATCTATTTCTCTGAAGTTCATTAAGCATCTTTATAACCACTGTTTTGAATTCTTCATTTGTTAGATTGCTTGATTCTATTATTCCTGGATCTCTGTTCCGTTCTCTCATATGGTTTCTGCTTTTTTGTCTTCTTATATTGGCTGCCTTTCTGTGTCTGTTTCTATGTATTAAGCAAAGCTCTTACGTCTCTCGGTCTTATTAGCGTGGCTTTGTGCAGTAGGTGTCCAGTGGCACAGTCCTGAGAGAGGGTCAGCTGCGGACCAAGTTTAATCCCAGCCTGTGCCCCTCCAAGGCCACCTGTTAAGATTCAGCAAGCAATCCACAGATGCCATGCTTACAGTTGCCTCAAGAGGCCATGCTAGAAACCGAGGCCAGGCTGCCACCAGTGTAAGTCTTGGAGTTGGTTCAGCAAGGAGCACCAGACTCGCCAAGGACACAACTGGATGAGGCTTGGGTAGGGCAGTGAGTTGGGAGAGGCAGAGTTTCAAGGAATCCTCTGTGTGGAGCAATCTCTGTTATCCAGTTTGAAGACATGTCAGCTATGGAGGCACTGCATTCGCACACTGGAAAGTTGGAGGGGGTAGCACTCAACAGAGGAACATTGGATACCGCTGGGACTTCTTCCAGGGAGAGAGCCTCACCTCCAGCCCTCGCTCCAACAACTATGTCCTCCTGTTAGTCCCTGGTGCCCCCTGTGCAGCTGACCCAGTGCTGGTGTTCAGAGCGAGCAAGTCCATCACTGTGAAAGTCCATTTGTGGATATGGCCCTTTTAAGGGGCGTCTGCAGCTGCCGTAGCCTCTGTTCTACTCATACACCCGGGACTCAGCAGCCCCTTCTTCCCTCTTGCCCTGCTCCTACCTTCTACCATTGGAGGGTGATTTCTTATTTCTCTCCTTAGTTTTAGTGTTTCTGTTCATCCGACCCCAGGCAACTCTACTTGCTGTTTGATCCATATTTCCGTTACAACTTTGATTTCGTTACAAGAGGGGATGAACAAAGCCTCTATCATCTATGCCATTTTTCCCTGAATCTAGATTGCATTTTTTATTTTTAAGTCATTTATATTTTCTTAATATTAAAAAATTCTTTTGAT
>NW_011888788.1:14493128-14499478 GCF_000151845.1 Pteropus vampyrus | reverse complement strand
TCCATATTTCCGTTACAACTTTGATTTCGTTACAAGAGGGGATGAACAAAGCCTCTATCATCTATGCCATTTTTCCCTGAATCTAGATTGCATTTTTTATTTTTAAGTCATTTATATTTTCTTAATATTAAAAAATTCTTTTGATAGACTCCATTTTTGTTCTTGATTCCTTGAAGTGGTTTTCATGTAGATATCTTTGGTCAGACCTATTGGGTATTATGCTATTTGTGACTACTAACTTCAAAATGTCATAATTTGTTTTGTTTTATCTTCTTCTTAAAACATGCATCCTACTTTCTTTGTATTTAAGAGAAACCTCAGAGGCATTAAAGCGCAACAAGAGGCCCTTGCTCCACACAAAACATCATTTTTATTCCTTCCTAGTCACTAATCTCTAATTCCATAATTCCATGAGCAATTATTCTTCCAATCTCAGGGCTCAAATGAACCATGAGCTATTTTTTGCTTTTCCACTGATATGCAGGACTAAGAGAATGTCACAACTTTTAATGAAGTGCCTTCATTTCTTCATTTATAAAAACTGTAGTTTCTTTACTCTCTCTGAGATGCAAGCCATCACATCATTACTCATAGTGATATACGGTTATCAGGGGATTTCAATTTTCTGGTAGGAGGAATTGCCATCCACACCCATGGTGATCACAGGCATTAAGATTTTGATTTTTGATCTTTGTGAGTTCTTCATTATAGTAATTATCACATGTGAGGTAATTAATTAAGAATTTTATTGCACTACAAAATCTCACATGGACTATGTTTCCCTGGTTCTTTAAAGGTGCATAGCAGAAGAATGGTAAAGTGAACATATTCAAAAATCTTTCCCTGCACAACAGCAATGAGAACAGTGAGGGAAATGGCTAGAATTAATTTTTTCCGGACTCTGAAAATTAACCAAAGACTTCCAGCAATGTGGGGAGTATTTACTCAAGAAAATAATGGCCAAAGTTGTGTAAGAGCAGCAAACTGTGGCATTTTAACTTGCTCTAGTCCCACCATCACTTTCCAGCTCTATGGTACCCTTGAAAACCAATAGCCTACAATCATAGTAAAAACAAGCAGCCTAGCAGCCATGGGAAAGGGCAGAATGTCTTTTTCTTTTTTTTGTGATATTCCCAATGATTCTGTGAAAGACCTCTCTTTATTTAGCCTGACTTAGAGTTCATTAACTACAAATAGATTTTGCCTATGACAATTCATTGAAAATAGTCGGTGAAAATTATTTAACATTATAGCTGCCTGAAGTATTGAATAACATATGAGACAAACAGTAGGGTAACAAAAAGCTTTAAAAAGCCATAGGAGGCTTTGAAAACTCCTAATATCTAGAAATCTAGAAAGCCACACACATGTTTGAGGACTTCGTGCATGTTCATAGCTGGGCCTGTACTAAGGGAAGACCCAAGAGGCCCTAGCTTCTCACTTCTGATTGACTTGAGGGTCTGCACAAGTAAAGAAAGGAAGACTAAGACATAATGGTAAACTGCCTGGCTGAATGTTGAAGGCATGTCTCAAGACATAAACACACTGAGCCCCTTGGCAAAGGAGACTTGTTGGTTCCCGGCATTGAATTCCTATCAAACTACAGTTGACCAGTATGCTAACCAAGCAGAGATTTCAGTGGCCGCACATGACAAAGAATGCAGATTTTGCAGAATTAGTTTAGAAAAATCACTGGCAGGGGGAAAAAAAGCAATAACAACAAACCCTAAGGAGAGAGAATAGTTTTGTTTTCAGATTAGTCACATTATTTTACTTGAGATATCTGGTTTTTGGCAAAAAAAAAAAACAAAGAAACAAGAAAGTATAGCCTATAATAAGAGAAAAAAGCAGTTCATGGAAACAGTCCCTGAGGAAGCCCAGACATTAGAAATACTGGGCAAAGACTTTATATCAACTATTTCAAGTGTTTCCAAAGAACTAAAAAGACATTCTAAAAATCTAAAGAAAACTGCAAGAATGTTAAGTACAATAACTAAAATGAGAAATTCACTAGAGAGTCTCAACATAAGATCTGAGCAAGCAGAAGAAAGAATTGGCAAACTTGAAAATTTAGGGTATCTAGTCTGAGAAAGAAAAAGAAAAGAAAATGAAGAAAAATGAACAAGAAGAGCCTTGTAGACCTATGGGACATCACAAAGTATACCAACATATGCATAATGGGAATTCCAGATGGAAAATAGTGAAAAAAATAGGATATTTGAAGACATAGAGGCTGAATTTTTTCTAATTTTTTTAAATTAAGTTTATTGAGGTAACATTGTTTAATACAATCATATAATTTTCAGGTATACATTATAATTTGACATCTATATATTCTATTGTGTAATTACTATGATAGATGATTGGCTAAAGAAGCTGTGGTACATATATACAATGAAATATTACTCAGCCATAAGAAGAAATGATATACTGCCATTTGCGACAACATAGATGGACCTCGAGATAATCATGCTAAGCGAAATAAGCCAGACAGAAAAAGTTGAAAATCACATGATATCACTTATATTGAGATATAAACCTAAAAGCAACAAATGAATGGGACAAAGAAACAGAGACTCATGGACATGGACAATGGACCAGTGGTTACCAAAGGGTAGGGGGTGGGGGAAGAGGGGAGAGGTAGACGGGGTAAAGGGAGTCAAATATAGGAGCGTAGGGGGAGGGTGAAGTGGCGTAAAGGGGATAAAATATATAGTAGCTGAATTTTTTCTAAATTTGATGAAAATATTAATCTACATATCCAAGAAGTTCAACAAAATCCAAGTAGTATGAACACAAAGAGATCCACATCTAGACATATTATAATCAAAGTGTTGAAAGACAAAAGAATATTGAAAGCAGTAAGAGAAATGATTCATTACATACAATCCTCAATGAGATTAACAGCTGATTTTTCATTATAAACCATAGAAGTCAGCAGGAAATGGATGGAATACTCAAAGTATTGAAAGAAAAGTATTGTGAACCAAGAATTCTATACCAGTAAAACTATCCTTCAAACATAAAGAAAAAAAATTAGACATTTTCATATTTATAAAAAAAAAAAAACAAAGAATTATTCACTAGCATACTTGCTCTACAAGAAATACTGAAGGGAGTCTTTCAGACTGAAATAGAAGGATATTAGAGAGTAATTCAAATTTACATGAAGAAATAAAGAGCACAGGTGAACATAACTACATAGGTGTATATAAAAGACACTGTAAATCTATTCTTGTAGTTTTTAAAAATGCTATCCAGTTTAAAAGACAACTACATAAAGCTATAATCATAAATCTGCATTAAAGGTCATACAATGTATAAAGATGTAATTTGACAACAGCAATAAAGAAGGGAAAAGCAAAATTTTTATATAAAATTGAATTTAAGATGGTATTAAACTGACACATTTTAAAGATGTTAATTATAATTTTTAAAACAATCACTAATAAAACAACTAAAGAAGTAAAATAAATGAGAAGAAAATTAAAATAATACTCTAGAAAATATGTATTTAACACAGAACACCAACAATAAAAAAGAGAAACAAAACAGTATAAGGCATATAAAAAACAAATATCAAAATGGCAAATGAAATTTCTACCTTATTGATAATTACATCAAATAAAAATGTATTAAATATTACAATTCAAAGGTACAAAGTACAGAATGGATGAAAATAAAGCATGACTCAAATATATGCTGTCTGCAAGGAACATATTTTAAATTCAAAGAACAAATAAGTTGATATTAAAAGGATGAGAAAAAATATATGCAAACAGTAACCAAAAGGGAGCTGAGTGGCTATAGTAATATCAAGTGAAATAGACT
The DNA here is from genome assembly GCF_000151845.1 of Pteropus vampyrus. Taxonomy (NCBI): domain Eukaryota; kingdom Metazoa; phylum Chordata; class Mammalia; order Chiroptera; family Pteropodidae; genus Pteropus; species Pteropus vampyrus. Next base: position 14,495,647 of record NW_011888788.1, on the reverse strand, counting down.
TTAGGACAAAAATTGTTACCAGAGACAAAAGATATTTTATATTAATCCATCAGGAAGACATAATGATTGTAAACATATATGCAGAACCCAAAAAACTTGAAGCAAAACTGACATAATGGAATGGAGAAATAAATTAAAAATAACAGTTGGAGACACCTATAACCCACTTTTAATAATGTACAGAATAACTAGAATGAAGATCAACAAATAAATAAAAGATTTGAGCAACGCTATAAACCGTCTATACCTAACAGACATCTATAGAACATTTTACCCAAAAATGGCAGGTGCACATGAAACATTCTCTAAGATAGATCATATATTAGGACAAAAGCAAGTCTAAAAAAGTTGAAAAGAATTGAAATTATGCAAAGTATGTTGTCCAACCAGAATGGAATGAGGCTAGAAATCAATAGTAGAAGGAAAATTGGAAATTTTACAAATACGTAAAAATTAAATGAGACATTGCTAAGTAAAAAATGGTTTAAAAGAAGAAATCACAAAAAAATTAAAATATTTTGAAGCAAAACACACACGCAATCTCTCTCTCTCTCTCTCTCTCTCTCTCTCTCTCTCTCACACACACACACACACACACACACACACACACCCCATACCAAAACTTATGAAATATGACTAATGCATTGCTCGGAGGGAAATTCACACATGTAAATGCTTATTTTTTTAAAAAAAAATAAAATAAATAATATCTCACTTTAAGAAAATATATTAAAAAACAAGAAACTAAACCTAAAGCTAGTACAAGGAAGGAAGTAATAAAGATTAAAGTGGAAATAAGTGAAATAAAATAAATAAAGAAAAATTGATAAAACCAAAATTTCATCCTTTGAAGAAATCAACAAAATTGACAAACCTTTAGCTGAACTGACTCAGATGAAAAGAGAAGACTCAAATTACTAAAATCAGAAATGAAAGAAATGGCATTACTAACAGCTCCACAGAAATAAAATTGTAAAGGAATACTATGAAAAATCATATGCCAAGAAAGTAGATAACCTAGATAGAAGAAAGACATAAACTATGACAACTGACTAAGGGAGAAATTAAAATATTTGAATAGACTTATAACAGGGTATTAAATTAGTAATCAAAAAACCTTTATAAAGAAAAGCTTAGGACCAGCTGGCTTTACTAATGAGTTTTATCAAATGTTTAAGGAAGAATTAAAATAAATTTTTCACAAACTTATACAAAAATAGAAGAGGGAACACTTTAAACTCATTCTTGGAATCCAGTGTTTTTCTCATATTAAAACCAAACAATGACATCACAGAAGAGAAACTTATAATGTAGATTTAAAATACTCAACAAAATGCTAACAAATAGAATCTAGCAATATACAAAAAGAATTATACACCATAAGTAAGTGAGAATTATTCTATCCCAGGAATACACTTGTTCAACATACAAAAATCAACAAATAGTACAAAATTTCAGTAGAAGAAAGGACAAAAACCACATGATGATCATTATCGATGTAAAAATAATTTGACAGAATCAACATTCTTTCATGATAAAAGTACTCAACAAACTACAAATAGAAGAGAACTTCCTCAAAACAACAAATGGCATCTATGAAGAACCCATAGCTAGCATCATAATAATGAAAGATAAACCAAAAAAAAAAAAAAAGGATGTCTGCTTCCAAAACTTTTAACATTGTACTAGAGGTTCTAGCCAGAGCAATTAGGCAAGAATAAAAGAAACACAACGGACCAGATTGAAAAGGACAAAATAAATCTATTTCTATTTTATTACTAGAACTAATAAATGAGTTTAGCAAAGAGACAGGATACACAATCAACATACAAAAAATCAATTAAATTTCTATACCACAGTAATAAATGATTTGAAAATAAAATTTTAAAAAGTAATTCCATTTACAATGGTATCAATAATAATAAAATACTTAGGAATAAATTTAACAAAACAAGTCCACTGAAACTTACAAAGCTTCATTGAAAGAAACTAAAGAGACCAAAAGAAATGGAAAGACAGCCTATTTTCATATATTGGAATACTTAATATTGTTAAGATGGCAATATTCTTTAAATTGATCTATAGGTTTAATGTACATTACCTGTCAAAATATAAGCTTTCTTTTGCAGAAATTAGTAAATTGATCCTTAAATTCATATGGATGTGGACTTCCACTTTCTGGTCCAGCATATAAAGAAATTGGAAGTCATTATCCTATCCTAAAATTTTACTAATGTCTTTTAACATAAGTAAAAAGGTGAAAAAATGGAAAATTCAACAACTCTTTTTAGATCCATAAAAGAAGTGAGGTAACAGGGAAAATTGTTGCCCTCAAAAAAGTAGAGACAGATGGGCAAATAGAGAACATCTCAGCTTATCAGAGCAGAAACCCCTGAGCACAAACTTCTCAGGGAACCAGTGCCAATGTAGGAAAATGTAAACTGCTCTTGGTGAATTACTGGAGGGAGAATAAGTCTGAGAGCTAAAAACTTTGTGGGGGAGCCAGTCATAGGAAGGAG
>NW_011888788.1:14489752-14492815 GCF_000151845.1 Pteropus vampyrus | reverse complement strand
AGATGGGGTAAAGGGGGTCAAATATAAGGGAATGGGGAGGGTGAAGTAGGTATATATATGGTAGCTGAAGGAAACTAAACTTTGAGTGGTGAATACACAATAGAATATACAGATGTCAAATGATAATGTACACCTGAAAATTATATGATTGTATTAACCAATGTTACCCCCCAAAAAAAAAAATTAAAAAAAGAAAAAAGAGATATGACAGAGAACCAGAGCCTAAACTACTGGTAATTTAAGAGCCTAAACAACCTGGAGTAAGGGAAATATCCAACCTCTAGTCATCTTGTCCCACATTAGGGGTTGGGAGGAGAGAACTGAGAGGCATTTGTGAAGTTCACAGCTCAGAGGCACAGGCTCACTAAAAGACTGAAGCCTAATCATAGGACTATAGAATGTGCCCCTCTCAAGACACCTCACCGCCACATTACTAAAGGCCTAATTACTGCAGTTCCATTTATCCTGTACATCACGCCAGACTATCAAGAGAATATTATTATAAGACATAATTAAAGGCAAAAGCCAGTTTGAAGTGAGAGGATGCATCAGAATCAAACTCAGATTTGACAGGAAAGTTGGAATAATCAGACCAGGAAGTTAAAACAATGATGTTTACTATAGTGAGAGTTCTAATGTTTGAAGTAGATACCATGCAAGAACAGATAGAAAATGAATTAGAGAAATGGATATTCTTAAAAAAATAAAAAATAAATGCAATAAATTTAAAACACTATAATAGAAATGAAAAATGTCTTTGATGAGCTCATTAGTACACTGGACATAGCTGAGGAAAAAAATCTCTGAACTTCAGGATATATTGATAGAAACTTCAAAATGGAAAGGTAGAGAGTAAAAAAGACTGAAAAATACAGAACCAAATATCCAAGAATGGTGGGAGTACTTCAAAAGGTATACATATGTATAATGAAAATATTAGAAGGAGGATAAAGAGAGAAAGAAACAAAAATATTTGAAGCAATAATGACATTATTTCCTCCAAATTAATGTTAGACATCAAAAAACAGATCCAAGAAGCTTAGAGAACACCAAGAAGGATAAATTCAGAAAAAAACTACTTCTAAGGCATATCATATTCAAATTTCAGAAAAATCAAAAGTAAAGAAAAAAATATTGAAAGGAGCCAGAGGAAATACACCATCCTCTAGATAAGGATTGCATCCAACTTCTCTTCAGAAACCATTCAAGCAAGAAGAGTGGTGTGATATATTTAAAGTGTTGAGAGGAAAAAATGCCAACCTAGAATACTGTACACTACAGTATTATCTTTCAACAGTGTAGAAGAAAGTCTTTCTCAGACAAATAAAAATTGAGGGAATTTGTTTTAAGTAGACCTGCCCTGCAAGAAATACTAAAAGGAGTTTTCAGACAGACAGAAAATGACATAGGTTCAAAACTTGGATCTCCATAAAGAAAGGAAAACCATCAGAGAAGGAATTAAGTGAAGGTAAGATAAAAACTTCTTTTCTTATCCTTAATTGATCTAACAGATAATAGTTTGTAAAATAATAATAGCAACAATGTATTTATGTATGCATACACATATTTAAGTATACATATGCATTAGAGAAAGAATGACAGCAATGACCAAGGATACAAAGGTTGGAAGGGAGCAATTTGGATTATTTTGTTATACAGTATTTTCACTAACTGTGAAGCAGTGTAGCATTATTTGAAAGTGAATTTTGTATTAGTTGTAAATATAAACTCTAGAGCAATGACAAAAAGAAGTATAACTGATATGCTAAGAAAGAAGAGAAAGTGGAATTATATAAAATGCTAACTAAAAATCACAAATGTCAGAAACAGAGTGGAAACCAAAAATAAAAACAAAAAGGGGCAATGAATAAAAAAACCATAACAAATATGGTAGATATTAATCCAACTATATCAATACTCACCTTCAATATCAATGGTCTAAATATACCAATTAAAACACAGAGGTTGTCAGAGTGGATCAAAAAGCAAGACTCAACTATATGTTGTTTATAAAAAGTGCACATAAAATATAAAGATATGCAGAGACTAAAAATAAAGATGAGGAAGATATCACATGCTAATACTAATAAAAAGAAAGTGGGAGTATTTATATTAATTTCAGACAGATCAGACTTCAGAGCAAGGAAAGTTATCAGGGATAAAGAGGGACATTATGAAATAATAAAGGGGTCAATTTTGCAAGAAGACGTAACAACCTTTAATGTGTATGTGCCTAATCACAGCGTCAAAATATGTGAGAAAAAAGAACTGATGGAATTGCAAAGAGGAAGAAATAAATTCATTATTATAGTTGGAGACTTCAACACCCTTGTCTCAGAAATGGAGAGATTTAGCAGGCTGAAAATCAGTAAGGACATAGTTGAATTCAATATCATCATCAATCAACTGGATATGTTTGACCTCTATATATAGATTATTTCATCCAACAATAGCAGAATACACATTCTTTCAAGATCACATGGAACATTCACCAAGATGGACCACATTCTAGGCCACAATACACACCTTAACAAATTCAAAAGAATAGAAATCATGCAAAATGTGCTTTCAGACCACAACTGAATTAAACTAGAAATAAATAACAGAAAGATAACTGAAGAATCCACCAAATATTTGGAGATTAAACAACATACTTCCAAATAACACGAGTCAAAGAAGCAATCTTGAGGGGGAAAAAACTATTTTGAGCTAAATAAAAATGAAAACATAACTTATCAAAGTTTTGAAGACACAGTGAAAGCTGTGCTTAGAGGGAAATTTAGGGCATTTAATACATATATTAGAAAAGAAAAAAGATCTAAAATCGATAATCTTGGCTTCCAACTTAGGAAACTGAAAAAAACAAAGAGGAATTATCCAAAGTAAGCAAAAGAAAAAAAATCATGAGAGCAGATATCAATGAAATTGAAAACATAAACATAATCGAGAAAATCAACTAAATGATGAAATAATTCCTTAAAAAGATCAATAAAATCAATAAACCCCAGGTCAAGTTGATTAAGAAAAAAAGAGAGAAGACAAATTACTAATATCAGAAATGAA
>NW_011888788.1:14479904-14488582 GCF_000151845.1 Pteropus vampyrus | reverse complement strand
ATAATCTTGGCTTCCAACTTAGGAAACTGAAAAAAACAAAGAGGAATTATCCAAAGTAAGCAAAAGAAAAAAAATCATGAGAGCAGATATCAATGAAATTGAAAACATAAACATAATCGAGAAAATCAACTAAATGATGAAATAATTCCTTAAAAAGATCAATAAAATCAATAAACCCCAGGTCAAGTTGATTAAGAAAAAAAGAGAGAAGACAAATTACTAATATCAGAAATGAAGGGTCATTGATCACTACTGATTCAATGTATATTAAAAAGATAATAACAGAACATTATGAACAACTCTACGCCCACAACTTTAATAACCTAGATAAAGTGGAACAATATCTTGACATGTGCCAAAACTCATACCAGAAGAAATAAATAAGTTGAGCAGGCCTATATCTACTAAAGAAATTGAATCAATAATTAATAACTTTCCAAAACAGAAATCACCAGGCTTGAATGGGTTCACTTGTGAATTCTATCAAATATTTAAGGAAGAAATTATATTATTTTACTAAAATCTCTTCTGAAAAATAGAAACAGAGAGAGTAAGTTCTAACTCATTCTATGAGGCCAGAATTACTATGGATACCAAAACCAGATGAAGACATTATAAGAAAAGAAAACTACCAGCTAATATCTCTCATGAATATTCTTGCAAAAATCCTCAAAAAGCATTAGCAGGAGATTTGACTTCGTGTTGTGAACATGTATAATGCTATATACAGATGACATATTATCAAAATGTACACTTGAAACCTACATAATTTTATTACCCAATGTCACCTCAATAAATTTAATTAATTTTTTCTAAAGCCCCCAAAGCAGTAGCATATTAAATCCAAGAATATATAAAAAGAATTACACACCATGACCAAATGAGATTTATTCCAGATATGCAAGGTGGGTTAATCATTTAAAAATCAATTAATGTAATCCTTCATATCAACAAACTAAATAAGAAAAGTCACATGATCATATCAATAGATGCAGAGGAAACATTGGACAAAATCCAACACTCGGTCATGATAAAATCTTTCAGCAAACTAGGAATAGATGGAACTTCTTCAACTTGATTTTTAAAAGTCACAAAAACACTACAACTAACATCATACTTAACAATAAAAAACTAGAAGCTTTCCCACAATAATCAGGAAAAAGACAAGGATTTTCTCTCTCACCACTCGTTTTCAACATCATAGAAGCCCTAGCCACTGCAATAAAACAAGAAAGGAAGAGTAGACAGATTGGAAAGGAAGAAATAAAATCGTCTCCTTTTTTATTTGCAGATGACTTGATGGTGGATGTAGAAAATCTAAAGGAATAAATAAAAATATCTTTTGGAACTAATAAGCAATATTGGGGTTGCAGGATACAAGGTTAATATACAAAAGTTAATCGGTTTCCTACATAGTGGCAATGAATAAGTGAAATGAAATTAAAAACATGATATCAGGCAAAAATAAATGACTGGAACTATGTAAAACTAAAAAGCTTCTGCACAGCAAGAGAAACCATCAAGAAGACAAAGAGGCAACCATCTGAATGGGAAAATATATTTTCAAACAATGCCTCTGATAAGGGCTTAATTTTCAAAATATGTAAAGAATATATATTGAAATATATATATATTTCAAAATATATAAAGAATATATTTTGAAAATTAAGCCCTTATCAGAGGCATTGTTTGAAAATATATTTTCAAACAATAGAAATACGAAGAATCCAATTAAAAAATGGGCAGAGGACCTAAACAGATACTTCTGCCAAGAAGACATACAAATATCCAACAGACATATAAAAAGATGCTCAACTTCACTAGCTATTAGGGAAATGCAAATCAAAACCACAATGAGATACCATCCCACATGTGTTAGAATGACTATCATCAACATGACAAATAATAACAAGTGCTGGAGACGTCATGGAGGAAAAGGAACCTTCATACACTGGTGGGAATGTAAATTGATAAAGTCACTATGGAAAATAGTATAGAGGTGACTCAAAGAATTAAGAATAGAATTATCATATGACCGGACAATATCTCCTCTGGGTATTTACCTAAAAAACTCGAAAGCATTTATCTGCAAAGATATATGCACCCAGTGTTCATAGCAGCATTGCTTACAGTGGCCAAGACATGGAAACAACCAAAGTGTCCATCGATAGATAATTGGATAAAGAATATATGGTACAGTATATACAATAGAATATTACTCAGTCGTAAGAAAAGGTGAAACACTGCCATTTGCAACAACATAAATGGATCTTGAGATTATCCTGTGAAGTGAAATAAGTCAGACAGAAAAAGTTGAGAACCATGATTTCACTCATATGTGGGATATAAAACTGAAAGCAACAAAAAACATGACAAACAGAGACTCATGGTCATGAAGAGTGGATTAGTGATTATGAGAGGGAAGAGGGAGTGGGAGGTAGATGGAGTAAAAGGGATCAAATATTTGATGGCAGGAAGAGATTTAACTTTGGGTGGTGAACACACAATGCAATATACAAATGATGTATTATTGAATTGTACACTTGAAACTTATTTGATTTTATTAACAAATGTCACCCCAATAATTTTAATAAAAAAGAAAAGAATAAAATAGTTAAATACTATTTGAAAAAAATAAATAAAATAAAAACATGATATCATTTAAAGCACTCAAAAATTACTCAGGTATAAATCTAATAAAATATGTATAAGAATTATATGAGGAAAACTACAAAACTCTGATGAACTGTTTCAAAGATAAACTATATAAATTCCATTTCCATGGATAGGAAGCTCAATATGGTCAAAATGTCAGTTCTCTTCAACCTGATGTATAGATTCAGTGCAATCCTAATTTAAAAAAAAAAAAGCCTCAGCAAGTTATTTTATGGATGTTGAAAAGTTAACTCTAAAATTGGCATGGAGAGACAAAAGACCCAGATAGCCAATTCAATGTTTAAAAAGAAAAATGAACTTGGAAAATTGATGCTACTCAACTTCAAGGCTTACTATCAACCGACAGTGTAGTATTGGCAAAGAACAGATAAAATGTCAATGGAAAAAAGTAGAAATTCCAGAAATAGACTTACATGTATAATCAACTGATCTTTGACAAAGGAGCAAAGGCAATAAAATAGAGTGAAGATATAACGAACTTTGCTGGAATAACTGGAGATCCACATGAAAAAAAAAATCTAGACACAGACCTCACACCATTCACAAAAATTAACTCAAAATGGATCATAGACTTAAATAGAAAATGAAAAATTATAAAACTCTTGGAAGATAACAGAGGAGAAAATCTAGGTGCACCTGATATGGCTATGCCTTTCTAGATACAATATCAAAAGCACAATCCATGAAAAAAAAATTTATAAGCTGGACTTTATTAAAATTAAAAACTTCTGCTCTGCAAAAGATACTGCCAAGAGAATGAGAAAACAAGCCACAGACTAGGAGGAAATATTTGAGAAAGATATATCTGGTAAAGGACCATTGTGCAAAATATACATGAACTCTTAGAACACAACAAAAAGAAACAAAACACTCAATTAAAAATGAGCAACTCACGACTCACTAAAGATATACAGATGGCAAATAAGCATGTGAAAAATATGTCCCACCTCATACATCATAAGGAAACTGCAATTTAAAACACCAATGAGACACCACTACACTCATTAGAATGGCCAAAACTCAAAACGCTGACAATATCAAATGATGTGGAGCAACAGGAAATGTTGTTTGTTGCTGATGGAAATACAAAATGGTAATAACTACTTTGGAAGGCAGTTTGGTAGTTTCTTAAAAAACTAAACATATCTTACCACTTGATCTAGCAATTACACTTCTTGCTATTCAAAAAGTTGAATACTTATGCCCATACAAAAAACTGCACATGTGTTTAAAGCAACTTCTTTTTAATTGCCAATACTTGGAAGCAACCAAGATGTCCATTAGATGTATGGATAAACTGGCACATTCAAACAATGGAATATTATTCAGTGCTAAAAAGAACAAGCTATTAAGCCATGAGAAAACACAGAGGAACCGTAAATGCATGTTACCAAGTAGAAGAAGCCAATCTGAGAAGATTACATACTGTATAATTTCAACTATATTAGACTCTGGAAAAGACAAAACTATACAGACAGCAAAAACATCAGTGGTTTACAGGGGTCAGAGGGAGGGAGGGATAAATAGACAAAGCACAGAGGATTTTTAGGGCCGTGAAACTGATCTGTATGAGACTATAATGGTGGAGACATGTCATTATACATTTATCAAAACTCATAGAAATTACCACACCAAGAGTGAATACTAATGTAGATTGTGGACTTGGGTGATAATGATGTGTCAATGTAAGTTTGTCAATTGTAAGAACTGTACTACTCTGGTGCAGGATTTTGATAATAAGGGAGGCAGTGTGTGTGTGTGTGTTGGGGGTTGCAGGGGGCTTATGGGAACTCTCTGTACCTTCTGCTCATTTTTACTGTGAACCTAAAACTGCACTAAAAAATTGAGTCTATTTTTTAAAAATCTACATGGAAATGAAAGGAACAAAAATAGCCAAAACAACCTTAAAAAAAACAAAGATGGAGAATTCACATTTCCCAGTTTCAGAACTTACTACAAAGCTACAGTAATCAATAATGTGTGGTACTGACATAATGGTAGACATATAGATCAATGCAATATAACAGAGTCCAGAAATAAACCCACACATTATGGTGAGTTTATCTGAAAAGAGTGCCAAGAAATTTCAATAGAGAAAGAACAGCTTTTGTAACAAAAGATACTGGGACAACTGAATATCTACATGAAGAAGAATGATTTTGAACCCAAACTTCACAGCTTATACAAGAATTAATTCAAAATGAATTAAATACCTAAATATAAGTGCTAAAATGATAAAACTCCTAGAAAAAAATTATAGTCATAAGTCATCATGACATGTATTAGTCAATAGTCTTAGATATGACACAAAATCCCAAGCAATAAAAAATTGATTACTTGAACTTCATAAAAGTGAAAAATAATTGCTTTAAGCCTATCAAGAAAGCAAAAAGACAACCTATAGAATAGGAAAAATATTTGCAAATCATAACTGATAAGAGACTAGCATCTATAACACACAAAGAATTTTTACAACTCAGCACTAAAAAGACAAATAACTCAATTTCAAAATGGGCACATTTTTGAATAGACATTTCTCCAAAGATGTACTAATGGCCAATAAGAACATGAAAATATGTATGTTTAACATCATTCATCATTAAGGATATGCAAAACCACAAAGAGATATTACTCCACACCCACTAGGATGCCTATAAGAAAAAACACAGACAATAATAAATATTGATAAGGATGCGGAGAAATTAGAATTCTATTACATTGCAGATGTGAATATTAAATGGTGCAGCTGCCTTGGACAACAGTTTGGCAGTTCTTCCAAACATTAAACATAGAATTATCCCATGACTCAGAAGTTTCATTCCTAGGTATATACAAAAACATATACACAAATGTTCACTACAGCACTGTTCATAATAGCCCCAAGTGGAAACCCAATTGCACATGAGCTGATAAACAGATAAACAAAATGTAGTTTATCCCTACAATGAAATATTAATCAACAATAAAAATAATGAAATATTGGTACATGCTACAATATGCATAAACCTTAAAAACATTTGCTAAGTGAAAGAATTCAGACACAAAAGGCTACATATTTTATGATGCGATTTACATAAAATGTCCAGAAAAAGCAAATCCATACAGGCAGAAAGATTAGTGGTTGCCACAGACTAGGGGGAGAGGAGAATGGGGAGCAAGTGCTAATAATTGTGGGTTTCTTTTGGGGATGATGACATGTTCTAGAATTAGATTGTAGTGATGCTTGCATATCTTTGTAAATATACTAGAAATCACTTAATGAACACTTTAATAAGATGAATTCTAGATATGAGACCATTGTTATTAGTGATTCCTTCTACGTTGGTTTTGCATATTGCAAAATGAAATGCTAAAGCTTTCTTTTGTCCAAGCAGCCTTTTAACCATGTCATAGATGCTTTGTATCTGATGTAAATGTCTTGTGTAAGCATAAGACAATGCAGATCCATGATCTCCTTATGTCTTGTAGTCTGCCTATGATTGAAGAAGACAATGAACATGACCGCCTACATTTTGTCTACTTCTGACCAGTAATTCTTTTACATTATCCACTACTTTCACTTTATTACTTTCATTTTATTACTCAAATATTTTATTACTTTTAAACACACAACTAGAGGATGTGCACAAAACTTAGCATGGCTGTAAGCCTTTCATTCACTCCTGGCCTTTACCATATATGTTGCATTGTCAATTGTCTTTCCTGTACTGACTTTCCATTCTGTGAATAATTATTCAGCAGATTGATATATTAACTGCAGAAACTGAAAAATCTCTTAGTAAGCCATCAACCATTGCCATTAAAGGTAAAAAAGGCCTCATGATTGTATATGTTCAAATGCCTGATGAAACCAAAGCAGTACACTAAATATTTTTATCCCTTTTGAGTATAGCATTTTATAATTTGGTAAACGATTTTTACAGCATACTTTTAGAAGAAACTTTGCACATAGGATTCAGTGCTTCATCCGCAACTATTGAGAATTATTGCAATTTAAAACAATTATTTTGACATATTTTTGTTTAAAACTTAAGCTCCTATTAACTCGAAATTATGAAGAATTCTATTCCCAAAGCACTTGGAATTTTGTTGTTTTCAATTTTTAGAAGTAGGAACAAAATATTTGCTTTTACACAGTCTTCAAAGTATTTCTTCACTCTCTTTTTGTTATATTTGGATTGAAAATGTTTTATCACAGTGCTTTTGGCTATTTTCCTTCCTCGTGGAATCTTGAGGTGGCAAAGTTGAAGTTCTGCTTTTAATTTGTCCTAAGATATGAAGTCCCACATAATACTTTTTCGTATAGCTTATATAGCCATAAGTAACTAAAAATTAATACAATTCATGTAGGTAATTTTATTTAATGCTATAAATGCTAGTATACCAAACACATATTATTACTGTTTTACCTTACACTGTCATTGCAGTAAGTCATCAACATCATCAATAGGTTCTTGCAAACTGCGACTTCAAGCAAAATGACGTCTAGTGAAACCATTTTTACCATGGCTAATTGATATAAATGAGTGTTAAATTAAGGTCCTATGGCATATTTCTGGTCACAAAATCAACACTAAACTGCTAAATAAATATCTAAACTACTACTAATATTAAACATTGAAATGAATGTTAGCTATACATACATATAAGATAGAATAATAAAAACAGGTCAGATAATGATTTTCCAGCCTGATGATTCCAGTTCCAGGCCTTGGGTGGCTGAAGCCTCTCCAGGCAGCTCATTGAGAATGGCAGAAACCCACCCTGAACAGAACATTCTTCCATTGCAGGGCCACTCACACACACACACCCTCTCGTAGACTGGCTCCATTAGACATGCCAATTCACCTAACGTGCACATTACTGAAATGTGGGCAAAAACTGGAGTTCTTGGAGAACATGCAAAGTCCACACAGACAGTGGCCCTGGCCAGGAATCGACTTTTTTTCTTATCAACATTCTAATGAAATGATGTTGAATGAAACGTTATTTGACAATCTGCTGTATTATTATGGACTGAATTGTGTCCGCCAAATTCATAAGTTGAAACTCTAACTCCCAACGTGACTGTATTCGGAGATGGGGCCTTTAAGAAAGTGGACCATTGCAATGAAGTGAATATTGCAATAAAGTGAGTCACAAGAATATTTGGTTTCCCAGTGCATATAAAAGTTATGTTTATACTGTACTATAGTATAGTCTATTATGTGTGCAATAGTATTATGTCTAAAAAATATACATGCCTTAATTAAAAAATACTTTATTGCTAAAAAATGCTAACCATCATGTGAGGTTTTAGCAAATCGTAGTCTTTTTGCTGGTGGAGATCCTAACCTTAAAATTGTAAAAAACAAAATATCTGAGAGGCACAATAAAGTGAAGCGCAATAAAATGAGGCATTCAAGGTTAATGTAATTAAAGTTAAATGAGGTCATAATAGTAGGACCCTAATTCAATAGGTCTGGTATCCTTATACGAAAAGGAAGAGACATCAGGAGCACATGCATAGGGGAAAGGCCATATGAGGACACAGCAAGAAGTTGTCCATCTACAAGCTAGGAAGAGAACCCTCACTAGAAACTTGGCACCTTAATCTTGGACTTCCAGCCCCTAGAAATATGAGGTAAAAAATACATTCTGTTGTGAAAGCATCCCAGACTGTGGTATTCTGTTATGGCAGCTTGAGTAGACTAATACAATTATTTTTCAAATTTATATAAACATTGATTTGCTCAGAAAGTGTGAGACGGTTGGTCATATTAAAGTTATTTAGCTAGTACCCTCTCGTAAATATTTATAATAATTATCAATTGTGTTCCTTGTTAAAATATTGAAAATACTAATGACTTTTATACATAAATTTAATCACTCACAATCGCTGTTAATTAGTACAACACTTTACTCTTTTAATAATAAATATACATTTATACTTTAGCTATCTTATAGAATTTCAAAATTTAGAGACTTTTCACTGCAAGATGCATCTAAAATGCTTGCCTCTA
>NW_011888788.1:14465270-14478454 GCF_000151845.1 Pteropus vampyrus | reverse complement strand
TTCATTTCATGTATCCATATGCTATCATCACTCAATACATTGTTATTATTATTACTTTAAACAGTTTTCTTTTAAATATTTTGAAAATAAGAACAAAATATTTTATTTTACCTTCTTTTTATTCCTTCTCTGATGCTCTTCCTTTCTTTATGTAGACCTATATAATTTTCCTCCTCCTTGAAGAAATTTTTAAACATTTTTTCTGGACTGATGTGCTGACAATGTATTCCCTCAGTTTTTGTTTTACTGGAAAAATCTTTATTTTTCATTCATTTTTGAAAGATAACTTTTCTGGATATAGAATTCTATATATTTTTTTTCAGTACTTTAAAATATTTCACCCACTCTCTGCTTGCTTGTATGGTTTCTGATGAGAAGTTTTCTGTAGTTCTTATCCTTATTTCTCTCTATAGAAGGCTCCCCTCCCATTTTCTTTCAAGACTTTGTCATTGGTTTTCTGTAGTTTAAATATGATATACTTCAGTGTAGATTTTTGGGTATTTATCTTGGTGTTTTCTGAGCTTCCTGGGGCTGTGGTTCTGTGTCTGTCATTAATTTTAGAAAATTTTTTGTTATTGCTTCTTCAAATATTTCTTCTTCTCCTTTTTCTTATTCTGGTATTTCAATCGTGAGTATGTTATACTTTTCAAAATTTGCCCACAGTTTTAAAATATTTTGTTATAATTTATTTTGTTTTATTCAGTTTGGGGACTTTCTATGGCATACTGTTAAATTCTCTGATTCTTTCCTTAGCTGTGTGGAGTGTACTGAGGAGTCTATTAAAGGTTTTCTTCATTTCTGTTACAGTGCTTTTGATTTGTAGGGTTTTTTTATTATTATTATTTGTTACAGTTTCCATTTCTCTGCTTACATTATCCATCTGCTCTTGAGTGTTGTCTACTTTTTTGATTACAGTCCTTAACATATTAATCATAGCTATTTTTAATTCCTTGTCTAGTTACTTAAAAATCTCTGTCAATATCTGTCTGGTTCTAATGGTTCCTTTCTGTCTTCAAGCTGTGTTTTTTCTTCCTTTTAGAATGCCTTTTACTATTTTATTAAAAGGTGGACATGATGTATTGGGCAATAAGAACGGAAGTAAAAGTCTTTAGTATAAAGTTTTATGTATCTACAAGTTGGGCTGTGTTTAACGTTTGCTATAACTGTAGGTGTCAGAGGCTTCAAATTCATTTAACGTCTTTGTTTTTATCTCTCATGCTGCCTTTGGGCTGCTTAAATAGAGTCTGCACTTTGTAGCTCTTTAGCTCTAATCTAATGTTTTTATACTGAGCCCTATTGATGTGGTGGTAAGTTTTCTGGGAGAGGAAACATTCTATGACTGCATGATTAAATCTCAGTCTTTAATAGGCCAATTTCCCTGGGCCATGACCTTCACAAGTGTTTCTTAGCTTTTACCTGCTCCTCTCAGGTTCTGGTAAAATCATTCCCCTTGGAAATTAAGTACTTGCAATGGAGAACTCTTTGGGCACAGCTTACAAATGGTTACTTTTCCACCTCCTGCTGCCACAAACATGAGGGAATCTTTCTTAGCTTTTCACCAGAAGAATCTAGTGGGTTTCCTAAAAATAGATCCAAAAAAGTGAGGGGGCCTCCTATGACTGAAGATTACAAGAGTTTCTCACGCTCATGCTAGTCCACACTCGTCCTTCAGTTCATCAAAACTAGCACTTAAGTGGTCCTACCCATTTGTGGCTCTAGCAGCTTCTGCTCTAAATAAGCGGATTATCTGCATTTACTGCCTCTCCAGATTTGGAGGTGGTAATTCATTCTCTGATCTCAAATCTTTGATGGGCCCAAGAAATTTTATTTATTTTCAGTTTGTTCAGCATTTTTCTTGTTTTAAGAGCAGACTAATCACTTCCAAGTTCTTTACATGTTGGAGCTGAAATCAAAAGTCCTGAGTCCATATTTTTGTAGTAACGAAGAAATCTAAATTAGCGGTCCCCAATCTATTTGGCACCAGAAACTGGTTTCGTGCAAGACAATTTTTTCCATGGACCTGGGTGGGGGCATGATTTTTGGATGATTCAGGCCCATTATTTATTGTGCACTTTATTTCTATTATTATTACATTGTAATATATAATGAAATAAATGTACCCACAATGTAGAATCAGATGCCACCAGATGCAGCAGTACAATTAAAGTACATCAACTCATTTGCCACTATAAAGCCTGCCACCAGATGAATAGGGTTGTCACTTGCCACTCATGGATAGGGTTTTGATATGAGTCTGTAAGCAATTGATTTATTATGGTCTCTGTGCAGCTGAACCTCTCTGCTAATGTTAATCTGTATTTGCAGCCGCTCCCCAGCACTAGCATCACCGTCTCAGCTCCACCTCAGATCTTCAGGCATTAGATTCTCTTAAGGAGCACGCAACCTAGATACCTCGCACGCATAGTTCACAATAGGGTTCGTGCTCCTTTGGGAATCTAATGCCTGATGATCTGAGGTGGAGCTGAGGCAGTGATGCTATTGCTGGGAAGCGGCTGCAAATACAGATGAAGCTTTATTTGCTGGCCCACTGCTCACCTCCTGCTGTGTGGTCCGGTTCCTAACAGGCCACAGACCAGTAGCAGCCCGTGGCCTGGTGGTTGGGCACCCTAAATCACATGGGCTTGAATAATAAAGGGATTTCTTTGCTCATATAACTAGGAATTTCTAAAGTAGTTCAAGCCTTATGTTTGGTTTGATCTTATGACTCAACAATACCAATAAAAACACAGACTTCTTTCATTTCTCTGTTCTGCCCCCTTAGTATTATCTACAACCTGGGCACAAGGTGGCTGCCAAAAAATTCCACAGCTATATATTCCTTCAGGGAGAAAGAATAACTCTTTTTCAATGCTGAAAAAAAGTCTAGGTTTCCATCTTGATTGAACAATCTTAGGTCATGTTCATTGCATCAGCTAGCTATTGCCACAAAAAGCTGTGTTACAACCAGATTATCTTGGTGCCATTTCACAATATGTGTTACTGATGTGTCTAAAGTTTGTCCAGAGGAAGCTATGCTAATGTCATCTGGGCTCACTCTCACATGTCTTCAGGTTGTGTGTGCAGTGGTCTGTGCTGATTTAAGCTGGGGTGGACTGGGTGGCTTCACTTCAAGCTAAGAAGGCTCTCCTCTAGCTGTCTCTCACTCTCTTTGGATCTGAGACTGAATCATGTTATTGTCATAGAAATGACAGGGGTGCAAGAGGGGAACACAGCTTCTTAAAGGTTGTGCTTGAAACTTGCACAGCATTAATTCTGCCCACATGCTACTCGTCAAAGGAAGCTACACAGCCAAGGCCAGACTCAAGGGACAGGAAAGTATATTCTGCCCACAGTGAAGCCATGATGAAGGTATTAGCATAGGTGGAGATTAAAGTCAAACTCTCAGTCTAGTGGCCTCACAACTCACCAGCTAGTTTTCACAGGACTGTGAATGTCCTGATTGACAAGAACCAGTAAAAATCTGTGGCCTAGAGCTGCTGATTAATTTACACTGTACTACTTTGCTACAAAGTACTACAGGCTGGACAACTTAAACAATAGAAATTTATTTTTTACCTTGGCCTGTAGAGGGCCATCTTCTCCTTCTTGTGTCTTCACATGGTCTTCCCTCTGTGAATATCTGTGCCCTAATTTCATATTCTTATAAGGACTCCAGTCATAATAGATTAAGGCCCAATCTAGGAAAAGTAACCAAAAATATCCACCACATGGAAGAGACTGAGGGAGCAGTATTGTGGTTACCACACCCCAGATCACAGAATATGCCATATAGAAATATGGTTGAGTCAGCTCTTATCACAAGATGTGAAAGCAGTGTACTTCTTCCACACCAAGAGCCTGATGAAAGCTGTGTTCTGCCATTATAGAAAGTACAAGTCTCCTACCCTCTGAAGTCTGCTGGAAGTCCCTCTCTAGTGCAAATAATTATTTTAGCATTTATCTTTGTGAGAAGATGGAAAAGGACTACTTCAACTATTGTATCAAAATCAATGAGAATGGAAATAATCTACCCAAAAATCTGGTGACCTCTCAGCCACTTTCTTGAACAGGCCTTCCTTCAGGCATAACTGGATTTTTTTCTAGATGACAGCCTCCCGTTGATATCTCTAAAATAACACAAAGTTTGCAAGTGAGTGATTGATGCTTTTCTTGGCACACCTGAGCCATCTTCCCCTAATGAGGGAGTAGCAGTAATTCAACATTACAACAGTACAATCGTGGGTGTACTTAAGTTAGGCTCAAGTTAACAGGTCATGAAAAGTCATAGATGTGAGCACCTGTGACTGGGGAGAACAATATCCATGCAGTAGTCTGTACTAAGAACCACCATGGGGAAAGAGCCAGTGTTGATGGACTCACAGCATTAGTTTGTTGTAGCTGCTATAACAAAGCACCACAAACTGGGTGGTTTAACAACAGAAATTTATTGTGTTTAAAATCAAGATATTGACAGAGTTGCTTCCTCCTACGATGTGAAGAATCTGTCCTAGCTTCTGGTGATTTGCTGGCAATCTTTGCCATTCCTTGGTTTGTATCTCCCAATCTCTACTTCCATCTTCACTTGGAATTCTCCATGTATGTGTCTTTGTGTCCAAATTTACATTTTTATAAGGACACTAGTCATATTGGATCAGGGCTCACCCTAATGATCTCATATTAATTAAACTAATTACATCTACAACTACGTTATTGCCAAATAGGGTCATATTTTGAGATACTAAAGGTTAGGGACTCAGCATATGAATTTTGGGGAAACACAATTGAACCCATAAAAATAAGAAAAGTATCCGTTAACCACATAGACACTATTTCTTATAACAAACACCAAAATAGATTGCAGCATCAAGTCAAAGTAATATGTCATAACATTATCATTGGGAGGAAGCACAATGATGCTATCTGGGTCCTCAATTTTCTTTAGTTATGGTTTAATTCAGAAGTAAAAATTTAGGAGACCTAAAAAGTAGACATTTTAAACAATATTCACTGAATATTGTTTTTCTTTGAACTATCTGATAATTTTGAGATTATACACTGTGGCCAGGGCTTGAAATGCAGCCTTTTTGTATTTCCTGTTGAATATATTTCCTTATGCCTTAAGAGCAAAATAGAGAGACCACACACTTGAAGAGGAGGCTAGCCCACTTAGTCTCAGAAGTGAGCTGATGGGGTATCCAGAAAGCAATTTGGGTGATAAATAATGGGAACGAAGTTGAGATGACTAAACAAATAAATATGAAGATGTTCATAAACATTCAGGATGTTTTCCAAATCACAATGGCAAGAATGGAGAAGCCCCAAGAATAGGGATTTGATATTCTATAGGGAATTCATGAAGTCATCACTTTCTATTTCTCACTTGTGTACTTCTCTGTTTTACTTCACCCTTCTTTTATATTTTTCTCTTTGTCTTCTTTTCTCCTCTGCCTTATCCTCATTTTTTCTTTTTCCTCTTTTTTCTCCCCCCACTCTTCCTCCTTTTTATTCTTCTCCTCTTACATTCTTTCTCTTTTTTGGCCCCTTCTCCTCTATTATCTGGTCTCTCTGCCTTCTTTTGGCTTCCAATTTATATGTAGATAAACAATCTTCTGGGTATGTCACACCTGAAAATGCTAGGCAAAATAGTGAAGCATTTTTCTTCCCCTAAGAGTTTATTTTTGGTAAAAGACAGAAAAGTAAGTTTTTCTACAAGGGCTATCTGCTTCTAAATAATAATTTGAAAATTTTGTTAAATATTATATATTTAAAATGACACACAAAAATAATAATGAAGAAGTGGGAATAACAGATTAGGTACTGTAAATTTATTAAGGCTTACCTAAATCAAGAAGCAGCACACACATACCTAATTTATGCAAACTAAAAATGTATGTAAACAGCACACTATTTTGATACTGGATTGTGATACATTACCTGTACATATAACTACTACTGTTACTAATAAACCACTGGGACACTCAGTTTTATGCCTAACAAAACATCAGCAAGTCTTTAAAATCTTCACTTTCTCTTTTTAAGGAGGATATTTCTAGACCCTAATTTTCCCATCTAATATTCAAATATAGGAAACACCTGATTCCACAAAGTGTTTTAATTGGTGAGGCCTCAAGTGCTCTTTTCTAGCTTGAATTTTTGAATAGTAAACAGTCCCTGGGGACCACACACAAATACTATGACAGAGAGTTGCTACATTAAGTCTTTTCATGGTACATGATTTGTGCTGAATCTTTATGACATGTTGAGCAATGCGCTGAAAGGGATCCCTTCTGGTTTAATACTTTGTTCAACCACTGTAGAGGTCCATTCAAGTGAAGTTCAATTCAGTAAAAAGTGCTTATTACCATGTGCCTTTGGTATTCTGCTTCCCACCCTTTCACAAAATTCATTCTATGGAGCACTTTCTAGTTGGCTGATATATCACTTAAAACCATGATTAACAGACTGAGCCAGAAGAGCAGCAAATTTCTGATTGTCGAAGATTTTCAGATTATAGCCTAGTGGAATTTTACACGTTATTGCAGGGTGTCAGCCATATCTCTTATTACAATTGGGGCTCTGCACAAAGATTACACTATTACTTAGGCACTCAGCAAAAATTTCCCCACCTATGGAATACAAGCACACTACTATTTCTATATGTCTTCTTTTCATTTCTACTATAGCATTTTGGTTGACACTGGAGAGTAAATCTAAGCAGAACCTTTCTGAATTTGATGGATCTGTGAAGCCATCTACAGTGAGTGAGGGCTATGATGTATGAAAGTTCTCTCCAACTCTCTAGTTTAATTCATAATGTCCTATTGAACACCAAAATGCAGGTTCTGAGTAAGTAACTGGCTGCAAATCCAAACTATGATTAACAGGGGAAGAGTAGTAGGAGATAGTTCTGCTGGAGACCTTGTATCCATACTTTGGTTCAACAGTTAATCGCTTATTTCTCTATCTTCACTGATATATACAAGAGGTGGCATTTTTAGGGTATAGCTACTCTGTGGCTCAATTCCCACTGGAAAAGTATTGTTTGCAGGAATGAAGTGGGTGTAATCATTCACATGTGGTAGTTTTATTAAGATGTCAGTGTGCAGCAGCACCAATGTTAGAGTCTCAAACTCTCTGGTAGCAAAACTGGTGTCTCAGCTCTCTGGTAGCAGTAAGGTTTTACACATACTTCATCTTTTTTAAGATTAAAAGCATATTCACAGTTTTCAGTTGCTTTGAGTTCATGATGACTGTGAAGATCAGGCCAACACCATAATCAGCAACGTATAGTATAACACATGACAGTCCTTTTTGATGAGATACCTGAAGGTGACCATCGAGAGACCTGGTTTGTTCAGAGAAGCTATAAAAGGTTATTGTATCCCAGCGATCAATTGTATTTGGTGTACTTAGTCCCCAAATTTCAGAGTAAGTGCTCGGTAAGATGACATATTTAGTATTACAATTTTGAGTGGTGATGGCTTTCTCAAGCTCATCTTATCATCTGTTTTCTTTAGCTTCTTTGTCAAACTTTTAACGGCTTTCTCACACCACTTTTCTTCCTGCCTGTTCTGCTCTTCTTTACCTGCTCCTCCAGATCCACCAGCTGATTTCTTCCATCCCAGCTGTTTCTTTAGAACTGGTGGAGTGAGTGGCAAGATGGATGACATGTTCTTACCAAAGGCAGCAATCAACGCTAAGAAAATATCCTGCTTTATCTAACCTAGACTGAGGCTTAGGCTGAGAATTTAGCCGAGGGAGTATCCACCAGGCTATTTTGGTGGTGAAAAATGCTGAGGCCATAAATGACATGAATGTGCAAATCAAAGAGGAGGGAGCACTCTGGTGGATGTACTCTGGTGGTTCCTCTCATCCCAGTGGTCATACCCCAGGATGATGTCATGTACATGATGGCAGGAGGGAAAGTCAGAGACCCAAAAAGTATGAAAAGTTATGCTGGAGACCCCTGAAAAAGCCAAGACCCTGGACTCCTCCAAGAATGGCCCAAGACTTCTTCTCTTGGTTCTGTTGCAGAAGTATGAATATGTCATCCTTAGGTTAACATTAGCTCTGGGCATAGTAGAGAGAAAAAAAAAGTCTACCTTGAGAATTCCCAACCATAATCCTACATTTTCTGTGAGTGTAGAGCCTAAATTTATACCCCTATGTGATATGATAAAAATTTTGGCTAAAGCCAAAACAATAAGGTTAAACATTGTCCAAGGTTGGTGGCAACACCTAGGCACCTTGCAGGAGCAAAACAAAATTTTTCTCTAAATGAATCCCGTTAAAAATTGGCCTCAAGCAATTCACACATACAAAAGTCCAGGAACCATCCCATGTATGTGTCTCTCTGTCTCTCTCACTTACACACACACACACACACACACACACACACACACACCATCATCACCACCACCACCACCACTACCACTGTCACCAAATCCAAAAGGATACAAGTTACCATGGGGAAAAGACAACAAAAACAACAACCCACAGAGTCAGACTCACAAAGGCTGATGATATTGGAATTATCAGATAGGGATAAATATAAAAGAAACATGTTTAATATATTTAAAGATATAAAAGAGCACATGAAAGACTGTGAATGAAAAATAATTTTTAATAATTAAACAATACCGAGAAAAAGAAAAATTTAAATAATAGAGATTTGAAACTCAACGGACATGTTAAACAGCAGATTAGACAGCAAAAGAGAAAAACTATTAGCTAAATGGAAGATAGAATTGAAGAAATTATACAGACTAAACCACAAAGAAAAATAAAGAGATAAAGAGGTTCATACAGAACATTAAATCATAATAAATAAAAAGAAATCTAACCTAGACACATAGTAGGCTAAAAGGCATAGCCCAGACACAAAATATGAAACAGTCAAAAATAAAAAAAAAAAATTCATGATGAAGAAACAGAAATTAAACTCATAGGTGGCTCACCACAAGAAACGAAGAAAGTAGACATTAGTAATATCTTGTCTTCAAGATGTTGTATTATGTCCTTGAAGAAGTTGCAGTTGCTGCTGCTGCAGAGCTCCGTTCAGCCCACTCCTGCTCCTGACTCACTACTGTTCACTCTTGCCGAGGAACAAGTTGGTCAGGAAGCTGCACCAGTAGCCATGGCTTTTGAAGATACCAAAGAAGCACTCCTGGAACCAGAGGGGGCGATTCACCTAGTCAGAATTACTCTAACCAGCCTCGAGGTAAAATCTTTGGAGAACATATTTGCTGACTTGGTCAGAAGGGCAAATGAAAACAATCTCAAAGTGAAAGAACCAGATCTGATAGATGCCTACCAAGATTCTGAGAATCACAAGAAAAACACCCTGTGGGGAAGGTTCTAAAACTTGGGATCATTTTCAGATGAGGATCCATAAGTGACTTATTGACTTTCACAGTCCTTCTGGGATTGCCAAGCAGGTTACTTCCACCAATATCCAACCAGGAGTCAATGTTGAGTCTCCATTGCAGATGCTTAAATCAACCTTTTAAATAAACTGACTATCAATTGTTAAAAAAAAAAAAAGAT
This sequence comes from Pteropus vampyrus, assembly GCF_000151845.1. Classification (NCBI taxonomy): domain Eukaryota; kingdom Metazoa; phylum Chordata; class Mammalia; order Chiroptera; family Pteropodidae; genus Pteropus; species Pteropus vampyrus. The sequence continues at coordinate 14,468,908 of NW_011888788.1, read as the reverse complement.
GTTATAGGAAATAACTCATAAAAATATCTTTCATGAATGACTACAAAAGCAATGGGGGTTGGGAATTCTGAACAACAAAAAAAACAGAGAATCTCAGAAAAGGATGTCCACAAATGTGTTTCAGAGTAAAGAAAAAAGAGTTAAAAGCATGGAATGCTGAGAAAGACAATGTTAGGAAATCTAAACAAACTTGACTGCATTAGAGATAACTATCACAGCTAATGTAATATTTATATATAATAGAATGGAATGGAATGGAATGGAATGGAATGGAATGGAATGGAATGGAATGGAATGGAATGGAATAGAATAGAATAGAATAGAATAGAATAGAATAGAATAGAATAGAATAGAATAGAATAGAATAGAATAGAATAGAATAGAATAGAATAGAATAGAACAGCACTCACCTCTGTTTTATCTAAATGGAAACTCAGACTGGAAAAGAGTGTGAATGCTCAAAGACGCTGCAAGGCTAACTAACAACCCATACATGCCTGGAGCAAAATACTGTGAACTGATATATACTATAGACTGCCTAAGGCTCAGGATGGAAAGCTGTGGGAGTGTTTCATTAGGAAATTATGACATTCAAAGTTCATGGGCATAGGGGTTATTTAGAAATCTATGCCATTTAAATGCCTGGGGGAAGATGCACACTTAGAAAAGACCCTAAGCTTTTACCTTGGGCTAATCTCTAGTATCAGTTCAAGTCTAGGTAAGTTTTGAAGAAATGCCTAGATCAGAGGCAGTTTGTAAAGACTAAGATAGGTGGGATTTTTTTTCAGCTCCTGGAGTTTTAAGAGATCACTGTCAAAAAACTAGCAGAACATAGATAAGGAACAGAGATTTCAGTGACCACACATGATGAGGAATACAATCTTTGCAAAAAAAAAAGTTTTGGAAAAGTCTGTGTGTGTGTGTGTGTGTGTGTGTGTGTGTATGTGTGTGTGTGTATAAAAATTCTGGGGAAGAGAGAGAATCTGATTTCCAGAGTTACCACATTGTAATATTGAAATGTCCAGTTTTCAAAAAATAATCTCAAAGCATGCAAAGAGACAGGACAGTATCAACTTTTCAAAAGAACAAAACCAATTGATAGAAACCCCCCAAGGAAGCTGAGATATCAGACTTACCAAAGTCTTTAAAACAACTGTCTTAAAGATGCTCAGAAAGCTAAAGGAAAACATGGACAAAGAAGCAAAGGGAATAAGGAGAACAATGTATGAACAAAATGGAAATACCAATAAAGAAATGGAAATTATAAAAAGAGACCAAATAGACATTTTGGAGCTGAAAAGTACAATAACCAAAATAAATATTTTACTAGAGGAGTCCAACAGTATATTTAAGAAAGTAGATGAAAGAATAGAGCACTTGAAGATAGGATAACTGAAATTTTCCATTCTGAGAAACAGGAAAAAAAAAGGAATTAAAAAAGATGAATCGGGTCTAAGGGACCCAATGGAAAGCATCAAGTGAACCAACATACACATATGAAATTCTCAGACAGAGAAGTGAGAAAGTGATAGAAAAATAATATTTGTAAAAATCCTGGCTGAAAAATCCCACAATTTGATGAAAAACATGAATCTTCAACTCCAAGAATCTCAGTGAACTCTAAGATACATTGTATTCAAATCACTGAAAGCCAGAGACAAAGATAGAATTTTGAAAGCAGCAAGAAAGAAGCAACTCTTCACATACAAGAGATCCTCAATAAAATTAACTGATTTTCATGAGAAACTATGAAGGTTAGTTAGAATGCAGTGGGATGATATATTTAAAGTGCTGAAAGAAAAAAAACTAATCAAGAGTTCTATATCTGGCAAAATTTTCCTATAAAAATGAATGAGAAATTAAGACATATCAAGATAAACAAAAGTTGATGTAATCTATTATCATTAGATCTAACCTACAACAAAACACTAAAGGGAGTTCTTCAGGTTGAAATAAATAGACACTAGATAGTAATTAAAACACAAGTGAAGAAATAATATAGGGTAAATACAGGGACAAATAAAAAAATGATATAATTATATCTTTAGATTGTAACTATGTTTCATTTCTTACATGATTTAAAAGACAAATACATAAAAATAATTATAAATCTACATTATTGGGCACACAATGTATAAAGATGTAATTTGTAAGAAAAATAGCATAGGAAAGACAGAGTTGTTTAGAAGCAGAGATTGCATGTGCTATTCGATTGCATAAGGTAAGTCGTCTTCAATTCAAATTAGATTATTTTGTTACAATTCTCATGGTAACTGAAAAGCTAATGGCATAAGAGATAAAAGGGTCATGAAATATAGGTAAAAATTTTAATTTACCAGGAAGATATAATAATTTTAAATTTCTAATAATCTAAAAATAAAACTTTAAATTAAAATATTTTAGTCAGACTGTTAGATTTTACCACACTACTCCCAAAAATTAATACACCTAGTACACTAACAACTGCTAAAATCAGAGGAGATTTGAACAAGACAGTTATCACACTTGATCTGTGGACAATATATATTTACTAGACATCGTAAAAAGAAAAAAATAATAATGGAAATGAGAAAATATTTTTCATGATAATGAAATAATGCTTATTTAAAACCCTGGAGCCATTGAAAAAGTGGCAGAGTGGCATTTATAAATGTATGACCTTAAAAACACATATTATATAAGCAATGCTGGAAGGAAATAAGCTTAACATTCAATTTAAGAAGTTAGTAAAAGATCACTGAACTTAAATTAAGTAAAGAAAATAAATAATAAAGATAAGAACAAAAATAAATGAAACACAAAGTAAAGATACAATCAAGACAATCAATTATACCAAAAATAGGATTTTTTAAGCAGATTAAAAATTCACAAAACTCTAACAAAATTAATCAGAGAGAAAAAAAAATAAAGAGAGGAAAGAGGAAAGAAGAAAGGGAAAAAAGGAGGAGCCAATAACATATCAGAAATAAAAAAAGAGTACCTCACCATTAATGCTGTAAACAGGATTAAGAGGATATTATGATTATGCCAATAAATTTGGATAAAATAGATAAATTATTAGAAACATACAATTTACCAAAGCTGACTCAAAGAAGAAATAGAAAAACATGATTGATGTGTAATAATAATAATAATAATGAAACTTAACTATTACTTTAAAATTTTGTACAAATAAAATATCAGACTCAGACAGTTTTGCAGGTGAATTCATCTGTATGTTCAAAGAATGGACAATTCTACATCTGTATAAATTCTTCACAGCCAAAATGAGGTAATGCCTTGACGGTAAAGCCAGACAAGACCAGTGTGAGAAGGGAAAATTACAATCTTGAACATGACTAGACAGGTACAAAGTCCTAAATAGAATATTGACACTTTGAATCTAGATATGAAAATAATACATGAATATGACTCTGGTGGGTTTATTCCTAGAACACAAGGTTAGATCAACAACAGAAAATCTATTAAAATTACTGAAGTGAGTTCAAATTTATATAGAACCTTTCAACCCAAATAGTGCTGAAATAAAACTATAGGCCAGTGGTTGATAACTGGGGGCATCAAAAAATATTTTCTACAGAACAAAAATTATTTAAATAGAACACAAATGGGAAAATTCAGAAAAAAAATTGCTTGAT
>NW_011888788.1:14460522-14465220 GCF_000151845.1 Pteropus vampyrus | reverse complement strand
AAAAAAAATAAAGAGAGGAAAGAGGAAAGAAGAAAGGGAAAAAAGGAGGAGCCAATAACATATCAGAAATAAAAAAAGAGTACCTCACCATTAATGCTGTAAACAGGATTAAGAGGATATTATGATTATGCCAATAAATTTGGATAAAATAGATAAATTATTAGAAACATACAATTTACCAAAGCTGACTCAAAGAAGAAATAGAAAAACATGATTGATGTGTAATAATAATAATAATAATGAATCTTAACTATTACTTTAAAATTTTGTACAAATAAAATATCAGGCTCAGACAGTTTTGCAGGTGAATTCATCTGTATGTTCAAAGAATGGACAATTCTACATCTGTATAAATTCTTCACAGCCAAAATGAGGTAATGCCTTGACGGTAAAGCCAGACAAGACCAGTGTGAGAAGGGAAAATTACAATCTTGAACATGACTAGACAGGTACAAAGTCCTAAATAGAATATTGACACTTTGAATCTAGATATGAAAATAATACATGAATATGACTCTGGTGGGTTTATTCCTAGAACACAAGGTTAGATCAACAACAGAAAATCTATTAAAATTACTGAAGTGAGTTCAAATTTATATAGAACCTTTCAACCCAAATAGTGCTGAAATAAAACTATAGGCCAGTGGTTGATAACTGGGGGCATCAAAAAATATTTTCTACAGAACAAAAATTATTTAAATAGAACACAAATGGGAAAATTCAGAAAAAAAATTGCTTGATCGAGCTACTCAAAAATTTAAAACTATGTTCAATAAAAGATTCCAACAAGTGAAAACGAAGACCACAAATTGGGAGAAGATATTTGCCTCATATATAAGGTAAAGAATTTAAATCAAGAATGTATTAACATCTCTTATAAATCCAGGAAAAATAAATAGCAAAATAGGAAAATTAGTAAACATGAACATCTACTTCAAAGAAGAATAAAAACAAATGACCAATTCACATGCAAAAACATCCTCATGTTCATTAGCAATCAGGGAAATGCAAATGAAAAGAATAAATTATATGAATTTGTCCATATTTTCTAGGTTATACTCATATGTGGGGTATAAAACAAAAGCAATAAATAAACAAATAAAACATACAAACAAATAGAAAAAACAGGCTTATAAATGCAGACAATAGAATGGTGGTTCCCAGAGAAGTGGGTGGGGTGACGAAGAAGATAAAGGGGTTGAATACAAGGTGATGAGAGGAGTCTATACTTTGGATGGGGAGCACACAATAGAGTATACATATGTCATATTATAAAGTTGTATGCCTGAAATTTATATAATGTTATTAACCAATGTTACCCCAATAAATTAAATTTAAGAGAAGGAAAGAAAGCATATATTAAGAAGTCTTCACCAGATGTTGGATGGGAATGCTCCTTTTTAATTATGAAGTATAACTTGGTAAAAATTACTTTGGTAAATACAGTTGACCCTTGAACAACATGGGTTTGAACTGTATGGGTCCACTTATAAGAGGAATTTAAAATATAAATACATATAGTACTGTAAATGTATTTTCCTTATAATTTTCTTAATAACATTTTCTTTTCTCTAGCTTACTTTATTGTAAGAACACAGTATACAACACAGATACAGATATGTGTTAATTGACCATTTATGTTATTGGTAAGGCTTCCAGTCAGCAGTCAGCTATTAGTAGTTAAGTTTTGGGGGAGTCAAAATTTATATATGGATTTTTTACTGTGTTGGGATTGGTGCCCCAAATCCCTGCATTCCTTGGAGGTATACTATAATTTGGTTTTAAGCAGAAAAGCTGACTATATCTATCCTGGGTCATAATAATATATAATTAGAGAGAGAGACATATATATCATTTGTAACATATATATGGTATCTTCTATATGTTTCTTGTGACCCAGAATTTCCATTCTAACATATTTGACCTAGAAAAACAATGTACCAAGTAAAAGGTAAAATATTTTTTCATAGCATCATTGTCAGAATCTAGAAATAGCCTATCTGGTCAAAGTTGATTGAAAACTACATTTAATATATTCCACAATGCAGCAGGAAAAACTGAGAAAATTATAGTTAGGTATATCAATATCGATAAATTTCAGAAAAAGATAATGCTAGGTAGAAATGAAATCAATTTTTAGAAGGATGCCTAAGGCATGATTCCATTTATATAAAGTTCAGAAAACAAATCATATATTATTTAGAAATACACACACATGGTAAAACTAAGAAAGAAAAGTGAGGAAATGATTGATATTATGACAGGAAGTGAGTAGATGCATCTGGGGAAAGGTACATGGAAAACTCAAAAAGTCCCAAGGCCTAAAACACAGGTTTTTGACTTTCAACAAATAACTATTATTCTTTAAAATGTACATACATGTTACGTACTTATGTATTATATATATATATTATATATTTTGTAGTTTTTTAATGGTCACTTATAGATCCTGTCTTCAGGTTATATGTCCAACCATCTAAGAGAGAATGAAATTCTCTAGGTCTAAAATTTAACTCTAGATAACATATCCAGTGCTGAATTAGTCATCTGTGTTGGAAGACTGGACCAGAGTGGCATAATAAAACATACAGACAGAGGTGCTCCTGTTGCTGATATAACCACGTAGAGAGAAGAGAGAGAAGAAAGAAGTTCCCAGAATTTGATTGGATGGGAATTATTTTGGCATATAACCCAACATTTGTTCACAAGTTTGAGCTAGGTTACCTTCAGATAATTTTTAAAATAATTTTCAGATAACTTTTTGAATTCTTAACCTAGAAAATCTAAAATGAGTATATCCAAACACTTATAGAAAGTTACAGATATGGGCAGGGAAACTCTGGCGAAGTACCATCATTCTGCCAGCTAGTATCCCAGCTTTCTCACCAGGTCTGGGCCAGTTTAGCCAATTAGAGGCACTGACAGCAGATAATAAACAGAAGTAGGAAGAGCCAGTGTACTTCTCCCTCTCTAGTTTTCCACTGTTTTCCAGCAGTGGATGGATATCTCCTCCATGATCTCAAATACAAGGGGCAGATGGTTAGAAGTTTATCAGATGAGTAAGTTTATTTGATGAGAATGTGGGTGGGATTTGAGAAAAATAGAAAAATGTTAAGAATCCTGATGGAAAAGAGATGGGGAGACTGCAAGAGAAAATAAAGGAGCTTAAGCAGTTGTGAGAACCCAGACAAAGATGAATAAAATGAATACGGATTTGACCCAGTGTGCAAAAAGACTGTGAATTGAAGTCAGAAGATGTGGGTGGGAATCCCAGCTCAACCACTCTGACTTCAGGGCTAAACCGTTCTGAGTCTCAGTTTACTTTTACTTCTCGGCCCCTTTAACAATGCTTACCAACCTAGCCGGTGAAGATTGAACTGTAGGGCTGAGTAGTTGATGACAGGGGCTCCTTCCATCTCAGAGAGTCAAAGCCAGGTGTAGACCTGCAAGTCAGATAGATGCCAAGGGAGGTCCACCTCGGACTTGGTGGACAGAAATTGAGCAAATGCCCATGTATTTGTTATCTATTACTGAATAACAAACAAATCACTCCAGAAGCTTAGTAGCTTAAAACAATAATAATTATTTACTATGCTTCATGGTTTCTGGATCAGGAATTCAATCAAAGCACAGAGAAAATGGCTTGTCTCTGCTCCACAATGTCTGAGACCTCAACAGGAAGACTCCAGAGCTGGGGGCTGGAATCACCTGAAGGATCATTCACCTACCAGTCTGGTTGGCTGACTATTGTCTGGTAACTTAGTACCTTTAACTAGGGCTGTTGGCTGGAACACATGGCCCGTACTTCTTCACAGTAAGATAGCTGAGTTTCAAGGGAGAAAAGGAGAAAGAATCACTATAATTGGTTTAGAACAAAGAAAATGCACCCCCAAGGGTCTGAGGGTAGTCACAGATATTACCCAGACACTTGGCCAGCCAGCCAATACAGGACAAAATGGAGATTTGTTTACAAGAGGGGAAAATGAGTGCTAGACAAGGAAACACTGGTGTCTTCCATGCACACATAGCATTCAGCACCATCCGGCTATATTCCCACCCACTTCTCTAATTTACTTAAGTGAAAGTTATTTCTCCAACATTGTCAAATTTATCCAAGAGGTATCTAGACCAAACATTTGTTTGTTTCACTTCCCTGGATGTCTATTCCATTTATCCATATCTCTTCTGGCTTCCTGATATACCATAAATCTCTCTCTCATGGCTCTTGACTACCTGAATTCCTACAGCACCAGTTATTTATATTTCTCTTTTAAATTTCACCGTTAGAGCTATCTTTTTTAATATGCCTTTAAAAATCATTAACAAACTTTGAAAACAGTTTTAGATTTATATAAAAATAGAGTGGAAAGTACAGAACTCCTATAGACTCCTCCTTCCCCCACAATTTCCCCTACTATTAAAATCATCTTATCAACCAAATAAAAAGGCAACCAATGGAATGGGAGAAAATATTTGAAAGTCATATATCTGATGAGGGGTTAACAAACAAAATATATAAAAATTCGCATAACTCAATAGAAAAAAATCCAAACACCTGATGAAAAAGTGGGTGGAACTGAATAGACATTTTCCAAAAAGGTTCATGAAAGAAACTCAGCATCATTAATCATCAGGGAAATGCAAATCACAACCACAATGAGATATTAGCTCACACCTTTTATAATGGCTATTATCAAA
>NW_011888788.1:14452888-14460472 GCF_000151845.1 Pteropus vampyrus | reverse complement strand
AAGGTTCATGAAAGAAGCTCAGCATCATTAATCATCAGGGAAATGCAAATCACAACCACAATGAGATATTAGCTCACACCTTTTATAATGGCTATTATCAAAAAAATAAGAAATAACAAGCATTGATAAAGATATAGAGAAATGGGAACCCTTGTGCATTGTTGGTGGGAATGTAAATTGGTGCAGCCACTATGGAAAACAGTATAGAGGTTCCCCCCAAATTAAGTATAGAATTACCATATGATCCAGTAATTCCAATTTTGGATATTTATCTGAAGAAAACAAAATTATTATCTCAAAACAATATCTGCTCCCTCCTCATATTCATTGCAGCATTATCTACCATAGCCAAGACATGGAAACAACTTGTGTCCATCGACAAGCGAATAGATGAAGAAAATATGCTGTATATATACAATGGGATATTATTCAGCCAAAAAAAATAAGAATATCTTGCCATTTGCAGCTACACAGATGCACTTTGAGGGCATTATGCTACATGAAATAAGCCAGACAGGGAAAGACAAATACTGTATGATCTCACTTGTATGTGGGATCTAAAAAATAAAAAAAACCTCAACCCCAGACCTCACATATACAGAAAACACATTGATGGTTGCCAGAGGCAATAGTTAGGGGTTAGGCAAAATGTGTGAAGGGGATCAAAAGGTACCCAGTTATAAGATAAATGAGTCCTCAAGATGTAATGTTCAGCATGGTGACTATAGTTAACAATAAATTATTGCATATTTGGTAGTTGCTAAGAAAGTACATCTTAAAAGTTTTTGTCATAAGAAAAAAATCTGTAAAAATCTGTAACTGTGTGGTGATGAATTTAACTAAAATTATTGTGTGATCATCTTACAATGTATACATATATCAAATCATTATGTTGTATACTTAAAACTAATACAGTGGTATATGTCAATTGTATCTCAATAAAAAATTATGCATTAGTGTGGCATATTTATTATAATCAATGAGTCAATATTGATACATTATTATTAACTAAAGTCCATAGGTTTCTAAAGTCCATAGTTAACATTACAGTTAACTCTTTGTAGTGTACCTTCTATAGATTTTCACAAAGAATGGCATGTATTCATCATTACTTCATCATACAGAATAGTTTCATTGCCCTAAAAACTCCGTGCTCCATCTATTCATTGCTTCTTCCCCCTGAATATGTGGCAACTACTGATTTTTTACTGTCTCCATAATTTTGTCTTTTCTAGAATGTCATATAATTAAAATCATGCTGTATGTAACCTTTATATTTTGTCTTCTTTCACTTAGCAATATACATTTAGGATTTCTCCATAGTTTTCATGGTTTGTTTGTTCATTTATTTTTATCACTGAATAATATTTTATTATGTGGATGTACCAGAGTTTATCCATTCACCCATCTTAATTACTTCCGAATTATTGGCAATTATGAATAAAGCTGCCACAGACATTTATGTGCTCTATTTTGTTTTATTATTATATTATTCTTTTTTGTAGACCTACATTTTTAACTCATTTGGGTAAATAGCAAAGTGTGATAGCTGGATCATATGATAAAACTAAGTTTAGTTTTATAAGAAAATGAAACTGTCTTCCAAAGTGGATGTGCTGTTTTTATATTCCTAGCAACAATGAGTGAAAGTTCCTGTTGCTCCACATCCTTGTCAGCATTTGGTGTTATCAATGTTTGGGACTTTAGCCAATCTAGTAGGTGTATAGTGGTATCTAACTGTTGTTTTAATTTGAAGTTCTCTAATGATATATGATGCTGTATATCTTTTCATGTTTATTTGTCAACTGTGTATCTTCTTTGGTGAGGTATCTATTCAAATCTTGCCCATACACTGAGTTGTTTTCTTATAGTTGAGTTTTAAGAGCTTTTTCACTATTTTGTATACTAGTCCTTTCTCAGATATGTTGTGCAAAGATTTGCTCCAAGTCTGTAGTTTGTCTTTTTATTTTCTTAACAGTATCTTTCATAGAGCAAAAGATTTTTAATTTAATAAAATACAACTTATCAATTTTTTCTTTCATAAATTATACTTTTGCTATTATATCTAAAGGGTCATTGTCATACGAGGGGCCACTTAGATTTTCTCTTATGTTATCAACTAGGAGTTCATTGTTTTGCTTTTTCACATTTAGATCTATGATTCATTTTGAGTTAATTTTTGTGAAGAGTGTGAAGTCTGTATCTAGATTAATTTATTTGTATATGAGTGCCCAATTGTCCCAACACCATTTGTTGAAAAAATCACTTCTCTATTGGAATTGCATTTGTTTCTTTGTCAAAGGTCAGTTTCTGGGTTCTCTATTCTGTACCACTAATATGTGTGTCTATTCTTTTGCCAAAACTACACTGTCTTGATTACTGTCACTGTATAGTAAGTGCTGATGTCAGTAGTGTTAGTTCTCTAACATTGTTTTTCTCCTTCAACATTGGATATTCTGGGTCTTTTGTCTTTCCATATAAACTTTAAAATAAGTTTGCTAATATCCAAAAAATACTTTCTTGGGATATTGATTGGGGTTGCATTGAATTTATATATGAAAATGAGAAGAACTGATATCTTAACATACTGAGTTTCCATATCCATAAACAAAATATATCTACATCTTTTTAGTTCTTTGATTTTTTTCATCAGAGTTTTGTTTTTTCTCATTTAGATTTTCAATGTACAGTTTGTTAGATTTGTAATTAAGTATTTATTCTTTTGGTGCTAATATAAATTCTATTGTGTTTGAAATTTCAAATTTCAGTTTTTCATTGCTGTTATATAGGAAAGATAGTAACTTTTATATATTAACCTTATATTCTACTACCTTTCCATAATCCTTTATAGTTCCAGGAAGTTTTCTATGTTGTTGCTGATGTTGATTTATTTGAATTTTTAGAGACAATTATGTTATCTGCAAAATAAATAAATAACAAGATGGTTTCAGTTTTTTCCATCCCAATATGTATAACTTTTATTTCCTTTTTTGTCGTTTTAAATTAAGTCAGACTTCCAGTACTATGTTAAATAGGAGTGTAGCTATCCTTGACTTGTTCCTGACCTCAGGAAAATATCTAGTTTTTCACCATTGTGTATAATTTAGCTATCTTTGGTAGATACACTTTTCAAAGTTGAGGAAGTTCTCCTCTATTCCTAGTTTCTGAGTATTTTTGTTATAATGGATAATAGATATCATCAAATGCTTTTTCTACATCTATCAATATGATCATATTTTTTAAAAACTTGTCAATGTGATGAATTATTTTAATTGCTTTTCAAATGTTGAACAAGCCTTGCCATACTTGGAATAAATCTCACTGGTTATGGTGTATAATTCTTTTTTATACATTGTTAAATTCAATTTTCTAATATTTTATGAGGATTTTTGCATCTATGTTCATGGGAAGTATTGACCTAAGATTTCCTGTCTTGTAATGTTGTCTAATTTTCATATTAAGGTAATGCTGGCCTCATTGAATAAGTTAGGAAATATTCACTCTGTTTATATTTCCTGAAGGAAATTATAGAGAATTGGTATAATTCCTTTCTTAAATATTTGGTAGAATTTACCAACAAAACTATCTGGGCCTGGATCTTTTTTGTTTTGGAGGGTTATTAGTTATTGATCCAATTTCTCTAACAGGCCTGTTCAGATTATCTCTTTTTCCTTGTGAGAGCTGTGATTGATTGTGTTTTTCAAGAAATCAGTCCATTTCATCTAGGTTATCAAATTTGTGAGTATAGTTATTCATAATATTCCTTTATTATCTTTTAAATTTCCATAGGATCAGTAGTGATAGCGTCTCTTTCACTTCTGATATTAATAATTTTTGTTTTCTTTCTTTTTTTCTGAGCTAACCTGGCTAAAGTCTTATCAATTTTATTGATTTTTTTCAAAGAACCGATGTTGGGTTTTGTTGATAGACTCTGCTGAATTCCTGTTTTCAGTATTATTGATTTCTCTTCTGATTTAGTTTCTTTTCTTATGTTAATATTGGATTAAACTTGCTTTTTTTTTCTGATTTCCTAAGGTGGAAACTTAGAGAATTAAGATTCTACTTTCCTAATATAAGTATTTAATACTTTAATTTTCTCTGTATGCACCCACCTCACAAGTTTTGATAAGTTGCAATCTCTTTTTGTTTATTTCAAAATAGTTTTACATTTCTCTTGAGATTTCTCCTTTGACTCATTTGTCATTTAGAAGTGTGGCGTTTAACCTCCAAGTTTTTTTTTTTATGCCAAGTATTTTATTCCAGCTATTTCTGTTACTGATTTTTAATTTAATTCCATTGTGATCTGAGAACATTCTTTGTATGATTTTTTTTTAAGTTTGTTAAGATGTGTTTATGTCTCAGAATGTGGTCTATCTTGATGAATGTGTATGTCTTATAATTTTTTGTTGAAAGCTGGACATAATGTACAAAGTAAAAGAAACTGAAGCAAATAAACATTTTGTGTGAAGTTTCATGTTTATATGACTAGGAGTTAGGCTGTGTTTACTGTTTGCTGTAGTTATCAGTGTCAGAGGCTAAATTTTTCTTAGGTGTCTTTGTTTTTGTCTTCCTTATTATCTTTGGGTTTCTCTACAGGTTTCTTCTTAAATAAAGTCAAGAGATAGGTAATTCTTTTAGTTGTAGTCCCTTATTATCAGACAGGAGTCTTGCTGATATGGTAGTAAGGTGTGAGAATAGAGGAGGCATTCTATAGTCTTATGGTAGGTCTAGTCTTTTAGTGAGCCTGTGCTTCTGAGCTGTGATCTTCATACATGATTCTCAGCCCCCCACACCCCCTCTTTAGGTGAGATGAGAAGGCTAGAAGGAGCTGGAGTTAGATGTTTTCCTTTCCCCAGATGGGTTAGGTGCCAATAAAATCCCAGTTGATTAGGTTCTGGTAAAGTAGTCTCTTTTGAGAGAAAGCCTTTTTAAGAACAGTGTTCTCTGGATATATTTCAAAATGGTTCCTCCTCCTCCTGCTCACACCAGAAGCATGAGGAGATTTTTCTCTGGTCTTCGCAATGTGAACCTGGTAGGGGTCCTGGAAATAAGACTCATTAAAGTCTGGGTGTTTCCCCGAGACCTGGAGTTTTCATCTCTCAGACCTGTCCACACTGAGCCTCCAGCAACTCATCGGCTACAGTTCAGGTTTTCCACTCCGGGACTGGTTCCTGTGGAGTTTTGGGCTCCTGGGATTCTTCCCAGTAAGTTATGATTCTCTGTATCCAACTGTCTGTCTCTCCAATTGGCAGGGGAGAGAGAAGTGTTGCCCTGCGACCCAAATCTAAAAAGAGTTGTTGATTTTCAGCTTATTCAGCCTTTTCCTTGTTGTGAAGATGGGAGTGATGACTGCCAAGCTTCTTATATGCTGAGCCAGAAAGTGGAAATATCACATGGAGGCTTTTAAATCTATATGTTAGTCTTTTTTTTTTAAATCTGGATTAATGTTTCATAATGCCAGTGAACACATCTTATTAATACAGGCATACCTCAGAGATATTGTGGGTTCAATTCCAAACCACTGCAATAAAGTGAATGTTGCAATAAAGTGAGTCACATGAACTTTTTGGTTTCCCAGTGCATATAAAAGTTATGTTTACACTATATTGTAGTCTATTTAGTGTGAAATAGCATTATATTTAAAAATACAATGTACATACCTTAATTAAAAAATATTTTATTGCTAAAAAATGCTATCATCTGAGCCTATTGGGAAAATGGCACTGATAGACTTGCTCAGTGCAGGGTTGCTACAAACCTTCAACATGTAAAAAACACTAACTATGAAATGCAAGAAAATGAAACTCAGTAAAACGAGATATGCCTGAAACATCACATAATAGTTTTGAGTGTTCATTATATACCAGATATTGTACTCATAAGTATTTTACACATATTACATTTTGGACTAATAATAATACTAGCTAATGCTTAATAAACATTTGCTATGTTCTAGGCTCCATACTAAAAAATTCTCAGATTTATTTCAATTAATTTTTCCCCCCAAAAGAGCTAAAGCAAATCAAAATAAAACAAAATCTGGGAAATAAGAACTATTGTTAGAGATGTAGAACTGAGGTTCAGAGAGGTGGTATAATTTGGCAAAGTCCCACAGCTAGTGAATGGTGTGATCCAGGGAACCAAAACCAAACATAGCTGACTTTAGATCTCATGCATTCGAACATCATGCCATACTGCCTCCAGGTGGACTTTGTTCTATCTCCCATATGGTGTCTCTTGTACAACAAGCATCCGCAAAATGTCTTGTCTGAGTGACTCTTTAGAACAAAATACTTCCAGCTGTTCTAAAATTTTTAAAAAGCTCTAATTAGTAAGCATATCTTTGAGATCTGTGTTAAACCCAGAAAGTCTGCTGCCAGTTAGTAGTATCTGCATGTGTGATATGCTACTCAAAATAAGCTACCACTGGGAATAAAAGGAAAGCAGTAGATATGGTTTTTGCTTTCTAAAGATCATGGCTGCAGTGAATGGTTAGAACATTAAAGAAGAACAGGAGATTATACTTTCATAGGGCAACTCATGAACACAAGCAAATGAAAATAAATATTACATTTAGAGTGCAAGGCAGTGGAAAAATATTGACTTCACAAAATTCTAACAGACTTGGGTTTTAAAATTATTTCTGCCACAAATACTCATAAAACTTTGAGAACATTTCTTAACCACTCTGACTTTGATTTTCTCGCCCATCCAATGAATAAAATTATTCTCTGCTTCATACGAGGAAAATGAAAAAAGTGCATGAAAAGAATCTGTGATGGTGGAAACTAAATAAATATATGTTCTCTTACTATTACATGCAAGTACTATAATTGGAGAGTTTGTACCTCATGGAAGGAAGTGTATGACTTTCATTTAGATAGACAGATCATTCATTCCCTGACCCTGAGAAAGTTATGTAAGCTCTCTGAACTTCAGAGTCCTTTCTTTTTTTTATTTGACAAATCCTCGTTGAGCATCTACTATTCTTAGGCCCTAGACTAAGCCAGCAATGTCAGGACCAACACAGTACCCATCCTCTAAGGGCTTGCAGTACTTATCTGTAATAGGTATAATCATAGCCTCTTGCAGGTGCTAAAGGACAAGAGACATTGTATGTAGCACAATGCCTGGCACATAGTAGTTTAGTTTGCATTGCAAATCCAGTCCAAGAAAGATGAAAGGGTGCCAAGAAAAGAAATAAAGGTCTGTGTTAGTTTTCTGTTGCTATTGTAACAAATAATCATAAACTTAATGGCTAAAGAATACAACTATACTATCTAACAGTTCTGCAGGTCAGAAGTCTAACTTGGGTCTCAATGGATTAAAATCAAGATACTGATAGGGCTGCATTCCTTCCTATAGACTCTAGGTGAGGTGCTAAGGAATCGTGTTTACCCAAAATTCGTATGTTGAAACTTTAACCTCCGATGTGACTGTAGTTGGAGATAGAACTTTTAGAAGGTAATTAAGGTTAAATAATGTCATAAGTGTGGGGCCATAATCCAATAGGATTGGTAACCGAAGAAGAAGAAGAAGAAGAAGAAGAAGAAGAAGAAGAAGAAGAAGAAGAAGAAGAAGAAG
>NW_011888788.1:14444734-14450783 GCF_000151845.1 Pteropus vampyrus | reverse complement strand
AAGGCATACCCTAATTCAGTATGATCTTATGTTAACATAACTAATTATATCTGCAAAGACTCTATTTCCAAATAAGGTTACATTCTGAGATTCCAGGTGGGCATGAATTTTAGGGAACATTATTTAACCCAGTATATCTACCCATTATAATTATTCAACTGAATTATAGCATGGCTCTCTCTTGAAAGCAATTCTGCCTTTATCCTAAGTATAGTGGCTCAAACCGTAGCCAAGCTTTAGAAAAACACTTCTGTTTTTTCCATAATCCTAAAAAAAGTGATTTAAAGGTCTCAGTCACCCTCTGACTCGGAAGTAGCAGAATGTGATTTTACTCCTAGGAGAAAATCCACACCACAGCCCTGTAAATTGGGCTTATATAAATCAAGTGCCCTCCCAGTGTTCCTAAGGGGGCGTTACTGTTAACATGAGTGCTGATGCTGGGAGTGAGAGGTTAAGTGTTTTTTTTTTGAGCATGTAAAGTTGATGTGTGTTCTAGCATAGCTGTGTCTGTAAGATTTGTTGCTTAATGTACATGAGAAATGCATATGTTCCCAGCATAGATTAAAACTGCTCCATATTTATTGCTATGCTTCTGAAGTTATGTGTAATTTTCTACAAGCAGGCCAGGACTTAATGTGAGCATGCAAGTCTGTTTTTCTTTGTACTATATGAAAACTGAGGATTAACTGAGCTGGGCTGGGAGAACCCAACATACTCTGGGCGGTCCATCTTTCCCCTGGTATCCCAAAGCCTGTATAACACAGTGAGTCCTGATGCTGATCTACTGTGTTCTGGCACAATTATCTTGTGAGAGGCAGGCAGCAAACTCACACTCTTGTGGGTAGAAAAAATTTGACTGGAGAGTGTTCACACTCTCCACCACTGGGAAGAGGTCTGCATTGGATGGAATATATCACCTGGAAAGATAGGTCTTATCGTGAGAAGAGAAAGAAAATGCCTGCTTGCTCTGGGGCCATATGGTTACTGATGACCACATGCTGAGCAAAATAGAGGGTGTTCTCATTAGGGGAAAGTGTGTTGGCCCCTTAAGGCTGGCAGCAGAAGGGAAGTAAGGCAAGGAAACATCCATCAGATACCCCCTGTCAAAAATCCAGAAAAAAAACAAAATTAAAACCACCAAATCAATAAGTAATATTTAGTAAGAGTTTATTGTGAATATAAGGACAGTTTGCGAACTGGGAGTTTTCAAATTTAAAACTGCTATGAAACTCTGGGCATGATGCTATAGGATGGCTTATAACGTGAAAGTAAAGAAGTTGTTTAACCTTTGCAATGATTGGTTATTACAATGGGGTTACCAGATGACAGGGAATTGGTTAAAAGTTATTATCTTATACTATTTTTAGGAAGATGACTTAAGTTTATTTTATGCTTATCAGAGACATTTACAAGAAGCAGCTCAAGTTAAATTTTACTTGTTTTGCAAAATAAGTTAAATTAAGTCTCACTTATGTGGTTTAAATAGTTTTGTCTACTTAGTGAATTTTCAAAATCAGTCTTCATTTTAATTTAATTTAATTTTAAGACCCCCTAACAATGAACCTACACTGGGGCTGGATGTCTCTAGGCACAGACACACACAGTATTGTAATTATATGCAACTTTGCATTGCTCATCCTTCCCTTAGCTCTCAGTGCTCATCTTATCAGTCATAGTCCAGCCAGGAGATAGAAACCAAACTGATTCACTTAATAAAGACAACGTAGTATAAAAAATTGTTAACTAGGGATTAGACATCCAGGAGGGGACATCAGGTGGCCGGTGTTAGTGTCTCTGAGCTTGGAGGGATTTTCCTGTGGGGCTAGCTGACGACCTCTGAGGAGAGAGCACTGGGCAGCCCGTGCTTGTGTCTCTGAGCAGGATAAAGCTGCTTTTGTGAGTGTTGGGAAAACTGCAAACTAGCTCTAACTGCTGCTATAGGAACAAATCATTGATGTCACTGGGGAGAAGCAAGACACTGATGACAGGAGCAAGAAGCACATAGGAAAGACCAGGCCCTTTCCCCCTCCAGCCTTGTGGTCTCTTGTTTATGCCTTTATTAATGGAACCTAATGGCTGGACAAGCAGAGATGGGTCTCAGCCGCAGCCCGCAGAGCAGAGGATAGAAGGGAGAGTTTGGAGCTAGGAGGCAATAGCTTTGTGCTGGCATATTTCAACCCTTTGTCTACTCAGCCTATACATACAGCCTCCTACATATATCTTACACATCAGCTAAATTACTCTGTGTTCACCTAAAAAGATGCAACCATCATTCATACAGCTCAGATATTCCAAACCTCTCCCGAAGATGAGGAGACCCAAAGTCCCAAGTGTCACTGTGTCCATCTCTAAGTAGTTTGTTGAAACCAGGGCCTTTATAGCCCATAAGCTTGAAGCAGCCTGGGTGGGGAAGCAGACTGTCCATATTCACCATGTGGCCTCTCTGATCTTGACAGCCTTTTTTACACAATTTCTTTTTTTTTTCCCCCTTGGTAGTTATTGTTCTGCTTCTTACTGCATTCAGGGATCAACAAGGGAGCACTCTAATTTAATACCTGTAAAAAATGTCTCTCAGCCATATCTCCTGGTAAATGAAAATGCCGGACTGCAATTCCAAAGGCTATGAACTCATCTCTCTTTCAACGGGACTTTTAAAAATAACTGATTTTTTCTTAAGGTAATCTGAGGTTCTTATGACCTGTAAACTACTAGGCGTTCCAAAATGGCTCATGAAATGACAAATGCGAAAAGAAAATAAGTTGTTCCCTACCAGCAGATAGTTTTAAAATTATTTCTACATTATATAATTTTAAAATGCAAAAACATTAACTGTTAAAAGTGAGGCTACAAACCTGGCAGTCTGAATGCTGCCCATAGTCACTTTTTTGTGTGTAAGCCCAGTGTCTTTTTAAATTTTTTTTTTAAATGAATCTGAATATTGTTGGACAGGGCATGTGGTCTTCAGTTTGCCACAATCACCACAAGTCCCTAATTTCACACTCTGCTCGATATACACAACTTGTTTGTTACTTGCATATGGACTTTTCATTAATAGTTAAACTAATATTGAAGGTCAATTTTTTTTTTAAAGGCAGCCTGTGTTATCCACTGTAGACTCATTAAACTAAAAGACATCTGGCCTACCCTCCCGCTCCAAGCAGAGCTCAATCTGTGATCCCTGGCAGAGCTCAGATACAAAAGGATCCTGTCCCCATAAGTACCTCATCAGAATTCCAGTTAGAGTTTTAAAGAAGAGCAGCTCAGTGGGTACATTTTTTAAGTCAGCCAAGAGGACACTCAAGAATCATTTCTTGGTGTGGATTTTGAGCTCAGCTAAATAAAACAATGTGCAAGGACACAAGTTAACCTACGTTATATTCAGATGGGGAAAGAAAGTATAGCTCCCTTATTAACAATAAAAGAATTACTCTCCTTAGGAAGCTTCCTTTCTCTCACCTCTCAGGGTAAACTAGAACCAATTTTGACAATCAACAATAATTCTGTCTCTTTGGGCCGAAGCAGTCTTTTTTAGTTTACACTAGTTTCTTACAGATAAATGCTTGGGTCATTCAAATTCCGCCCCTCCTTCTTCTCTCCTTTATTATGACACCAAGGAACAAGGAAGTACTTATTTTGTCCTTAGGAAAGCTCTGCACCCCTGCTCCTCTTTGCATTGCCCACTCACCTTGAGAATCATCTTCTCTGCAGCTCCAGGTTCAATTATTTATATTTTATTTGACATAGGGCACTTGTGCCTTGAGCCTATCTTTTAATTATACATTTTAAAAAAACCCACTAACTCAAAGATTGTGACCTACATTCTCCTTGTCCTTATTAATTAAAGATATCTATAGCTTACTACATAAGTTGTGGGGGTCAAAAGAGTGTGGATTTTGAGAAGAGATAGACCTGAGTTTTAATTCTGACTCTGCTGTTCATCAGCTCTGTAACCTTACTCAAGTCACTTAACCTCCCTCCATTTTTGGTTTCTCAGCTGCAAAAGATCAGTGTGGTGAGGTGGACAGAACTACTCTCTTTCTTCTAAGTGGAAAGAAGGTCATTGAGGTTGGGACCACAGATCTCACATGAATAAGAGTGGCCACTGTGGCTGTGTGGATGCATGTAGAATGTAAGCCAGGCTTGGAAAGCGCCAAATGATCCTTAGCTCAGTGATGCTGCAGATACTGGCAAGCAGGGAGGAGCTCATTTCTTTGTAAGGGACTAGACTTTGTTGTCTCTTGGTGAAAAATAGTGACCATTTTTTGAGTGCACTTCCTTTTTAGGTAACTAATGAAGAAATGAGCTGGAGTATAAAACTGGAGGTGGAGGCACCACCCCACTGCCTGTCCTGCCCACCTTCTCCCTTATGGAGTGGGCAGTACTCAAACCAAGGAGAGGCCACATCTACTTTTAGATAAAGCTGAAGAGCTTGGTTTTGCAAGTCATAGGTGGGCCTGGGGGATGGAATGTCCTCCTGGTACCAGGAGGAGATGAGATTTCTCAAGGGAAGGAGATGGGACACAAGGGCTGTGAAGTCTGATGGATGGGATTGCAGGGAGGGGAGAGAAGTTAGGAGAGGGAGCAGTCATGATTGCCCTTCTTTGAAGCCTCAGTCAGCAAGGCACTTGTGCAGGATGAGGAAGGGACAGAGCCCACTCTCTCCTCCTATACTACCCTGTTATAGCATCTTCCTAACCATTCATATAATAAAGTCATATGCCTACAGCATGACCCATTGTGTGTTTCTCTGAGGAAGACAGGCAAAGAGAGGAGTACTAGAAACAGAAATAGCAACTCACTGGGGCCTCCAGCAAAGACCGAGGCCTATGGACCATTTCCCTACTGTCTTAAATGTTACCAGAAGGCTTCAATGTCTTGGCAGCAGTCGAGGTGCCCATAGACAAGGGAGAGAAAGTGTCTCCCATGAGGTAAGGGAAGAAAACCGAATTTATCTTTATCCCCATTAAAATGGTAAGGAACAACTTGGTGGGCAGAAATGCCGGGCCTCTGAGTTTTGGAACCAAAACATATTAGTCTGAAGGAGTAATGAGTTTTGTTTGATCATTGACTCAGATCAGGGTTCATTTGAGCTGGTCCATTTCTTAACCCACAATGAACTAATGGATCCATGCAATGCCACTGGTGGGTAACAGTATCACAAAAACAGAGGTGTCAGAAATGAGGGCCCCCCAAAGGAGAGCACATTACCATGTATGAGGTAGTCTTGCCCCCCCCCAAAAAAATCAAACGAGAATCTGATTGAGCCTTTAAATTGCTGCCAATTTATAAGAAATATGGAGGACAGAGGAACATGTTAATCAACACCATAAGGATACAGTCAGTAAAACCTAGACTGCCAAATTCTATATGGTGAATTTTCTTCAACTAAATTGCAAGGAATAAGGGCTGTCCAGATGTGGCCTTTGTCCCACCACAGTGCCAGATTCTTTGGTGTACATCCGAGACCCAACTGGAGCCCCACAACTGCCAGGTGACCTTGAGGAGCCACAGCCCACAGAGAAGCTCATGGTAACAGTCTATAAGATGATGCCCTCCTGAGGGTTGAATGCACGGTGACATTTAAAACCATCTGTTTAGGAGTTTGGAGAAACATGGAGGAGTGAGAGATGTCCCCAGATCTATCCCCTTGTAACAACAATAAGCTGAACAACTAAAACTCAACAAAAAACACCCAAACTGCACATCAGCACCTCTGAGCATGGGATCTGCACATAAGAGCGACCACAGGTCAGAACCCCGGGTGTTAGGCGGAGGACTGGGAGAAACAAAGAAGCTGCCTCTCACAGCCTCCGGAGCTCCCTGTAGGAAGAGAGGGAGACGAGAAGTTGCTGTGAGTTCCTTGAACAGGCAGCCTGGGAGTGCTGTGAGCTCCACACGGCCGGCAGCAGGGCTCGGTCATCAGTGCAGACAGCAGAGGAGCCAACAGCAGAGAAACAACAGTTGATTTTTACTTGCTGCGGTGGCAAAACCAAGGTTGAGCCACAGCCTCCAACTCCCAACCCACAAGGCCCCTCCCCTCATACCCTCC
>NW_011888788.1:14441793-14444684 GCF_000151845.1 Pteropus vampyrus | reverse complement strand
GAAGAAGTTATATGCCTGGGGCATGACTACCTACCATGACCTACCCGGTTAGGAATTCACGATCAGATGACCCTGTGAGGTTACTTTCAGTTAGATTTATTACAGTGCCCCTTTTTCATCCACACTTACATGATAGCTTCTCTCCTACAGCAAAGACACTCCGCCAAACAGAGGGAATGAAGTGGTCTGGCCAGACAGTTTCCTCTCTAGACGTGAGTTTGTAGTATGTGGTCCCAAAATGCCTTGAGTTAGCAAATCTGGTTTGCTATTATCTTTTCTATAGCATATATATGATTCTGATAATTGGGAAAAGATCATGATACTATGATTTTCAAAAATCTAGCTCTTCATCTTTTAGTTCATTTACTAAAAGCCATTACATCTATAATGATGTCCTAATGTCACAGAGTCTTCCAGGAGAAAGTGAACTCTAAGATCTTCTCTTAGTATTTATCTTCCTATGGTCACCTGTCCTTCCACATTTTCCCCTACCTGAATTCATTCTCACTTTCCTCATTGAATCACCTACCAAAGAAACCTTTTTTTTTTTTACTTCTTTATTATTCAGAGCTCTAAATTTTTTAACTTTAAACTTTTAAACAACTTTTTAAAAGCTTTTAAACTTTAAACTTTCTTTAAACTTTCAGCTATTTTCAAAGGGATATCATCTTTCCAAATGAAACACACTGTATCAGTTTCCTAGGGCTGCTGAAAATAATTATCATAAGTTAGAGGGGTTAAAACAACAAAAAAATGTATTGTCTTACAGTTCTAAAGGCTGTAAGTCTAAAATCAAATTGTGGACAAGGTCATACTCCTTCCAGACTCTAGGGGAGGATCCCTTCTTGCTTCCTCCATCTTCTGATAATTGCCAGCAATTCTTGGCATTCATTGGTTTGTAGACACATCACTCCAATCTGGCTTCATTGTCATGTGCATTCTTCCTGTGTCACACAGGAAGAATGTTCTCTCTTCTTACAAAGAGACCAGTCATTGAATTAAGGCATACCCTAATTCAGTATGATCTTATGTTAACATAACTAATTATATCTGCAAAGACTCTATTTCCAAATAAGGTTACATTCTGAGATTCCAGGTGGGCATGAATTTTAGGGAACATTATTTAACCCAGTATATCTACCCATTATAATTATTCAACTGAATTATAGCATGGCTCTCCCTTGAAAGCAATTCTGCCTTTATCCTAAGTATAGTGGCTCAAACCGTAGCCAAGCTTTAGAAAAACACTTCTGTTTTTTCCATAATCCTAAAAAAAGTGATTTAAAGGTCTCAGTCACCCTCTGACTCGGAAGTAGCAGAATGTGATTTTACTCCTAGGAGAAAATCCACACCACAGCCCTGTAAATTGGGCTTATATAAATCAAGTGCCCTCCCAGTGTTCCTAAGGGGGCGTTACTGTTAACATGAGTGCTGATGCTGGGAGTGAGAGGTTAAGTGTTTTTTTTTTGAGCATGTAAAGTTGATGTGTGTTCTAGCATAGCTGTGTCTGTAAGATTTGTTGCTTAATGTACATGAGAAATGCATATGTTCCCAGCATAGATTAAAACTGCTCCATATTTATTGCTATGCTTCTGAAGTTATGTGTAATTTTCTACAAGCAGGCCAGGACTTAATGTGAGCATGCAAGTCTGTTTTTCTTTGTACTATATGAAAACTGAGGATTAACTGAGCTGGGCTGGGAGAACCCAACATACTCTGGGCGGTCCATCTTTCCCCTGGTATCCCAAAGCCTGTATAACACAGTGAGTCCTGATGCTGATCTACTGTGTTCTGGCACAATTATCTTGTGAGAGGCAGGCAGCAAACTCACACTCTTGTGGGTAGAAAAAATTTGACTGGAGAGTGTTCACACTCTCCACCACTGGGAAGAGGTCTGCATTGGATGGAATATATCACCTGGAAAGATAGGTCTTATCGTGAGAAGAGAAAGAAAATGCCTGCTTGCTCTGGGGCCATATGGTTACTGATGACCACATGCTGAGCAAAATAGAGGGTGTTCTCATTAGGGGAAAGTGTGTTGGCCCCTTAAGGCTGGCAGCAGAAGGGAAGTAAGGCAAGGAAACATCCATCAGATACCCCCTGTCAAAAATCCAGAAAAAAAACAAAATTAAAACCACCAAATCAATAAGTAATATTTAGTAAGAGTTTATTGTGAATATAAGGACAGTTTGCGAACTGGGAGTTTTCAAATTTAAAACTGCTATGAAACTCTGGGCATGATGCTATAGGATGGCTTATAACGTGAAAGTAAAGAAGTTGTTTAACCTTTGCAATGATTGGTTATTACAATGGGGTTACCAGATGACAGGGAATTGGTTAAAAGTTATTATCTTATACTATTTTTAGGAAGATGACTTAAGTTTATTTTATGCTTATCAGAGACATTTACAAGAAGCAGCTCAAGTTAAATTTTACTTGTTTTGCAAAATAAGTTAAATTAAGTCTCACTTATGTGGTTTAAATAGTTTTGTCTACTTAGTGAATTTTCAAAATCAGTCTTCATTTTAATTTAATTTAATTTTAAGACCCCCTAACAATGAACCTACACTGGGGCTGGATGTCTCTAGGCACAGACACACACAGTATTGTAATTATATGCAACTTTGCATTGCTCATCCTTCCCTTAGCTCTCAGTGCTCATCTTATCAGTCATAGTCCAGCCAGGAGATAGAAACCAAACTGATTCACTTAATAAAGACAACGTAGTATAAAAAATTGTTAACTAGGGATTAGACATCCAGGAGGGGACATCAGGTGGCCGGTGTTAGTGTCTCTGAGCTTGGAGGGATTTTCCTGTGGGGCTAGCTGACGACCTCTGAGGAGAGAGCACTGGGCAGCCCGTGCTTGTGTCTCTGAGCAGGATAAAGCTG
>NW_011888788.1:14425139-14440790 GCF_000151845.1 Pteropus vampyrus | reverse complement strand
GGAATTCAAGAAGTCAACATAACACCCAATTATCTCAACCCCAAAGGCCTTCACCAAGACACATTCTATTAAAGTTATCAAAAATCAAAGACAAAGATGAAATTCTCAGGGTGGCCAGGGAGAAGAAGATAGTAATCTATAAAGGAAAACCTACTAGATTGTTGTCGGACTTCTTAGCACTAACCTTACAAGCCAGAAAGGAGTGGAATCAAATACTCAAACTATTAAGTGAAAGGAACTACTAGCTTAGAATAATGTATCCAGCTAAGCTCTCCTTTAGATCTGAAGGAGTAATTAAGACGTTTCCAGACATACAAAAATTGAAGGAATTCTCCACTACGAGGCCTGCACTACAGGAAATACTGAAAGGGGTTAGCTCACCTAAAACAAAATGACAGGAAAAAAAATACATAATTAGGGTAAGGTAACTATTAGGCAAATAGAAGCAGAGGAGTGCAACTTTTATTGAGCACAGGGCATTCTAAGCTTAAATAATAAGAAGGGAATTGCTATAGCAAAATAGTAATGAACGTTCAGCATACATATGGACAAACTGAGACAACAGTGACTGAAAAGGGTATAACTAACCTTTTCATATTCATAATGATAACCACACACCAAAGATTCAGAACTGAAGCATATAACATAAAAGAAGAAGAACCAGAGAGAAAACCCACAAAACATACACAAACACGACCAAAACACACACACACACACACACACACACACACACACGGACAAGGAAGGAATAGAAACACCAAGCTACCAGAAAGCAAAAGATAAAATGACTATAAAAAGACCACATTTTTCAATAAACACCCTAAATGTTAATGGACTGAACTCACCAATAAAAAGGAACAGAGTTGCAGAATGGATCAGAAAACAAAACCCAACCATAGGCTGCATCCAGGAGACACATCTCAGCTCCAGAGACAAATACAGACTCAAAGTGAAAGGGTGGAAAATAATATTTCAAGAAAATGGCATTCAGAGAAAAATAAGAGTAGCGATACTAATATTGGACGAAATAGACTTTAAAATGAAATAGGTAAAGAAAGATACTGAAGGACACTTCATAATGATAAAGGGAATTATACACAAAGAAGAGGTAACACTTATTAACATCTATGTTCCCATTCAGGGAGCCCTAAAATATGTAAAGCAATTACTAACAGAACTAAAGAGAGAAACAGACCAAATCACTATCATAGTAGGGAACCTAAATACCCCACTGTCAGATATGGACAGATCATCCAAAAATCAATAAGAAAATAACATCCTTAAATGACACATTAGACCAAATGGACATAATTGACATTTACAGAGCCTCCCATCCCAAAACAGCTGCTTATACATTCTTCTCTAGTGCACATGAAACATTCTCAAGGATTGACCACATACTGGGACACAGAGATAGCCTCAAAAGTTTAAGAGAGTTGAAATCACACTAATCATATTCTCTGATCATAATGCTTTGAAACTAGAGATCAACTGCAAAAGGAACCACAAATACTTGGAGATTAAACAATATGCTACTGAAAATAACTGGGTCAGAGAAGAAATAAAAAGAGAGATCAAGAGATACATAGAAATGAATGATAATGATAATACAACATATCAAAACTTTTAAAAGATGGCAAAAGTGGTCATAATAGGAAAGTTCTTTTCATTACAGGCCTATCTCCAAAAACAAGAACAAGCCTAAATAGACAACCTAATGCTTTATCTTAAAAAACTAGAAAAGGAAGAACAAATGAAGCCTAGTCAGCAGAAGGAAAGAAATAAGCAAAATTAAAGCAAATTTAAATGAAATTGAAAAAAAATAGAAAAAATAAATGCAACAAAGAGCTGTTTTTTTGAGAAGGTTAATAAAATTGACAAATCCCTGCCTAGACTCACTAAAGAAAAAAGAGAAAGGACACAAATAAACAAAATCAGGGATGAAAGAGGGGAAATTACGATTGACATTGCAGAAATACAAAAGATCATACAACAATACTACAAAAAAGTATATGACACCAAATTTAATAACCTAGAAGAAATGGACCAGTACTTAGAAAAATACAACCTTCCCAGACGGAATCAAGAACTAGAAGATCTAAATAGACTAATTAGCAGTATGGAAAATGAAACAATCATCAAGAACCTACCAAAAAGTAAAAATCCAGAACCAGGTGGCTTCACCAGTGAATTCTACCAAACATTCAAAGATTTAATACCTATTCTCCTCCAACTCTTCCAAAAAATCGAAGAGGAGGCAATACTTTCCAATGCATTTTATGAGGCCAACATTACCCTGATACCAAAACCTTGTAAAGATAACACAAAAAAGAAAACTACAGACCGACCTCTCTCATGAACATAGATGCAAAAATCCTAAATAAGATATTAGTGAATCGAATACAGCAACATATTAAAAGAATTATACACGACGATCAAGTGGGCTTCATCCCAGAGGCACAGGGATGGTTCAACATATGCAAATCAATTAATATGATATGCCACATAAACAAATTAAAAAATAAGAATCATATGATCATATCAATAGATGCAGAAAAAGTCTCTGACAAGATACAGCATCCATTTATGATCAAAACACTTAACATCGGTATAGGAGGAAAGTACCTTAACATAATAGATGCCATATATGACAAACTCTCAGCCAACATTATACTTAATGGTGAAAAACTGAAAACCTTCCCTCTAAGATCAGGAACAAGGCAAGGCTGCCCACTATCGCCACTCTTATTCAACATAACATTAGAGGTCCTAGCAAGTACAATCAGGCAAGAGAAAGATATAAAAGGCATCCAAATAGGAAATGAAGAAGTCAAATTGTCACTATTTGCAGATGACATGATTCTCTATGTAGAAAACCCTAAAATTCTCCACAAGAACACTCCTAGAAACAATAAGCAAATACAGTAAAGTTTCTGGATACAAAATCAACATTCGAAAATCCATAGCATTCCTATATTCTAATAGAGAATTATCAGAAAAAAGTGGAAAAATAATTCCTTTTGAAATTGCAACAAAAAGAATAAAATACCTAGGAATAAATCTAAAGAAATATATGAAGGACCTATATAATGAAAACTATAAGACCCAATTAAAAGAAATTGAAGAAGATACAAAGAAATGGAAAGATATTCCGTGTTCTTGGATTGGAAGAATCAACATAGTTAAAATGACCTTATTGCCAAAAGCATCAGCATTTTTTAAAGAAATAGAACAAAAAATCATCAGATTTGTATGGAAATACAAAAGACCCTGAATTGCCAAAGCCTTCCTGAGAAAAAAGAATGAGGCTGGAGGCATCACTCTACCCGACTTCAAATTATACTACAAAGCAACAATAATCAAAACGGCACGGTATTGGCAGCAAGACAGACACATGGACCAGTGAGACAGAATCGAGAGTCCAGAAGTAAACTCATATTTATATGGGCAAATAATTTTTGACAAGGAAGCCAAAAGCATACAGTGGAGAAAGAAAGCCTCTTCAATAAACGGTGCTAGGAAAACTGGAAGGCCACCTGCAAAAGAATGAAACTAGACTGTTTCTATCATCACACACCAAAATTAACTCAAAATGGATTAAGGACCTGAATATAAGACCTGAAACAATAAAATGCATAGAAGAAAAGGTAGGAACTAAACTCAAGGACCTTGGACTTAAAGAGGATTTTATGAATTTGATCTCAAAGGTAAGGAAAATAAAAGCAAAAATAAATGAATGAAACTATATCAAACTAAAAATCTTCTGCTCAGCAAAAGAAATCATCGACTAGGTAAAGAGATAATCATCCAAATGGGAAAATATATTTGCAAGCAACACTTCCGATAAGGGCCCAATATCCAAAATATACAAAGAACTCATACGACTCAATAACAACAATAAAACAAACAATCCAATCAAAAAATGGGCAGAGGACCTGAACAGACACTTCTCCCTAGAGGACATACAAATGGCTAACAAATATATGAAAAGATGCTCCATATCACTAGCTATTAGAGAAATGCAAAACCACAATGAGATACCATCTCCCACCTGTTAGAATAGCTGTAATCAACAGGACAAGTAATAACAAGTGTTGGAGAGGATGCAGAGAAAAAGGAACCCTCATACACTGCTGGTGGGACTGCAAATTGGCACAGCCACTATAGAAAATATTATGGAGGTTCCTCAAAAAACTAAGAATTGATCTACCATATGATCCAGCAATCCCTCTACTGGGTGTTTACCCCAAAGACTCGAAAACTCATATTCAAAAAGATATTTGCACACCAATGTTTATAGCAGCATTATTTACAGTGGCCAGGACATGGAAGCAACCGAAGAGCCGTATGATAGATGATTGGATAAAGAAGCTGTGGTACATACATACAATGGAATATTACTCAGCCATAAGAAGAAGTGACATAGTGCCATTTGCAACAACATGGATGGACCTCGAGATAATCATGCTAAGTGAAATAACCCAGATAGAAAAAGTTGAAAATCATGTGATATCACATATATGGGATATAAACCTAAAAGCAACAAATGACCAGAACAAACAGAGACTCATGGACATGGACTATAGACTAGTGGTTACCAGAGGGTAGCGGGTGGGAGGAGGGGGTAGGTAAAGGGGGTCAAATATGTGGTGACAGAAAGAAATCTAACTATGGGAGGTAAACACATAGTGTAAATACATATATGCCTTACTGTTAAAGTGTATAGCTGAAACTTATTGGATTTCGTTAGCCAATGTCACCATAAAAAAATATACAAAAAAAAAGTAAAAAATTAAAAAATAATAAATTGCAAGGAATAAGTATGATGGGGAAACCTACAGAATAAGAGGCTTTCAATACCTATCAACCAGTATGTATATCTTCTTTGGACCCTAAATCAATTTTTAAAAATTATGACACTTATGAATTAAATGGAAATTTGAACACTGATTGGATATTTCATGATACTAAAAAATTATTGTACATTTTTAGGTGTGATCATTGTATAGAGGTTATTTTTTTTAAGTCATATTTATTCAGATACTATGTAGTAAAGAATTTAAACTTACTCTAAGAGTGATTTGACTTTTGCCCTCAGCTTCTGGGGAGTAATCACTCAACTCTTGGAATGTCATGCCTAATAGGGTCTTTGTTTGGGATTGGGGCTGACCACACAAAAGGTTTAGCAATTGGGCAGTTGATCGTGGAGCCCAGAGAATGATTCTGGACTCCAAGGCTTAGGCGAACTTCTCTGGTTGGCATATCGTCACATGTCAATGCCAGGGAAGTAACGCTGTTCATGATTCCATGAGGAGAAAACTACTGGAAGCTTCATGTTTGGAACTTTCCTCTACTCTGATCTATATACTTCTCCCCTTGGCTGATTTTAATCCTTCGACTGTAATAAACTTGTACCCTCTGCAATTTCACAGTGTGTATCAGAAATGAGGTGGTCTTGTTTATACTATCAGCCTTCAAATGTTGCAGATACACATTATACTATTTATAAATGAAATAATATGATGCCTGAGGTACATGGATGGGAGTATAGAAGAAGCAGAATTATCCATGGATTGAAGACCATTGTATGTTCAATATTCCATAAAATTAAAAGTTGTAAAAATTTTAGCTATTTTGTTCAGGCAAACCTCCCTATTTTGGGTGATAGAAATTGCCTTCCCATCATCACCACCCCCATTAGGACACTTGGGCCCCACTGCTTTCTCTTGGATTTACAGGTAGCGAACAGACCATGTGGGTCTATATAGGTGGCCTAAGTCAGGAAGGCACAAAACAAAGCCTCGGGTACAAGCAATTATCAGTCTTGGTTAACAGGCACTTGGGGATGAGCTCACTGTGGTAGAGGAAAAGTCCTTGCTGGACAATTAACAAAAGCCCTGATGCAGGTCACAGATGATGCCTGCTGAATCCATTCAAGCATGTGTAGTCACTGAGGTGGCAGCTCACTCCTCCCAGTGCTGGAACAAACTCCTTGGTGACCATCCTATATGTTGAGGTGCTTTCATCTGACCAGCGTCTGTGCTCCTCATTCTGTATGGAAATCCATATTGTGTGGTGGCACTTGTCTCCCACTAGGTAAATTGTAGAAGATCAGATGCTCACTTTCTCTGGTAAGTGAAGTGTGTTCTTTACCTCAGAAAACCTGTTTCTAGAGTCTGGAGCTGGTGGCTCAGAGAGGCAGGGATTTAGAAGCCATTCTGGCTGAAAAAGGAAGTATTCAATATTATGCCAATGCCAGTGGAATGAGAAAGTTCCAGCATCCATAGTGGCAGTGGTTGGGTCAGGTCCAGCAGCCAAGGTGCCAGGGTGGCCGTAAGATGCAACCTGGTAGTGGTGGAGCTAGCTTTAGTATTAGGAACTTGAAGATGGTAGTGGCAGTGACATCAACTCTTGCATCCAGGGTCCACACAGATGACAAAGGTCAGCTACTGCCTTCCAGTCTCCCGGGTGGCAATAGTGGTAGTGTCAGTTCATGCATTCAAGGGCTTGGTGTCACCTGCGACACTTAGCACCAAATATCATCCAAAACTGGCTGCTCTTTTGACATGATCTTGGCTAAGAGTCAGCTTCCTAAATTACTTTAGCTTCTTCCTATTTTCTGGCTAGTTCCATGATTTTTCTCTTAATCTTCTTAGTCAATAAATTCCTCTGCTGCTTAATTGAGCTGAGCTCAGTGTCTGTTTGTAACCAAGATTCTGGAGCAGTTCTTTCCTCATATTTCTCTCATTTCTGGTCCTGTGGCCCCACTGAGTCCTTTCTGCTTTCTCTGGGGTCCACAGGGGCTGGCTGTTGGAGGTGAATGCAAACTGGGTGTGCATGAAATTGATGAAGAAACCCTAGGGGTTATTAGTGGAGCACTGATAATAGCATCTATTATGATTAATACCCTAAATATCACCTGTTACCAGTGCCCACTATGTAGGCTGTGTGAGAATTCACACAGGTGGTATCTGACATGTGGCAGATACTCTATAGGTAATGATCATATGCTCTGTGAGCATAGTTGCTTTTCAGAGACAGGTTTTTAGAAGACTACCTAAAACCTTTAGTGAGCAACAGAGAGGGAGGAGTGGAGAGAGGAGATAGGAGAGAGGAAGGGAAAGCAAGGAAAATAAACTAAACAAGAAGTTCCCAAACCTGAAAGACAGAACCATAAGCAGATGACAATATTTAGCATATATGATCCCAAACCAAGATGTCTCTGCAAAGTCCAAGAGTCATGTTGCCTCTGTACGTGCTTCAACAAAACACAAACACCCTTTAGAGACAAACGCTAGGTATGTGTGCACATATATATGCACGCATGCGCACATGTGATACACACAAGTACATGCACTACCACCATTGCCACCCGGGAGACTGGAAGGCAGGTTCTTCAATGAAAGCTTTTAGCTGACTGTTAGTGAACCAACCACAGCCTTCCCTGGTGACTGTCTTGCAAGCTTGTCTCTAGGTTAAATCTTTCTGGGGCATCTGTGAACATGCAGCACTGTGGGAATCCGGGTAGGAGGATCCCTGAGGTTATTATCATTACTTTTTAACTGGGTAAGTTCTATTTTCACAAGGAAGTGGAAGGAGCCAGCTCAAAGCTGTCATATATTTCAAATCACAAGGCTTTCCCATGCACTCCATGGAGGCTGGAGACTTCTGGTGTTTGTTCAATGAAAGCTTTTAGCTGACTGTTAGTGAACTATTAAATACCACAAAATGAGGTGAGGAAAGAGAGGGAAATCCCCTTGCTGGCAGTACTTTAAGAAAATAAGAGACTTTGTAATCTCTCTGAAAGAGAGAAAGAGTTCCAGTGTGATCAGGAAGAAGAAATTACATTGGACAGTCTCTACTTCTCTTACCATTCTTAAATGAATGCTCTAGGAGAGTACTGTTCCATAAAGCCTAGGTTTGATTTTTTATTAAGGTGTTTTTGTGCCTTAAACTCATACATTTTTAAAAATTTCACACTTTTGCATTCTTTACCTACACCCCCTTCTGCATGGAGTCACGCTTGCAGGCCACAGTGGGGACATTAGACCCCTCCCCCTATTGAGTCAGCATGTGCGCGTGGGTGCACTCACATACACACACACAAACACACACACACACACACACACACACGCACACACACGGGTGTGGGGCACAATCCATAAGATTGGAAAAGCTTGGGTGCCAGGCAAAGACATAAGGATATGGATTGTATTTCTGGCGATGGGACAAATTTGATTTGTACCTGAACCAGAGCCACTCCCTCTTCTAGGGCCTACAACCCCATGTTGGATTGTGTGAGACTACAATCTTGCAAAAAAGTGAGGCTCTTTTTGGGGAAGGTAACTGATACATGTCAAAGGGGTAGGATAGAGAAAATAAGCAGTATAATAAAACAGTGGACTCTCCACTTGAGGTGTATGAGTTGTGTCAGACACCAGGATGATGTCCACTGGTCTAGTTTTTACCTTCTTCCTAAGTTCGTTAAAAGTTTGGGCATGCTGTTCAGAGTGACCTACATCCTTACCTCAGTAGAAGACCTAGGGTTCCCATGTCCTCGATGAACTTTGCCATCTTACATAAACAACACAAGAACAAAGTGGTGTTACTTTAGCTTTTATGAACACATTTTTGTCTTCAGCTGAAAAGTTTGTACAGCTAGTCTATAGCAAACAGAATTGTTAAAAAAGAAAAATGGCTCTTGTCAACATTCTCACTGGAAAACTCCCAGGTTTCTCCTAATGGCAGAGACCTATGTGTGCCCATACAATGCTGGCGGAGCCCACAGGTGGATGTCTGGTTTGCTGGGTCATCTCATTGCCCTTCCCTCTTACCTTTTGAAAAAAGGTCAGTTCCCCATGTTTCAATTCTGCTTCCCCTTCAAAATAAGGGACCAGGAAGGCCACAGTTAAAGAGAAAAGAAAGAAGCAGAGAAAGAACTAATTTTTTCACAGTCCAAAAAGTGAAATCTAGAATTCAAAGGTGAAAGAAATAAAATAAAAGGGAAACAATGATAATGTAAGAAAAGGAGTGGGGAGGGGCATATGGGGACTTTTCTCCCATACTTTTCTGCACATTTAAAATTATTCCAAAATGAAAAGATTGTCAAAAAAAATAATAACACTAAAAGAGAAACAGATCATCACACCACAGTGATTAAGAAGTTTTGGAATATGACATACCTAGGTTTAGGTCCCTCTATCAATGACTGGTTGCATGACTTGGACAAGTCACCTGGCCCTTCTGGGTGCTGAGGAAAAGCCAGCTACTACCGTTACATTCCTACTACTAATAAACAGGGTCTAGAAGTCACACAGAGCCTGCCTTCTGACATTGTGATGTAGGAAACTCATCAGTCAATGGGGCTAAAGCTGGTCCTGTGGAGGGAGCCCAGCACCTTCCACCCACCCTCGCCCCCGAATTCCTCTACTTCTGGGAGCAGAGGACTCTACAACCCACACCGGAGCCCAGAAATTTGATAATTTTTTGTGAACTATAAAACTAAGAGAAGCAGACATATAATCTATAATGAATTTAAGAAATTGAAAATTTTTGTTTTAAAAGAATCCCATATATTGATAATTATAATTTCTAATTATATGCAAAATGGAGCTGAGTTAAGCAATGTCTATAGTAGTATGGACCTCTGAAAACATGTTTCTGTTTTCAAACACAGCTATTACCAGGCTCTGCTTAAGGATGTGGTAGTTTTCTTTTCCTTTTAAGAAAACTTTTTGATTTCCTTGGTCATTTACCAGAGTCAAAAATTAAAATGCTTCTCTAGTCTTTTCTTTTAATATGAGCCCTCTTTCCCCCTATACACACTGACTGTCCAATCAGGGAAAAAGTTCTTTTAAAAATTTAAAATATGCATTCAATAAATTGTCTTATCAGTTTATATAATGTACACAATATAGAATAATACTGGCTTTAATTAATGCTCTCTTCAAAAGTAAGGGTCCTAATTCATATCAGCATGGCTCCTTTTCCTTGAAAGTCTTACAGAATCTTTAAGGAAGCAAAGGAACTAGGGAAAAAAAGGTGTAAAAAGTATTGGATTTCTCTGGATAACAAAATGTGATGAAATTTTGAAGCTATTAGTCAGAATGGGGCTGGAAACAGAAGATGAGAAAAGTATCTAAAAGTGGGATCCCACACTGAGAGAAATAGCCAGAGG
The DNA here is from genome assembly GCF_000151845.1 of Pteropus vampyrus. Taxonomy (NCBI): domain Eukaryota; kingdom Metazoa; phylum Chordata; class Mammalia; order Chiroptera; family Pteropodidae; genus Pteropus; species Pteropus vampyrus. Next base: position 14,430,613 of record NW_011888788.1, on the reverse strand, counting down.
CAAGTGTAAGGAAACAGAAAATTTAGTTTCCGATCTAGCACAGCATTTGTCTTCAAGTTAGGGTAGCATTTGACGCAGGCCTAAATAGATTGAAGTGTTTCTTTTCTCACATGATGATAAGTCAAAAGTTGGCAATTCAGGGATGGTCTGGCTGCCCTGCAAGTTCCTCAAGAACAAAGAGTCTTTCTGTCTTCTTTAGCATGTGCTTTTTTTTCTCATTATGGTTAGAAAATGACTGCTGTACCTCCAGGCATCACATTTAGCTTCTAGGTAGGAACAAGATGGAACAGCAATGAAAGAAGCCTATATTAGGAAAGCAAGGGCTTATCCTGCTACACAGAATTGTGTCACACTCATAGCTAGAAAGGAGTTTGAGAAAGTGACTATTTTTCTCAAGCATGTCACCACTACAAACAAAACTTAGGTTCTGTAATTAACAAAGGAGAGGGAATGGCTGTTAACTGGCAACTAAGCAAGTCTGGCCCAGTTTTGCTACTGCATGGGCCTCCCTAATCCCTCCCTGAACCTTCAGTAATGTCTGCATCAAAAAACCTTGCCCAAGTGGTTGGGTGGTGGGATTAAGGGATTGAACTCCATGTCTACAAGGGTGCTGAGCAGATCAAGGGAGCAGACATGGAAAGTGAGCTAAAACTTGGTTCGAAATTCCCTGGGAAGCAAGAGCACAGAGCCAGATATGAAGATGAAAACTCAAAGCCTCAGGGAGGAGGTAAAACAGGAAGCTGAGTCTGTTGGTTATGACTTTGTCATTATTGTTGATGATGATAGATGATAGATGATAGATGATAGATAGATAGGTAGATAATAAATAGATAACATCTGTTGAACACCTACAACATTCTTAGCACTGTTCTATGTGCTTTTTCTATTTTATCTTAATACATCCAAGAAATAAATTATTTCTTGGTACAGCAGTCATTTTCTAACCATAATGAGAATTATTTTAATTTTACTGATGAATGCATGGAAGATGAGAAAAGTTATTTTCTTAACAACCTGTAAGTTCTTGGCCCTATTTGCTCATGTACTGTCAAAGCACAGGCTGTAGAATATCTGCCTATCTTTCCTTGCCTGGTGTTAACCCTAGACCAGTCAGCGGGTAGCCTGGCACATTGCACCTAATGTTCTGCTTGAATCCTCAAAAATGCCAACTTCCTTTTTTTTCCCTCTGAATATTTGATCTCTGATTACCTCAACCACACTATAGAGTGGTTTCCTCACACAAATTATTTACTTTATCCTCAAAATTGCCCTCACTCAAAATTGTGATGGGAAGTCCAGGCCAGAACATAAGTGTTCAGGCTTCCAGCCATCTCTTCTCTCTGACCCTAACTTTCTAAAATGATTATATAAGGAACCCAGAATGACTTGTTCTAACGGGTTGGCAATATCCTTAAGTAATCAGTCAGTTTTTCCTGAAGGCGAGAAAGAAGAAAGGAAAAAGTTTACAAAATGGCAGAGGGTGACATTACTGACAAAGGATACAGCGGTCAAGGAGAGAGAGAGTCCATCAAAGTCTAATACTAGGGCCTGATGGAACAATTCAGATGTATCACAGATTTATAGAATCAGTATTGTTTCCCAGACAACCACTGTGGGCTGCCAATCAACACTCATGTATGGTTTGCTTCACAGAAGAGGGTGGTGAGGTTTCACTCCAGTTCTACCTCACACTAGTTGAGTGACCTTGGGCCTCAGTCTTCTCAACCACAAAATGAAAAGTTTGTGATTATAGTTTTAAAAGTCTATGTTCTTCCTAGAACTTCTAAGGTTTAGAACTCTGTTGCTACCCACTTAGCCCCAATAAATAAATATTTATTTTTCCTGGTACACTGAAGTTTAACCAACAGTGGTCATGTGTCTTTAAAAAGTTAGCAACTCTATTTTTGGGAGGTCAATCTCCAGTTAAAGTGTCAAAAAAAAAAAAAAAGGAAAAATCATCAGCAAATAGTTGAGCTGGCAGCATCACAAATACATCATAAAGCAAATTGTGAAGGAGTTCATAGACTTGGGTTGATGGAATCTTGCCTTACACACAGAAGAGTTCAAACACATCATAAAATATTAAGAGGCCTTGAGAAACTCATAAACATCTCTAAGTTATGATATCTTGTTTTCATGGTACATTCTTCAATTTCACTGGCCATAGTGGGTTAATGTTGAAACCCAAATTTCACAAACTTTGTTTTCAATATCCCCAGCATCACCAGAGAGAGTCAGCCTTTTAAATGAATGTTCAAGCATTTGGCAGGTGGCAGAGGAGCAATGAGCCCAGTCACAGGATTTCACTTGTGGACCTTCAACATCTCAACCGCTCCTGCTGTCTTCCTGACAGAGTCCAGGCCCAGCAGGACAGAAATGCAAGTAAGACCTGGTGGGTGGTGCTCATTAAGAAAGGCAAAATTTCAGTAGATACTGCAATTACGGTGGATACTGTTAGTACCTAGGCCACATTCCCTCGACACTTATCATTCTTGTGAGTGTCAACCCAATGCCTTCCAACTGCAAGCACTTGCACATTTTTGCCAAACCAAGAGCCTTCTCTGGTACCCGAAGCCTGTTCTGCCTGGACATATGGAGGATGCACATGTCAGGGCGTTAAACCAATAGCAAATGGGAGTGGTGGACAAATGCCTCAGCTCCCTCACTCCTCAGGAAGGATAACTCTGAGGCATGTTCCTCACTCTTCCAGAGGTCCCCGGTGGGATAGAATCCTAGGTGCCCCAACAGTGTGCTAAATAACACATGTGCCATTGGTTTTCTTCCACTCTCTCTTTGATTTCTCTACTCTCCTATCAGTGCTTCCACAGATCACCACTGAAATAAACTACTGCCTCCTGAGAAGCTCAACCTAAGAAAGTCATTCAGTGTAATTCGACAGGTAATCCATTTTTACATGCACACATATTCAGGCATAAACATGTATCTATCTACACACGCCTTTCCATATAAGCCCAAAATTGTTTATTGTGGTGGGATCTTAAAAGAATAGTTTCTCCTTAAGGAAATTACAGTCTTGCATTACATTTTAGTTTCTTTTTGTAACTTTTATTTCTCTTTTTTATTGCAAAAGTGATAGATGTTTATTGCAGAAAATTTAGAAATATAGCTCAGAAAATATGATAAAATTCACATCTTCAATAATTTTAGCATCTGGATTGTACCACTATTGATATTTTGGCAAGCATCTTTTCAAATATGAGTGAGTGAGAGAGAGAGAGAGAAAGAGAGAGAGAGAGAGAGAACGAACACATGTGTGTATAAATGCTCATAAATAGGATCATGATGTGTATACCATTTAGAAATCATTTTTTCTATTTAACAATGTTTTAAACATCTTGTTACATATTCTGTTACTACTGCATTTTAATGGTGGAATGATTTTCCATTATATAGTTGTGCCATAATTGATTTAAGTGATCACCCTTCATTGGACATTGAGGCTGGCATTTCATATTTAAAATACACTATGCTTCTGTTGTTCCTCTCAACAACACTGTGGAGAATGTGGGTCAAATAGGGACTGTTTACAGATGAGCTAACAGGAGCCCATCTCATAAAAGAGTCAAAATTAAGCCATGTGAAGCATTATAAGGACACCATTAACTATTATGTTCTGTGGAACCGAACATAAGTTGTATTAAAGAAGTTAATTTATCCCTCACCTTGCAAACATCTCTTTAATGAGGCCTTTATTCATGCACCTGAGATCAATGGGCATCACATCATTTCACCCTGATCTTTTGAGTCACAATTGATTGAGCCAAGGTGGACACTTGACCAAAGAGGAGTGGTCCATTGGCTGGCCAGATGTATTGTTTGTGTGTCTAGTTCAAGAGGATGATCTGGGCCAACCAAAGTCTTCTTGTCCTAAGAATTAGAATGAAGAGATTGAGAGGAAGGTTTCTGTTTGGTTGTGGAGGCCAATGGGCATAATGTTGCGGACAGGGGAGCTATTTTGGGCCAGTTACACATCATAGATATGAGAAAGTAAAGTGCATAAGAAGGTTGAGAAGGAAAGATTGGATAGAAATAACAGAAAAGGAGAAAAAGAGAGAGAGATGGAAAGAGAGAGAGAGAGAGAGAGAGAGAGAGAGAGAATGTGAGCTAGTGAGCCCTAGAGATGCAGTAGAGTCCAGCCCTATGCTCAGAACTGACCAATTCACACTTATTCTGAAGCCTATTTATTCAACCACTTCTACACTTTTCTATATTCTTAAATATATTTCACATATACCACTTTTATTTTGTTTTTCTTAACTTGAACTCATCTGAGCGTTAGTCTATTCTTTATAAATTAAATATTCCTGGCTTAGATGTAAAGTCTACAGAAATGTATAGACGGATGAGTCAGTATGGGCAGGAATTGTCAAGAGGATATTCATGGATGAAGCAAGAAGTAACCAGGCCTTAGAGAATGCACGGGATTTGGATGATGGTGATGAGTAGGAAGATGAGCAATGATGATGGAATAAGCTTGGGAGGTTCGAGGGAAGATTCTTGTGATTTCCCTTACCAGGTCCCTTTCTGAAGAGGGAAAGGTACTGAAAGTTGAGGAGGAAAAGCCTGAGTAAAGACCAAGAGAGACTTTCATTTCATCACAGAATCCCTCAACGGTAACCATAGAATGTGAAGAAACTAAATGTCCAAGGAAGAGCCCACCAGCATCATCATTGCTTTTCTCAGACTGAAAACTAAAGCCTAAAGGATGCTAATCTCTTTAAGGCTAGTAAGGGATAACTTAGGATGTGAGGTGGTGGAAGAAAGAATAGGGGTAGTGAATTATGCATGAGGCATAATGGGACGCCTGGAACTAGACCGTGCTATAGTTTACCCTTTGTTCATTGCCTCAATTTCCCCACCTATAAAATAGAGTCACTGTTATTTTTCTTCAACCATTTGCAGGCCACCTGGAGTTCCTCCACTAATTATATATCAATCCTGTTAAAACCTGATCCTGGTGCTGAGAAATGACTTCCCAGAATTGCTGAGGAATGTCAATCAAAGAAAGATCAAGAAGAGTAACACAGTTTTGTCCTCAAGAGTATCAGAAAGCCATAGACTCAAAAATTCTGAGTGGAACTAATGTCACAATAGAAAATTTCCAATATGCAGCCAAAAAAGTTCATAATGTTACAAATAGTTACCGGTAGGAGAAAGATGATTTCTTCAAATCCTTCAATGTGAGTATTATTAAATATTTAAGATGCAAAGCATTGCTCCCCTCAAGAAATCAAAAAGGTGAGCCCCCAATTGCCAATTAATCAATCAAAAACAGACTTGTTTTCCAGCCCAGCTTTGCCACTGTGAGCATAGGTAAATAATTCCCCTCTCAGAGTGGAGGTGGGACCAGGTAGTGGAGAAAATGTCATCCAGGAGCAAGGCCACGTTTCTCCAGCTCCTGAGCACTGGGCCTGGGCCTGGTGCAATGTGGGAAAATTGAATTTAAGTTGTTG
>NW_011888788.1:14338216-14425089 GCF_000151845.1 Pteropus vampyrus | reverse complement strand
TAATGTCACAATAGAAAATTTCCAATATGCAGCCAAAAAAGTTCATAATGTTACAAATAGTTACCGGTAGGAGAAAGATGATTTCTTCAAATCCTTCAATGTGAGTATTATTAAATATTTAAGATGCAAAGCATTGCTCCCCTCAAGAAATCAAAAAGGTGAGCCCCCAATTGCCAATTAATCAATCAAAAACAGACTTGTTTTCCAGCCCAGCTTTGCCACTGTGAGCATAGGTAAATAATTCCCCTCTCAGAGTGGAGGTGGGACCAGGTAGTGGAGAAAATGTCATCCAGGAGCAAGGCCACGTTTCTCCAGCTCCTGAGCACTGGGCCTGGGCCTGGTGCAATGTGGGAAAATTGAATTTAAGTTGTTGGGAAAATCTACTTCCTATCCCGCTGCTTCCCTGAGAGGACTGGCACTCACCTGCCCAGACAGGGCAACACTGGCAAGAGTGCAGCTAACTGTCTCTCCTTCCTTCTCTCACACCTCTCCAATTCAGCTTCACCACTAATGAGAATGATGATATATTTAATTCCTTCATTGTGTCCCATCCAATGGTTTACCATGGACTATAAGGTCTCAAATGACCTGGCCTTCAAGACTGTCTCCCTCTAATCTCCTTTCATTCCCCTCTGTCATGTCCATGCAATCACCCTGTTCCTCAGACATATGAAACTTATTTTCACCTCTGGGATGGTGCACCCATTGCTCCAAGATTTTCACAGGATCTTAAACAGTCCTTGTACAGTCAGTTCTGCTACAATGTGATCTATGTGTTCCTAAAAATCACCCTGCTGTGCAAAAGCAAGCAATAAAACCACAAGGCTTGTGGGTAAAATGTGGGGGTAGGAGCACAGCATTCAAAAATGCCAGTGAAACATTAAAAAGATTAGAACCTAATAAAAATTTTAAAAGATTGGAACCTAATGAAAATAGTAGCACAGTTTTACACATGTAAATGGTTAAGAAATACATAAATATGACAATAAATGTATCACTGAACTTTGACAAAGGCCTAAAGTTTGCTTGTGGAAGTGGATGCCAGATGGGTTGCAGCTTGTGAATGATTGTGAACAGGATGAGAGGACATTATCTGAAATCAAACAGAAGTTGTATCACTAGATGTGGATGGATGTGACTCATAACATGTGTTGAACTGAGGTAGCTGGTAGATGTTTGAGAGCCATGCATATGCCTTTTGTGCATTCCTACAAAGCTTGGGGTACTGTTTTCTGGGTTTATCTAGTGTTTTCAAAGATGAAATTATGCATAAGCAAATTCAAAACTTGTTTCTTAATATAACAATCACGTTTGAACAAATCTACGTTTTCGAAGCAAGTGTGACCTCTTCAGACAGGCCTTCACTGGCCACCCAATCAGAAGTGGCCTCTCCTCTACTACCACAGGGCTTAACACCCTACTGTTTCATTCATCCTGTGAATATTATCATTATCTAAAATTATCTTAAATATTTATGTGTTTGGATTTGCATTATCAGTTCCTCCTCATAAATCTCTAAGCTCCATGAGGGGAAGGGTGTTGTCTCCTCTGCCTAGCACCTGTGTTCCAAGCACCTAGTGTCTGGCACAGGGTAAGTGTAAATAACAAATATTTTTAAAAAATGAATTAACTCCTTGTATTTTCATCACATATTAAATGTTCCAGAGAAAGGTATATGTTTAACAGTGCTACCCCATTCTCACCCTAGCCCTTCAGTAAAGCCAGATGGGTTGCAGCTTGTGAATGATTGTGAACAGGATGAGAGGACATTATCTGAAATCAAACAGAAGTTGTATCAGTGAGGAAATTGGAATTTTTTTCTATCTTTAGATTTGTTCCAGCTACCATTGCTGCATAATAGGTAATTTCCAAAGTAGAAACTAAGACAGTCATTTTGTTATGTTCTCAAATTCACAGGTCAGGAATTTGAACAGAGTGCAGAGAGGATGGCTTGTTTCTGCTCTTTTACATCTGGGATCTCAACAACCGGGGGCTAGAATCATCTCAGGCTAGTTCCCTCACAGGTCTAGGGCCTGGTCTGGAATATCTCAGAATTTAGGACTGCCAACTAAAGTGCCAACCTGTGACCACTATATGTGGCTTGGCTTCCTCACAGCATGGCAGCCTCAGAGTAGTTGACTTTTTACTTGGCACTCCAGGGTTCCAAGCAATAGTGTCCCAGGGCACCTCTGGTGACCCATCCTCAGAAGTTATCTAGAGGCATTTCTGCCATACTCTATCAGTCCAACTGTCACAGCTGTGATACAATTTCTAAAATGATACTTCAAAGGTATTCTGGAACCTGTGAGCATGATGAGATAATCTTCCATGGTTATGTTATATGGCATAGTTGATCATAAGAATAGGAAATTATCTAGATGAACCTGGTGTAATCACATGAGCCCTTAAAAGCAATGACACTTCTCTAGAAGATGGGAAAAGAGGAAGTCGCAAAGATTAAAAATGTTGCCAAAACTTCCAAACCAATTGAAAGAGTTTAAAAAGGAAAAGGAAAAGAAAAACAATACAGAAAAAAGTGCAAGACTATAGAAAAAAGAAAAATTGAACAAATAGGAACCATAAAATTAGATGGTAGATATTATAGCTATCCAATGGACAGCTATGGAGTAATGGAAATGAGTGAACTAAACAACTCAAAACAAAAATGCGATAATCTCAAAAACATAATGTTGAAGGGAAAAGCAAGTCCCAGAAGAATAGAGTATGAACCAAGTTATAAAGCATGCAGAACTAACATATTGATTAGGGATACGTATATTTGTGATAAAACTATAAGTAAAAGCAATGTCCCAATAAACACAAAATGAAGATAGAGATTACCTCAAATTGAGATAGGGTCTGGTAGAGCCTACAGGGACTTTAAATGAATTATTAATATTCTAATTCTTAAGCTGGGTGGTGAGTATAGGATTTCATGAATTTGTAATTCCTCTTTTTACAAAAAAAAATTATTTTGCATTTATTTAATTTTTGAAAAGTGAAAAAAGAAATGATGATAGAACAACAGGTGGTCCCAAGCCCCTCTTTTTAACTAGGTTCAGAGGTCTAATGTTTTTCCTAAGGACAGTGGGCAGTAAATAATCACCACTGCCAAGTACCCTAATTCCCAGAATATTATGTAAAGATGCCACGGTAGTCCCTGGCAGTTTCTAAATGTCTGTGATGTGTTCGTGCAGGGGTGTGAAACCAATTAAAGTGGAAAGTTTTTAAATTGTAGAGTGCTTTTAAGACCTAAAGTTTTATTACCTTTGAGTTAAAATAGTTGGGATTCCCTGTTCAGGTTTTTCAACACTTCAGAGTTGCAAATTTCTCCAAATAAATTTTAACTAAATAATTTCACTTCTTAAAATAACAGGGACCACGTGTAACACTGAGAAAGCAAAAGGGAAGTCTAGGGTGTTTAATGGTGTGGGGAAACATTTACTATGTTATACTGAGAAAGAAGAGAGCTTGAGGCACAGCATAAGCTCATTGAAGTTTAGTCCGAGTCTTGTCTTGCAAGGTCAACCAGCTGTATGTATGGCAGGATGCTTAGGACACAGTGGCACCAATACCCTATGTGACAATGCCTCCACACCCACACTTGCCAGCTTTTCAGAAGTCTAATCTTTCCTCAGGATTACATACCTGTGAGAACAGACCCTCATCATCCATCTCACCCGACAGGAGTACAGATACACAGCTGTCGGTGCTGCCAGCTGCCAGTACCTTGCCCATGTCCTATCAGCACTCATCATTCCCATGCATACCATGCACCTCACAGGAGAGAGCAGGTAACTCTACCTGAGGGCTTTCTCTGGCCCATAGAGCTTGCTCCACCCGAATGTGCTGTGGAAACAACTCTAATAACAGTGACTGCATCAGATGCTTTATCTCATGGGTCATCTCATTTAAACTACACAGTATCCCTGCGAGGCAGGGTTATTGAAAAACTGAGGTTCAGAGAGGTTAAGTAAATTGCTTCAAGTCATGCAGTCCATAAAGGGTGATGCTAGAACTATAACCTAGACCATCTGAATCTGGAATCCCAGTTTTTAAGCATGAGGCCAAAGAAAACCTTACAGACATGAGTATGTGAGTCCTTTTTTCTTCCTTCTTTTGTTTTTGTTTATTTGGTTTTATTGGTTTCCATTCTGGCATTGTTCTAGGAGGTCAAGCTGTTTGGTTTTCTTTCATTAAAAATTTTTATTGTGGGAAGAACACTTAACATGAGATCTATCCTCTCAAACTTTAAGTACAATACGTTATTGTTGACCACGGGTACAATGTTGTCCAGCGACTCTCTAGAGCTTATTTATCTTACTTAACTGAAACTTTATGCTTGTTGATTAAAAACTGCCCATTTCACTCTCCCCTTAGCTCCTGGTAACCACCATGCCAGTGTTTGATTTTATAAATTTGACTCTTTTAGATACCTTATATAAATGGAATCCTGCAGTATCTGTCTTTCTGTGACTGGTTTATTTCACTTAGCATAATATCCTCAAGGTTCACCCATGTTGTCACATATTAAAGAATTCCTTTTTCTTAAAACACTGAATAGTATTCCGTTGTATGTATATGCCACATTTTCTTTATTTGTTTACCTGCCTATGGACCTTTACGTTGTTTCCACATCTTGGTTGTTGTGAATAATGCTACAATGAACATGGGAGTGATAATATCTCTTTGAAATCCTGATTTCAATTATTTTTGGATAAATACTTAGAAGCAAGATTGCTGAGGCATATGGTAGTTCTATTTTTAATTTTTTGAGGAACCTCCATACTGTTTTTTCTAACAGCTATACCATTTTGCATTCTTATCAATGGTATGCAAAGGTCCAATTTTTCCACATCTTTGCCAACAGTTGTTGTCTTTTGTCTTTTTAATAATAGTCATCCTGACAGGTATGAGATGATACCTCATTGTGTTTTTGATTTGCATTTCCTTGGTGATTAGTGACATTAAGCATCTTTTCATGTATTTGTTGGCCACTTGTATATCTTCTTTTAAGAAATGTCTTTTCACATCTGTAGCCCTTATTTTTATTGAGTTACTAGTTGTTTTGTTATTGAGTTGTATGAGTTCCTTAGATATTTTGGATAGTTACCCTTATCATATATATGGTTTGCAAATATTTCCTCTTATCTCATAGGTTGCCTTTTTTTACCATTGATTATTTCTTTTGCTGTGCAGAAACTTTTTTGTTTGATGTAGTGCCACTTGTTTATTTCTGTTTTTGTTACCTATGCTTTTGGTGTCATATCCATGAAATCACTGCCAAGACCAAGGTCATGAAGTTTTTTAACCCATGTTTTCTTCTAAGATTTTTACATTTTCAGGCCTTACAGTTAAGCTTTAATCTATTTTGAGTTGATTTTTTGTGTATGGCGTAAGATAAGGGTCCTTTTCAAGCGGCTCTTTGGTGGTAACAGTACTGCAAATTTTGCAAAGAGTTTGAAATAATCTCTGACTGCTGCCAATAATTTTATGTATTAATAGTCTTCTGTTTAAACCACACCAAACATGGTTCACTCTTTTACATAAAAATACTCTTCTCCTTGTGGTAAAATGGAAAGACATTGGGATTTAGGGCAAAAATACCAGAGATTTTATTCCAGCTCTGCCACATCCCACTTGCCTCCAAATAGACAAGACATACAACTTGCCTAAAATTCAGTTTCCTCATCAGTACAATGGGTTAAAGATATTTATTCAAAAGAAAGGTTTGGGGTGTGCAAAAGATTAAATCAGGTGATATAAATATTAAACAGTAAAGCACTATAAGAATAATAATGGCTTATAATATTGTTGCTGAAGAAAAATTATGTAACATGAAAACTAAAAATGCAAGCTTTGGAGTAAAACAAACATCACTGGGAGAGTTGGGAAAATGACTTGACCTCTGAGCCTGCACTTTCATCTGAAGTAACCCCTAGTGAGATGATGTATGGAAAGACGAATGTCATAATAGACACCTATCCCAGAAAAAAGGTAGTTTTAGTAGCAATAGGGTTTACAGTCTGTGTGTCATTGTGCCATTACATGCAAGTTTTATGACTGGAATTTAAAGACATTATATAAGCACGATGTCTAGCAGGAAGATATTCAGAATAACATTCCGAGCAAATGCCAAAGGCCAACTTTCTCCCTCCCGTGCTTTGAGGCTGCAGTACTGGGGCTCTGTGCTCCCAATCTGAGTGGCTGTGTTCATCTCTGTCTGTTTCACCTGCCCATCCAGCATGATGGCTGTTAGCATACTCACTTCCTCATTGCAAGTCTCAATAAATACTTTTAAGTACATACCATGGAAAAATAATAATGCTGCCTAGCTTGTCCACGATTCTGAATACAGAGGCATTGCAACTTCAGCTCCAGCTATCTGACCCAGGCTGATACCACGTCTATATGTATATGGATACCTGCATCTTGCATATATATAGGTGAAATTTTTCAATTAGCTGTTGATACATTGCAAATTAGGGCATACTATCTATCTCTCCCCTTTAATGATGCTGCATCCCAGATGTGTTGTGAACAAATCAAGCCTGGACCTTTTATTGTCCAGGTAAATTATTTTAAATGTTGTTGTCTACTTATACATCTCTCAATGTGCAAGGAGGCATTCAATTTCAAACTATATATGTTTCTATTTTAGTCTATCATACTGATGTAGAGAGACTGTAACAATTATTTATGCATAACCCTGCAGGCTTTAACGTGAGTCGAGTAAAGACCAGATAATGCACAGCTATCATGCTGATCAGCAGTCAGCTGAATATTGGAGGGACACTCTCTGAAGATCTCTGGAGTGTTCCCACAGAGCAGCTTTCCTATCTCCAGTGCTCAACCATGACCACCACCTTGGCCACTCCAGAATTCCAGGGAGCCCAGCAGGTTCTGTCTGTCCCCAACTCCTCCAACCAGCCATTTCCTCTGTTTCACTACCTTGAAACTTTCTCTAAACAAGTAAGCTGGTGGAGGGGTGGTTGCGATGCTAATCAGGGATCTCTCTTTATTTGTTTCCTCTCTCTCACTATCCTTCAATTCCTGGTATCCACTGTCTGGAGAACCATTTTCCACGTGTATTATCTTTTCTTTTAGTTGTCTCACATGGGAGGGTAAATCTATTTCCTGTTCTTCTACATTGGCTGAAAATAAAAGCTGCTTTTATTGATATTTGTCTATCTCATGTATCTGTAATCAACCCTGTGGTTGCAATTAACAAATGAGTGTCATTCTTTAATGGATGCTGGTTGATATTTTTGTTCACATTAATGAGTAAGACAAAAGTGATACAAGGCTGTATGTTGGAATACCACTTATTTATCAATGATGTGACTTCTTTGCTGAAATAAATAATAGTTTACAAATATTGGGAAAATATTTCTTTAAGTTTTGTGCTATTCACGATGTAACAATTACAGACATAGCACATTCTGAGTTTAATCTGATTTATTAATATTTTCTCCATTATTTTCTTAAGTCAAGCCAATCGACAAAATAGCAAATCAAATCCCGTTTTACAACATCTGCTTATTTCCATGTTGCAAATATTTCCACCGTGGATAATTTCAGAATATCAATGTGATGTCATTGAACATGAAGTTGAGAAGAGATGTGCAGTAGCCACCACGAGATGCACTTCTACTATGTGGATGCAATAGACATGAATGACCCTAAAAGCACAGATTATAGTAAAAGAATTAGGAAGTGATGAGTGATTAGTATTTATTCTCTTTATTTTTAGCATAGTATATTTAATTGTAAGTTTACATAATTTAATTTTTAATAGTAGCTTGCAAAATTCCTGAAGACTTTCCAAACAGCTCGTGTGAGCTAGTACAAGCTGTTTGCTCATCACCGGACCTAGCCTATGATTGGGCCACAGACATGGGTCATAGCAGAGACAGGCAGACACACTCCATCCATGGAGAAGGTGATTCTTGTTCCTGCATCTTGCAGGACTAAGTATTCATTTGCTAAATGGAGAAAGTGGACACTGGATAGAGGGAACAGTACATGAGAGGGCAAGCAGGAACTATCATTCTCGACTTTAAACTCCTCGGGAGAACTTCATGACCTCAAATGAAGACTCTGGGGTTGAATCTCAGTCTCTACCTAATTAGTGTGGCTTGAGGCATGCCATTTAATGAATCGTACCTTAGCTTCTCCAACAGCACCTACCTCATAGAGTTTTGGTAGGGAGTAATTGTGTTAATGTATGTTAAATACTGAGAAAAGTCCATGGTGTGTAGGCACCAGGGAAAAAAAGTAGCTAGTGTTATTATTACTTTTAAACAGCCTTGTCCCAGAGAAAGTCCTTTCTGTCAGCACTCTAAGTTCACCCTGAAAGATTCAGTGCTGACTTTGACATCTGAGAAAGTATACACAGGAATACAAATGTCATCTCCTCTCCCCCTAGGAACACCCAGGAAACAAATCTGTTCTTCCATCTCAACAGCACCGTAGTGCAGGCAGTGTTGGGGAAGATCAGATTTGTGCAGGCTCAGCTCCTCCTAGGTCTGTGTTCAGAGACATCACCACATTGGCAGCTTGAAATCAGCCATGGTGAGAGTATTTATACCACAGAAATTGACAAATACTACCAAGCAGGGCTTTTTCTCCAGAACAGTTATTAACATACTATTGCTCCTTTTTATAGCCGTTATGACCTAAGCAGTTAAATTTGTTTAATGGAAAGGATGCATTGGACTTCACTTCCAGAAAATCAATCTCTCTCTAGCAAGGCCTTAAAGTAAATAATATAGCCTGTCCATTCCTATTACCAAAACATACTCCTACCAAAGGAATAAGCAAAAGTAGCCTAATACAAAGAGTTTTTCAGGATGGTTTTGGAAACGAATATACAGATTCAAGATAACCTCATACCTAATAGACCATTATTAATAATGGCTTCTCTGGAACTTAGCAATTTGCAGAGTGCAACTTGAAATGACCCAGAGCCCTGCCTCATGATAAGAGCACATCAGGAAGGTGCCAGTGACAGTTTTCTGGGCCCTTTCACAGACAAATGCCACCTGCCATCCTCCTCATTTGAGGAAAGAGAGGTCCAGAGAGGAAAGAGCCATGGCAAGATCACCAGTTTCATCTGAGGAGCAACCTCAAAGTAGAAATTGAAGCCATCTCTAAGTGATACTCATGCTAAGCTAGGGTGGATTTCTAGAAGGCATACTTAAAACCAATAAACGAGTGTAGTAGGTTGCATTATTGGCTCCAATTTTTTACGTCCTTTGCTATATGCCTTTACAATCTTTCTCACTAAAGGAGCAGATTATTTCTCTGCCTCCTTGACTTTGGACTTGTCAGTGTGACTTTCTTTAGCCAGTACAAGGTGGAAGTGAGTCTATGCCATAGGACGCCTCACATATTTTTTCTTGTCGTGCTGCAGCTCTGCTATCACCATGAAAAGAACATAGCTGGCTAACCCACTGGTCTAAGGAATATGGGGTATATGTGGAACAGACACCTCTGGCATTGTCGCCTGATGCTGAGCCATCCTAGCCTCCCTGCAAGAAGCAGAGGTGCCCAGGCAAGCCTGGTTTAGATCAGACAAACACCAGCCAACCACAGGCATGAGACTGAACCCCTCTGGGATCCTCAGAGCCACCCCAGCCCACGTGCAGATTGCTATTGTATGTCACCAAGGCTTTGTGAAAAAAAGAAATAAGAAAAAAGTTATTTTTCCATTATTGAAAGAAACGATTTCTTAAAAGTTGATAAGAGTTTAAACCTTGAAACCTTTGAGTTTAGGCTGTCATTTTCATTCAGTAATCTCAAAAGGTTTCTTCAGTGCTTGGTACATTGCTGGTCCTCAATAAATGTTTCTGTATGCCTGTGTGTCAGGGGAATTGTTTGCATAAAAGCTGCCTTATGTAAAATGCCTCATTAGGTAGAGAGCTTCCTGGCACTGAAGATAAAGCAGCATTGATTATATTTCATTTCTAAAATATAAGAAGCATTTTTTGTTAAGCAGATAAATTAATCAGAATTTATTTATATAGAAGTGACAAAAAGATGAGAAAATGGTCTTGATTTGCTGGCTCAAAAATTTTAATGTTGAGAGTAGGTCAGGTTTGGACTATGTTGTCAGGACTCAGACTGCCTACCAGGCTCTTGATTATTCTGTGTTGTCACCAGAGGCCTTATATTTGCTCTAGGGACAATGGTTTAATATTGCCTAATTCAGTGTTCATGATGACTTCATAAAACATAACTACTACAAATAATGAGAATTCACTGTATATGTGCGTATGCATGTGTGCTGTGTGTATACACTCTCAATTTGGGTTTTTGATCTCTTGATTTCTTGCCTATGGCAATTTTGAGGCCACAAATTAGAAGGCACCTATGAGAACAAAATGTTACAAAACAGCTTACAGTAATACAATGAGTGAGGGAAGCTGCAAAGACCCAGAACATACAGCATTAAAAGGAGCACACATTGTTGATCTCTTATTTTGTGCAAGGTCCTCAGATAGGCCATGTGGGAGGCCAAGGCAGAGACTACTCAGAAAACTGGGTCATTGTCAAGTTTTCTCCTTTTCTACAAATTCTTTCCTCTGTGTGACCAGTTAATGTAGCATGGAAAATCTTAAGACTCAAAAGGTGAATTTGGTGGGTGAAGGACAAGGGAGAAGTGATAGGTATCCCCAGAAACTCGAGCCTAATCCATTTCCTCTAAGATAACTTTGACGACACACCTCTGTGTTTAAAGTTACTGGGCATGTGACAGTCAGTATTAATAAAGTAGTGATTGGATTCCACCATGACTATTTCCCTTGGAAACAGTTTTCTCAGAGGCTTATGGGCTCATAGGGGAGTCTGGTAGAAGGATCTTGGTATTTCTAAGCTCTTGGTTATATCTGCTCTCAGAAACCTCTGCTTTAACTCCTGACATAAAGCATCAGGGAGTTAGTGGATCAAGTCTGAGCAGGAAACAGTATTGAAAGGTACTGATTGTCAGGCTCAGAGGTCACCCACTTGGCTTTTGGGTAAGGTCACTCTTGCTTTCAGGTTAAAGCTCACTCCTACTGCTGCTCTCTGGGTGAATGTGTGTGTAGTAGAATTTGCTGGAAAACCAAAAGCTGGGTGAGTAGGAAGAGAGAGAGGAAAGGAGAATAATATGAATTGTGTTGCCCATAGGGATCTCTCCCTTCTCTTGACATCCCTAATAACTCCACTCGGTTCTGTGTAGTTCTTAAGGTAAGTCATCTCCAAAGACGGCTCCCCGAGAAACCCTATGTCCTGTTATTCATACTCTTATGTAGTTCCTACCCCTTAAATCTGGGCTGGCCCCATGATTCACATTTTGACTAGCAGAGTGTAGTGGAAGCGACACTGTGAATTCCACAGCTTGGTCATAAAAAGCCTTGCAACTTCCACCTGGGTTTCTTGGAACACATGCTCTAGGGGAAGCCAGAATAAATGATAAAATTCTGAATATCCTGAGACCACCATGATGTAAGGAAGCCCAAGCTAGCTATGTGGAGATGCTCAGTTGCTCTATGCTTCTACCTGAAGCACCAGACATGATTTGACTGTGGGATTCAGAGAATGTCTCCAAAATTGCTTTAGCATCAAAATCAGCCACAAGTTTTACATTCATGGGAAATCTTGGGACCTGTGGAGAGGGTAAGCAAGACATTAGCCCATAATAAGTCATTCCCTTTTCTTCTTGGCCCCTGGCGGGTCTGGGTATCAGCAAAAGTGGCCATAGCCAGTGCTAAGAGGTAGGCCCCAAAGCAATCTACTGTTGTCTCTTTGAGAATTTCTGGAAGGCAAGATCAACTTCAGCTGAGCTGCTACTGGCTCTACAGCAGGACAGGCCATTGTAGCCCTGACAGTTAGGGAGGCTGGAAGAACACACAGATGGAATCAAACAAGGGAATATCATATGGGGTAGAGGAAGACAACATCTGGATGCTCCCTGACATTTGATACCATGAAGTCGGCCATCAGCCTTGACCAAGATTTCTGAGTGTAAAATAAAGGGGATGTTCCTAACTTTGGTGCCTCTCCTTCCTTACACATATTAGGTCTTATATTATCATTTAAAGCCTCTTCTTACCTAAAGCTAAAAGCTGCCCTCAAAAAACAATGTAGTACAGTGAGTCCCACTTCTAATAATACCATTTGAGAATCTCCTTAAAAATCTTAAACTTCTCAGCCCTGACCAGCCCCCAGACAACTTGAATCACCATCTCTGAGGTGCAGCTTAGCATCATTACTTTCCAAAGGTCCCCAGGGGACCTCAGTGTGCAACCCAATGTAGGAACCATGGACTCAACCATTTGAATGCTTGTAAGATATTTATACATCCTCAGCCAGTAAGTCTACCATTCAGAAATGAACTTTAAGGTTTATATAAAAAGATGATCATCACAGCAATGTTTATACTAGTAAATATGGTTCATTCTGTTATGAAATACAACAGAAGATTGGTTTAGTACTTTAAGAATGTTTTAGGGCATGAGAAAATGCTCGTGATATATAATATATAATCTTAACTTTGTAAGATATATACACTGAAGTATATAACTATAAAAAATGTTAACAGGGACTATCATTCTATTTCTGAGTCCTAGAATTATGTGGCTAATTCTGAGTCCTAGAATTCTAGGACTAATTCTGAGTCCTAGAATTATATATATATATATTTGTCTTTGTACTTGTTAAAGTTTTTCAAGTTTCAAGGAACATAGTCCTATTGGTCACTGTGGGGGGTTGGGATTATGTAAAGATTTACAAGGAAGGACAAATGATTTCAGCCTCCCCACAGCCAGGCCTCAGCAGCCTGGAGGCACATATAAAAATGAGACCATTCAGGGTAAAAAAAATGCTCAAACTATATAAGGTTGTCCCATGGCTCCACCAACCAGTGTCTCAGTAATCTAATGCTTCACCATTTTGGCGAGACAACTGTTTTCAGTGGCTACTTCTGCTTTTCCTGGAGATACCAATTAACTGTGTTCCTCCTATTTGAATTGAGCAAGAGGGGATATGTTTGGGGTAACCAGATGACGTTTAGGACCAGTACTGTTAGGCAGACCTCTTCAATCAATCATTCTGTTGACTGGCTGCTTTGGATCAGATCCTCATCCTTGCTCCAATCACCTGGGGCCAGAGCAGTTAAGTCTCTGTTTCCGCACAGGGAAATGTTTCTCAACTCATCATCAATGGTCCATGGGTTCATGTGAAAGTGATTTACTAGGAACTGTTCCTAGACATCAGCCCAACTGGAGGAGTTAAATTCCCAGGAGCTCTGGATTTTCATGTGGGGGTAGGGCAGTCTACCAAGGGAGAGGTGTGGGTGATGAATGTGGGGATTGGAAGCCCACTGGGATGAAAGGTGATGTGAGTAGAGCACTACATCCTATGCTGTGATAGGCCCAGCCAGCCCAGCTGAATTTCAGCCAGTCATTAAGGGTCACAGGGTTAGCCTTTATTCCTGAGCTTGCCTCACTGCATCAAAGTTGTTTTATCTTGATTTTTGGTAGAGAAACAATCAGGACTCCAATGGTGGTTCAGGGGGAAAATAACAACATGATTGTTCAAGGATGTCCCATCACCCAGGTGATGGACAAGAGAGATCCTTGTGGTCCAGGCGATTCTCTTGCAGTCTGGCTCATCCTTAAGGATGTTCAATTATCACACTTCCTTCTCTCCCCGCAAATCCTCCTCCTCAACTTTTGTTTTTGTTGGAACATCATTCGTAACACCCAAGTGGGTGTTCATTGAACCTTTTCTTTCATTTTCTGTTTTAAGCACAGATAATTATGCACGTCAAGTTAACATGCAGAGGTAAATATTGTAATTTGGCTTCAGGGATATTATGCATAATGTGGTTTTTGTTTCCTCTACTTTGCCAGCTAAACAGAGAGCATTGTGTCTCCTCCTGGAGGGGCTTGGAATATTCTGGAAGACACATAAATAATATTTTTTAATTTAAAAAATCACTTCTGAGTCTTGCCAGTAGCATCCCCCCTCTTTTGAATAGCAGCATTATTTGTGACATCTGGAGGCGCACAACTCGGCCTATGAGTCATGCGCCAGCAAGACATATGCTCCAATGCCATTATGAAATGGCAAGCAACCCCATGACCAAATGTGGAAACTTTGTTTGCAGATTAAACAAGAAGCTTTCTCCAGAGGCTCCTAAATCAACAGAGCACATGGTTACTGCTGATTTGCATTTATGCTTGAAAATTGCTGGGGATCATTTACATGTGAATTCTCACCTTACTCCAGAGGGGAGAAAACAAGTCACAGCAGACTGACTTCTCCCTGGACTAGAGGACAACATTCAGAATGAACAAATGAATGGAGCTACCCTCTATAACACGTAACTGACTCCAACAGACAGAATTCAAATATAGGGCTGGCCGTGTGCTCCATGAACACCTCCCAAGTGATTATCTGTATTATGTAAGGTCCAGCTCCTGATTGTTGCTCTGGAATGCAACATGGGCTTCTCCCCACTACTACTAGAAAGTAACCTTGACTAAAACCCTAAAACTATGAATATTTCAAAAATTGGCTTTAATTCCTCACAAACCTGCCAGCTAACTGGGGCAAGGGTAACTGAGCAGTCTGGAATCGTGAGTGATTTTATGATAAATAAATGTTCATTCATAAGAACAAGTACTGAATGCCCAAGAGCTGTGCATACACGTGGCTAACTTACCCTCGGGTGGCTGGGGATAGGGAACGGGAAGTTTTCCCTTTCCTCTGTACATTGAAGATTAGCTTCTGGGGATATTAGCAGCGAGGGGATTCCAGCAAAGGATCTGGGTTCAAGTGTATCTTACCATTGCCTGGCTGTATGCCTTGGACAAATGACTTCTTGTTCAATGGTCAAAGTCTGGCCCTTAGTCACGAACCCAAGGGTGCCTTTCTCTAGGAGCTGGCTCTATAAAGAGCAGAGAACGTTTACACTGGGGTTTAAAGGATGCTGTGATTTAAAAAAAAAAATAGGGCACCTGGGAGAAGTAAGCACATTATTTTAAAGTTAATTAAATATGGTTTATTTCGTACCTGCCAGGTGCAACATATCGAAGGGAATATAAAGTTTAATAAATCCCTGATTTCAGGGGTTTTGTGATACCAGAGGGTAAAGAAGTTTTTGAGTGAGCTGATAAAAGGCAGAACGTAGGGAGGGGGACTGAGATGCCCAAACGCAGGCTTAGGTACACAGTTACAGAGCATGGAGAAAGCGGTCCCCACTGTGGAACTGACAAGCAGAAGAGAGGAGGCAGCTTTTGAGTGGAGAGCTTCTAATAGGAAGAGCAAAGGCTCCTGCAGCACCTCCAAAGTGCCCGGCACCTCTCTGTTAACTCATGATATCTTCACATCAATGCCATAAAAAGGGTGCTACTATTATTCCCACTTCACAGATGAACAAAGTGAGACACAGAGAGGTAAAGTAAAATGCCCTCATACCTCACCTGGAGATCACCTTTTTTAAGATAACTTTTCAGCTTTTCTATCTCTTCATTTCTCTTTCTGCTATGGAACTTAACATCAGGCCTGGGCTGCACTCTACAATTCAACTTAACAGGTATGTATCAGTTTAAGTAGATGGGAGAGGACAGCACAGGATCAGAAAGAACCAAGGCTGGGAGTTCCATCATTGAGAAACCCATAATCCAGCAATGAGGATATAGCCTCAATTCTAATTCATAGTGGAATGCCCCATGTGCTGTGACAAGGGAAGGACAGTTTACTGTTTAGGATGGATTCAAAATGATGACCAGAGATTGTGCTTCTTTTTCCCTATCTTTAAACAAATATGTATTTATTCCTGATCATGAAAGCAAAAACTCATTAGAAAATATAAGGAGGATAAAGAAGAAAATCAAAATTATTCATAATCTCACCATCTAGGAAAAAATGTTGTATGCTGATATATTTTATTTTAATCTCATGTATCTGCAAATTGAGACTTCTTAGAAAAAATAATACTAGAATTACACTGTTTCTATAATATTGTATTAATATTGTATCATGAGCATTTTCCATTGTCACTAAAAATTATCTGACACATAATTTTTAAAGACTACATAATATATTCATTCATTGATGTGCCATAATTCATCTATCCATTTTAATGTTGTTGGATATTTACATTTTGCCAGGATTTGCTAGTAAAAATAATGCTGCAATATCTACTCAGATCTTGCATAGAATCTGCCTTCCATAAAAAATAGTTAACTTTGTAAGAAATTACAGAATTTCTAATTAAACAGTATTCATTCTTGTTATTTTGACATTGCTTCCAAGTGTTTTAGACCATGGACTCACAGCCCAGTCTCACAGCTACCACCTGTGCCTGGGAGAAACTGTCTTCTCTTTTCTTATGCCATCATGTCAGCTCCATTGACCATGTGGTAGATGCAGGGCCATCCCCTTGGTACCATCTTGTCAGGACCATCTTGCCATATAATAGCCAAGTAGCTCCACTCATATCCTAGCTATCAACAATCCAAGTGAAAAACAAAATTCCCTTTGCCAGTAGTCCCCAAATGCCCTAGAAATGAGTCTTGTTGGTACCCTTGGGTCATGTGTGTATTGTTTGACTAATTATGAAGGTCAAAAAGTTGGAACAAGCTGGTCAACCTGACCTGTGTCTTGACTTCTTTCTTCCTGATTGTGTCCTGTGTAATGTTTCCAAATAGGCCCAATTCAAGGTTTACTAGTTATGCCACTTTTGTAATAAGGAGCAGAAAATTGGGTCAGGCTGGAACAGATCCAACAACAAGTCTTTTGGGATAACCCTGCCAGCAGCTCAAATTGAATATGCCCAAACCAAATCTACCTTCCCCACCAAAGCACATGCTTCCTCCTGTGTATCAAGAAGCCATTGCAGTGTGTGGCAGACACTATGGCTTAGCTCACCCAGATGCCATTTACAACCCACTCTCATTTGCTTGTCTCTACAATAGAATCTAAGAAAGCTAAAAACTCAATCTCCTAGTCTCTCTCAGTGTTAGGAGTAATCATGCAAGCACTTCTGGCCAATGAGATGTAAGCAGGTGATGACTGGAGCTTCTACAGTGATCTTGTAATTGTAAAAACGAGAGCCCACTAAGGTGGGAAGAGCGTGAAAAGAGGACACTGGGTCAAGGATGATGTCTACAGCTGCTGAACTAGTCTGGGCAGCCCACCTCCACACTTCCTATCACATAAGACACACAGGCCACCATTATTTACAGCCAAATAAAATTCCTAAGATATGTACCACCTTCTCAGTCAACTAGAGAATTTCCAAGTTTCTTCATCATTTCCCACAGTGTTACTCCTAATCACTGATTGATCACCAAGCACTATTGATTTTACTTCTTCAGGGTAAAAACCAGAAGCAACAGGAAGCCAAATTTTAGGTAGAATATAAACAGTGAAAACTGTCTAGGTGGGTCACCTATGCTTGGGGTGTTCTATGATATGTTAAAAAATGTATTTGGAGGGAGGTTATAAAGCAACAAACTCAAATCTTAGAAGAGTAGTTAGTTACATTAAGATAGATAGAAAATGTTAAAGTCCCTTCCATCTTTGAAATGCTAAAATAATTCAATTAGAACCACCAAGCATAGCTTCCAATATGTAAAACAGAACAAAATATTGTTACTTATAACCCAAACTGTCTTATTATAGAATGGATCTTATTAAGGGAAGGTCTTTGCCTAGATGTAAAAATGCTTTGTTATGCTTGTTTAGGAGCAGAAGTTTGAAAGCAGCTGAGTGACTCTGCCCAACAGAGGGAAGAAGAGAGAGGAGGGCAAGGAGAGAGGAGTCAGTGAAGCTGTGAGAAAGACAAGTCACAGAGGAGACCTAGGTGACTGAGTGTCTAGAAAGGACTTTGAAAAAAAGGAATTAAGATATGACGGATTAAACTGTTGTGTGATCCATTAGGCAATCTCTCCCAGCTCTTTAGTACAGTATTTTTTCTGAAGATAACTTTTAAACTGAAGCAGGAATTGAGTTTCTCAGCTGAACAAGCACATGGAAAATACTTTATGCAACACAGCAATGACCCCAGTCCGTGGAGGCCATTAGAATTTCAGTACACTCTGGAACTCACAGACATCTTGGGGTGGTCTTGGGATTTCAACAAATCATGGCTTTGAAATGCAAGACAATTTTAAATAAGTTTCAAGGACCAGGAGGCCCCAGCTGACATAAAGTCTTCATGTGATAAAGAGATGACTGTTTTCTTGAATAACACTAGTCCCACAAAAAACATTATATGTGAGCAGGTAAGCCAAATAGCAGATTAGTAAATGTTTTTATTTACTGTCTTTCTTCTTTATCAGATTTTCTGTAGACTAAACACAGGGGTAAAAGACAAGCAGACAAGAGACTTGTACTAGAGACTGTAGAAGAAATGCAGGAGGCATAACATTGGTCTGATAGGAATTCGAGAGGGAAGGATTAAAAAAATGGAAAGGAATAAATAATCAAATATAAATAGATATTTATTTGAAGAAAGGCATGCATTTTGATACTAAAAAAAAAAAACTAAGCATAATAACTTTAAAATCACGTTGATACTATATAAGTAAATTCCTAAACTCTAAGGTTAAATAGGAAAATGCTAAAAGCCCACAAGGAAAAAATATCTATTAAAAAATAAGAACATAAGTACTAGAAAGATGCAAGACAGAAATCTCCAATGTCATGAAGGAAATAATTGATATATTTAGCAACATAAAGACTTTAAGTTCTAGCAGTTTGCTATTTATTTAAAATGAAATGTGACAAAACTATTTGAAACACATATATGTAATTAAATTGAATTTTGAAAATAATACAAAGCAGAGGGAAAAAAATGGCATAGATGATAAAGGCTCTGTTCATCCTTCTGGTGACCAAGTCAAAGTTGTGACGGAAACAGGGAGCAAGCAGTAAGAAAAATATCACCTGGGATCTAGATGAACAAGCTATACAACTAGGGAGAAGTCCAGGAAATCACCCTACAATGGCAGAAGGTAGGACAGAGTGAGGACGCCAGGCTGCCTGATCTCCAGAAGCTGTGTGAGATGGAGGCTGTGGCAGTGGCAGCAGCAGACGCCTCTTAAAGGGGCTACATCCACAAGCGAATTTTTGCAGTGACGGACCTTCTTGCTCTGAGCACCAGTGCTGATTTGGCTGCACACAGGGGGCACCAGGGACTTACAAGGAGATATTGTCAGAGTGAAGGCCAAAGTGAGACTTGCCTGTACAGAAGTGTCAGCGGTATCCATTATTCTCTGTTGAGCCCTCCACCCTCCCAGTGCATGGACACAGTGTCACCATAGCCCAGACGTCATCAAACTGGACAACAGAGGTTGCTCAGCCCAGAAGATTCCCTGAAACCCTGCCTCCCCCAACTCGTGGTTCCACCCAAGCCACATCCAGGTCTATCCTCAGCAAGTCAGGTGCTCCTTGCTGAGACTCACACTGGAGGCAGCCTCGCTTTCTGGTGTGGCCTTTTGAGGCAACTATAAGCACAGCGTCGTGGATTGTTTAATGAATTTTAACAGCTATCCCCAGAAGGATAGAGGCGGGGGCTAAATTTGGCCTGCAGCTGAACCCCTCTCAGGACTGTGCCACTGGATACCTACTACACAAAGCCACACTAGTAAGACTGGGAGACTTAAGAGCTTTGCTTAGTACATAGAAACAGGAACAGAAAGGCAGCCAAAATGGAAAGACAAAGAAGCAAAAACCATATGAGAGAACAGAACAGAGATCCAGATATAATGGAGTCAAGTAATCTAACAGATGCAGAGTTCAAAACACTGGTTATAAAGATGCTCAATGAACTTTTGGGAAAGTGTAGATAAATTCAAAACGGAAATGGAAATTATAAAAGGATACCAGTCTGAAATGAAGAACACATTATCTGAGATGAGAAGTATATTAAATGGAATAAATAAAGGAATAAACAAAGTGAATAAAGAGGATCAAATGCCCTATCTAGAGGATGGGAAAGCCAAGGACACACATTCAGAATGGCAAGAGATAAGATGCCAAGACTATAAAAATAATTTAAGGAAGGTATGGGACATTATTACGAGTCCAAAAATCCGTCTGATTGGCATAACTAAAGGAAATCAAGATGTTGAACAACTGTTTGAAGAAATAATGATGGAAAACTTCCCTAAACTGGTGAAGGAAATGAGCAAAGAACCTCAGAAAGCTCAGAGAATTCCAAAAATCAGGGATCTAAAGAGGCCCACACCAAGACACATCATAATTAAAATGCCAAAGGTTAAATACAAAGAAAGAATATTAAAAGCAGCAAGAGAAAAACAGATAGTTACCTACAAGAGAACACCCATAAGACTGGCAGCTGATTTCTCAAAAGAAACTATGCAAGACAGAAGGGCTTGGCACAAAATACTCGATGTGATGAAGACCCAGGATCTACAATCAAGAATACTTTATCCAACAAAGCTATCATTTAGAGCTGAAGGACAAATAAAGAGCTTCCCAAACAAAAATAAGCTAAAGGAATTTATTACTACCAAGCCAGTATTACAAGAAATTTTGAAGGGATTTCTTTAAGAAGAAAAAACATGTATCAAAAACAGGAATGAAGAAGTGACAACTACATTCCTATCAATAAGTACCTCAAATGGAAAATAATTAAGTGCTCTAACTAAAACAGTGGATGAATGGATAAGAGAAAAAGACCCCTACATGTTGCCTATAAGAAACTCACTTCAGATTAAAACATAGACTAAAAGGAAGGGGATAAAAAAAAACATTTTGCTTTGATGGACTTAGAAGGTATTTAAGTCAGACAGAGAAAGATAAACACTATATAATTTCACTTATCTGTGGAATCTAAGGAATAAAAAGAACAAACTAATCAAAAACAGACTCACAAAGATAGTGGACAATTTGGTGATGGACAGAGAGGAAGGGGTTTGGGGGGGCTAGGAGAATGGGGTGAATGGTTAAAGAAGTACAAATTAGTAGCTGATGGATGGTCACGGGGATGGGAATGCAATTAGCATTAATACATTGGTTAGGTGGAGGATCAGGGGAGGGAGGGAGCAATTGAGGGGATCGTCTTATGAACTGTATAGACGTCTAACCAATATACTGTATACTTGAAACTAATTAAAATAAATAAATTTTAAAAAAGAATAAATAATAGGAAGCAAACAACTGCATGTACCACTGGAAAAAGGAAGGAGATGATATGAAAAGACTTTTCACTATGTTTATTGAGTATCCTTCCTAATTGTTTTGAATTTCAATTAGAATGCACTATTTTATAACTTGGATTTTTTTTTAATATGAAAAACACATAATAGAAATTGACTTTTACTTGTGAAGTAAAAGGTAAGGAACTGCCTACTTTATATTTTTCATTATTTACTTATTTATTCCACATGTATTAACTGGGCTCCTACTATGTGTCAGGCACTAACATACAACCATAAATAAAACAGACAAAATCCTCTGCCTTCATAGTATTTTACACTCTAATGAGCAGAGATATACAGTACAAATCAATAATAATAATAATAATAATAGCCAACACATATAACACTATTTATAAACCTCTAGTATCCTGGCATTCCCACCTCAGGCAGCAGCACTTCCATCCTTCCAGATGCCAGGCCAAAGCTCTTGTAGGTAATCATCCTTGACCATTCATCTCTCTCTCTCTCTCTCTCTCTCTCTCTCTCTCTCTCTCTCTCTCTCTCATGCACACACAGACACACACACACACAGACACACACACACACACACACACACACACATATATACTGGCAGGAAATCCAGCATATTCTGCCTTACTTTTATTACCTTTTCCACCTCCATCTGGTCATTTCTCACTTGGATTCTTGGTCAATCTCGGGCTGTTGTTGAGAGACATCTCTTGTTTCTTCCCTTGCCCTCCTCATCTGCCACATGTATTTCTTCAACACAGCAGATGGACTGGTTTTGCTAAAACATTTTAGAGCATGCCCTTCCTCTGCTCAAATCCGAGCCCCCATCAATTTCCCATCTCCCTCAGAATAATATTCAATGTCCCCACTATGCCAGCAAGACCTAGCCCCTGGCCCAGTCCTGCTCCCATGACTTCATCTCCTACTTCTTTCCCCTTTGACCTTGATCTAGACACATGGACAACTTTCCTGCTCCCAGGATGCTCCCTCCAGGGCTTAACACTTCTCGTGCCCTCAGCCCGGACTTGGAGGTCCATGTGGTTTACATGTCACTTCAGAGAGGCCTTCCCTTATCATCTATCAAAAATTGAACCCTCCCCCCACATCCCTCTCTGACCCATTGATTCCACTCTTACTATGTATATGCCTAACAAAATTCATATACAACAGTATTCATAGCAGGTTTGTCAGTAGGAGAATGGATACATTGGAGTATATTTATATAATGAATAGCAAAATATGAATCAACTATGAATGAAAAACTGATGAAGATTAAAGTTGGAGTATTGGTTCATTGTTTGAGTGATTGACTGGGAGGGGGAACCAGGAAAACTTCCGAGATTTTAGGAAGGCTCTGAATCTTGATCTGGGTTCTGGTTATACAGGTATAAAGACATTTGCTAAGGACTGAATTACATCTCCCCAAATTTAAAGGTTGAAGCCCTCACCCCCATGTGACTATATTGGAAATTAAGGTTAAATGAGGTCAGAAGAGTGAGGGCACTAATCTATTAGGATTAATGTCCCTATAAGAAGAGACACCATGGGGCTCATTCTCACTCTCTGCCATCTGAGGACACAGCAAGAAGGTGGCCATTTGCAACCTAAGGAGAGAGCCTCACCAGACACTAACTCTGCTGGCATCTTGATTTTGGACTTCCAGTCTCCAGACTGTGAGAAAATAAATTCCTGTTGTGTAAGCCACCCAATCTGTGGTATTTTGTTATGGCAGCCAAAGTTGACTACACAGAATACAACATATAAATTTTTATCAAGCTGTACACTCTTAAATACACTTTAGGCACATTATGTATATTATATCTCAATAGGAAATATAAAGAATAAAATAACAGAATCTCTCCGGCATTACCATAGAGAAATATCTAAACCGAGTGAACAGCTGACATTTCTGGTGCCTCCCCTGCATCTGGATTGGTGCACCAGATAAGCAACTCCCATGTAACATGGTACCTGGGGCAGCCTGGACCTCTTTGTAACCTTCTGAAAGGATGCTGGCCTGTGGAGGGTGCCTGTGCAAGCAGGAAACCCCATGCTGAGAGTCAGCCAGTCCTTCTTTTTACCTCGGCTGATGGAGGATAGAGGAAGTGGCCAGGGAAAGAGATAGCCTCTGCACTTCTGGCCAGGACACTTGTCATTGCCAGGTAGTTAGTGATGCCTCCCCTGGTTCCCAAATGGCATGAAGATGAACATTGCCTGAAGAAAGGGTATTTGTCAACATCCGATGGGAAGGGCCACCTCAGTGGCATGCCAGTGCTGCAAGATGCCACACAATGCTGAAGGCAGAGCTGTTGACAGTTACCAAGACCTATCTAAATACTTCTGGGCTGGGCAAATATGAAAGAGGACAAAAGTCATAGAGTGACTTGGATTTAACACAAAGAACAAAATGATTAAAACAGGACATTTACAGCATGCTCTCTGGCTTCAGAGAAATACAGCTATCCTTTCCTGTTTTGCTCTCTTCATATAACACTACTTTCTACTTGAAACTGCTTTCCATAAGAACTTCTTTAGCAATCATAGGAAATTGTTATATCTTCACCTTCCACAGGTAATCTCACTTCTTATAAAAGTGTGAAGTGAGCTCCAGCCAGGAAATACATTTATGCTGCGAACGTTGGGTTCCACTCGAAGATTTCCATATTTGGGCGAACTCCGCTCTAAAGAAATCTAATGAGTAAATTTATTTATTCATTTAAAAAGTTTTTATTAAGTGTTTATAATATAGAAGACTCTGCATCCAAAGCTGCAAGAGGTATCTGTAGAGAGTGATCATTTACTTAAAGATTCACTGCTAGGTTTCTTCATGCATTTAGGAGTTGACTGATTATTAACTAACTGATTAAAACAAGATGGAGATAAAGATGGAAAAAATAAATTAATACCAGGTGGTATCAACTAAGATGAAAGCATTACTGCCAATGAGAAAATGGATGTTATTTCTAAAAGTTTGATTTATACATTTTCTCAGAACACATTTTTGTAAAAAGTAAGGTACAACTATGCACATAAAACTAAGCCAACCACTCTTGACAAGTAGAAAGTCCTTGATACTCTTAATTAAAAGGAAAATAATTTCACTTTCTTAGTAATTATTGAATTTAGTTATATTATTTTAAGTTAATCATCACTGGGAGACAGAAATGTGAAACTATGGAAATCACTTAAATTAAATTACTAACCTTAAGAAATTATACTTTCCCAATGATTAATGTAGAACTCCTATAATATAGCTCCAATAGATGTTGCAAAGGTCAGAGGCTGTACAAACAGGATTAAGATTCTATTACCTCATTTCCCTAAATTGGTTCCTAATAGTGTTCATGAACAAAACGAGAGGGTGTTTCTAGGGTCAAATATTTGGTTTAACCAAGTTAACGAGGTTGTTTAATCACAGGACTTCTCAAAACCATAGTATGCTAATGTGCATGCTAAGTCTCAAGACGGGAGTACCTTGAGAAACTAGCATTCTATCAGAACACACTTCGAAGAACCCTTCTCTGTCTGAATATGTCTGGAGAGACAAGTTGCTGTAAAAATGAATGTCCTTTCACCTTCAGCTAACTTTGCCATGCAAAGCCACCATGTGTCATGTCATTATAGGAAAGAGTATAAAAGTCTGCCATCTCTGAGATAGCCTGGTTTCCACTCAAAGGCTGTGAGGCATAAGGTTGGTATGTCCACTTGTATTTTCCATGACATTACCTAACTCTGACCTCTGCCCTCTGAAAATCACATCTGTGATCTGGGTCTCTGGCTGAGTTACAGAAACTCCTGTGGTAGCATGGAGATCCAGGATACTCACAATGATGAAAAATGGAGGGAAGCGTAGGCAGGAGAGGGAGGCAGCAGAAGAGGGTAACAGTCAGGCAAGGATCTGGGCAGTAGGGAGGCCTGGAGGAGGAGTGCTCAGCAGATAGGCAGAGGTCTAGAGAAGAAGTGGTGGCCACTACGTGTTAGTTTCAGTTAGGGTCTGCTGTGATAACAAACAAAACTTAAAATCTCAATGGTTTGAATTGCCAAAGCCATCCTGAGAAAAAAGAATGAGGCTAGAGGCATCACTCTGCCCAACTTCAAATTATACTACAAAGTGACAGTAATCAAAACGGCATGGTATTGGCAGCAAAGCAGACACACGGACCAGTGGAACAGATTCGAGAGTCCAGAAGTAAACCCATATTTATATGGGCAAATAATTTTCGACAAAGAAGCCAAAAACATACTGTGGAGAAAGGAAAGCCTCTTCAATAAATGATGCTGGGAAAATTGGAAGGCCACCTGCAAAAAAAAATGAAACTAGACTGTTGTCTATCACCATACACCAAAATTAACTCAAAATGTATTAAAGACCTGAATATAAGACCTGAAACAATAAAATGCAAAGAAGAAAACATAAGAACTAAATTCAAGGAACTTGGACTTAAAGAGGATTTTATGAATTTGATCTCAAAGGCAAGGGAAGTAAAAGCTAAAATAAATGAATGAGACTACATCAAACTAAAAAGCTTCTGCTCAGCAAAAGAAACTGTCAATGAGGTAAAGAGACAACCATCTGAATGGGAAAATATATTTGCAAGCAACGCCTCTGATAAGGGCCTAATATCCAAAATATACAAATAACTCATACAACTCAATAATTAAAAAAAAACAATGATCTGATCAAAAAAAATGAGCAGAGGACTTGAACAGACACTTCTCCCTAGAGGACATACAAATGGCCACCAAATATATGAAAAGATGCTCAACATCGCTAGCTATTAGGAAAATGCAAATCAAAACCACAATGAGATACCATCTCACACCTGTTGGAATGGCTATAATCAACAGGACAAATAATAACAAATGCTGGAGAGGATGTGGAGAAAAAGGAACCCTCATAAACTGTTAGTGGGACTGAAAATTGGTACTGCCACTATGGGAAACAGTATGGAGGTTCCTCAGAAAAACTGAAAATTGATCTACCATATGACCCAGCAATCCTTCTACTGAGTATTTACCACAAAGACTTGAAAACTCATACCCAAAAAGATATTTTCACACCGATGTTCTTAACAGCATTATTCACAGTGGCCAGGACATGGAAGCAACTGAAGTGTCCTATGATAGATAATTGGCTCAAAAAGCTGTGGTACATATATACAATGGAATATTACTCAGCCATAGAAGAGATGATACACTGCCATTTGTGACAACATGGATAGACCTCAAGATCATCATGCTAAGCGAAATAAGCCAGACAGAAGTTGAATATCACATGATATCACTTATCTGTGGGATATAAACCTAAAAGCAACAAATGAACAGGACAAACAAACAGGGACTCATGGACATGGAGAATGGACCAGTGGTTACCAGAGGGTAGGGAGTGGGGGAAGAGGGGAGAGGTAGACGGAGTAAAAGGGGTCAAATATAGGAGGGTAAGGGGAGGGTGAAGTGGATAAAGGGGATCAAACATAGGGTAGCTGAAGGAAACTGGACTTTGGGTGGTAAACACACAATAGAATATACAGATGTCAAATGATAATGTACACCTAAAAATTATATACTTGTATTAACCAATGTTACCCCAATAAACTTTAAAAATATCTCAATAGTTTTGCTTAACAATGTTTCATTCTCACTCACACCACTGTGTGATGTAACTCAGTGTTTCTCTTCAGCAGTTCCTCTTCATGTGGTAACTCAGGATCCAGAATCCTTCACAATCCTCAATGGATCACTGAGGAGAGGGGAGATAAATGAAAAAAAAAAATTGCTCAAGGTCATAAGCTGGAAGCAGTAGAAATAAGATTCATAATCATGTGGTCTAATTCCATGGCCTCATGCTTTTAACCTATTCTCATTTTTCCAGGACCCAGATATTGACAAGCACTTAATAGATGCTCAATAAAGTCTTATTGATTGAACAGTTAATCATTGGTGCTAAGTGGATTTCAATCAAATGTATTGCCTTTGCTTTTTTCCTCACACATTTAGAATATAATTCCAAAATAATGTAGCAAGTCACTCAAAACACACAATTCCATGGGAAGTTTAAACAGTCCCACTAATTGTGTGGCTTTTCATAAATAAGACTACGGGTTTTTTTAATTCTTTCTCTGACCTTTTGAAGCTCATACAGACAAATCTGAGAACTCCACTTCTTTCTGGCCCAAACACCAACAAGTCCCCTACATCAGAAGTCCCTAAGTCCCAGGCCGCAGACTATTGCCA
Source organism: Pteropus vampyrus (assembly GCF_000151845.1). Lineage (NCBI taxonomy): Eukaryota > Metazoa > Chordata > Mammalia > Chiroptera > Pteropodidae > Pteropus > Pteropus vampyrus. The sequence goes on along the minus strand of NW_011888788.1, from coordinate 14,397,664 downwards.
GTCCACGGCCTGTTAGGAACTGGATCGCACAGCAGGAGGTGAATGGTGGGTGAGTGAGAGAAGCTTCATCAGTATTTGCAGCTACTCCCCAGTGCTAGGTTCACTGCCTCAGCTCTACTGCATATCATCAGGCATTAGATTCTCATAAGAGCACAGGTCCCTGGTGCCAAAAAGTTTGGAGACCACTGCCCTACATTGAGCAGGTGCTCCAGCATCTCTGCCAGATAGTCCTTGGTGACAAACCTGTGCTCATCCCACCACAGATGGAAATAACTTCAAGTAAAAAAAAAAAAAAGTGGAAAAACAAGGACTTAAGATTTTTTATTCATTATGGAACAACCATGCTTAGAAGTTAATAAACATAAAAGGTAGAGAAAATTCAGAATGAGATAAAGGAATGTGGCTTTTTCTCAATACTCAGAGCCATTTCATTAGCTATTCAACCACAGTTCTCCTAGGGCTGGTATAATCTGAAGTTCTGGCTCATATACTGAGTGGATTCCCCCCACCGTCTCCATTATCTGGGGAAAATCTAGTCGATTTATAATTATCCTAGACCAAGGTGAAGTGTGGAGGGGAGAAGCTCCCCATGGGAAAGAGCCTGTTACATTTTCTCGGGAGCCTCTCATGCATTCTCATGCTGGGAAAAGATGTTCACTATAGCAGACATTTTGCAGCTTAAAAAGCAGTGTTCCCCAGAGCACAGGCACTGCAGTAATTTATAGAGGTCTCACGCTGTCACAATTAGCATGACTGAGTGATTTTCCAATTTGCAGAATGTCTTGGGAAGAAAGTAAAAACAAAACTCAATTCCAAGCACACTACTCAGAAATAATCACAAGAAGTACTATTCCCATCCCTGCCTCTCTCTTAGGTCTTAGGTGATTTCCAGAGCCTGTTTTCTCAGACATTAGGCAATGTCACCAGGGATGGTACAGGCTCCTTCAAAAGGCCTCCTCGTCTGCCCTCTAGTGGTCAGGACAGATCAGCGCAGAAGCCCCAGTGGGTACGCTCTGGTGGGTTACAGGCTGGCTTGCATTGACTCACACAGGTATCATTGTAGAAAATATTTATTGCTGAATCCCCAGGGCATGACATAGTCCCTGGGGCAGAGGATGAGCTCAACAATTATTTGTCAAATTAAATTTAAAAATCAAGTATTTGAGACCTGTACACAGGGTAGTCAGAGAAACATAACGAACAGATCCTGGATTCAAGGCATTTACAAACTAGCTAGGGAGATAAATATAAACACAGGGATATTCACCATTTTTCCAAAGCACACCAGTCTTGTGGTGTAGTCCAGGACTGTGGACCTGGGTGATAAATCAATAACTGACTTGGCCTTCACCAGTAAATCACTGAAATTCGAAGACAGCCGTGTGTGGCCTCTTGGGGACAAGAGGAGCTTTCCCTCTCTCACCACTCGTGATGTAGCCCCCAAGTTACTAGGTGCCCAGCCCCACCCTTGCCTGTGTTGAAGGCCCTGTCCTCCTGGCCTTGGCCACTCCAGCAGTTATCTTGAACGTCCCTTCCTCCGTACCACGTCCCAGGCAGACTTTGGTTTCAGAGCCCTGGCAAGCCCTTAACCAAGAGGACGGTTCTCTCACTTGACTGGGTATTTTGCTTCATTCCAACCCCCCTTTTTTCTCTAAAAACATGATAGGCATCCCCATTGTTTAGACTAGAAAACTAATCTCCATTATTCCTAAAAGCTATCCTTCTTCCAGGCCAGCCCTCATGGGCCCTGGACTCAGCTTGAGCATTTCAACATCCTTTCAACAGGACATGCCCAATCCATTGTTACAAGTCAAGTAGTACTAAATGGCTTTTGTTGAGAACCTTGAATGAAGGTTTGGGGTCAGCTCAGCTACTCAGGGGTGCCTCCTTTACAGTTCTCTCCACATCTTCTCTTGTGCTTAAAAAAACAGCTACAGTCGCAGGCAATGTGATCTCTTAAAATTGTTTTCAAAGTGGAAGAGAGTGGCTGACCTTTCTACTCACATGTGTCTCTCTCATTATGGAAGAATATTTCCCAGAGCCCTCTAGAAGTCTTCCTTTTACATCCCACTGTCCAGGACAATTTATGTGCCCCCCTTAGCAGAGGCTGACAGAATCTCCTTGCAGTGAATGAATGAAATTGTGATTCTTTTAGCAAGAAATGTGGATGAACACTTTTGCATAGGTAAACAGTAGTGTTTGCTACAACCAACTGAAAGGGCCTGCAACAATAGGGTGTTGATTATCTCATGTAACAGGAAGGCCAGAGGTGGGCAGCACCCGTTCCTTTATCAACTGAACTATGTCAAGACTCCAGTGTGGCTTCTCTGTGATTCTCTCAGGTTTGCCCTCTTAGTCACTAGATAGCTGACTTTGTACCCTCACATATACCATCTCAATGCAGGCAGAGGGATGTTTGAATACAGAGGAAAATTCTTCCCTTAAGTGCTTAGATGACTTCTCTTCTGGCATCATTGGTCGAGATCAGGTACGCGCCCATGTCTTAGTGAAAGTGTGTCTGGGAAAGCTACTCTCTGGCCTTTTCCAAAGTAGGAGATACGCTTCTGACAGCAAGAAAGAAAGGCAGGAGATGGCTGTTGGCTAGGCATAGTAGCAATTATTTAGCTACCATGAGAATTATGAATATTCAGAGTAGAGAGCTCTCAATGAGGGTGTGTCCATTGGAGACAGGTTCATGGATGAGCAAGCATGTGGTCAGTTAACCCCTTCTAAAGGATACAAAATCAATCCCCTTGGTACGTTATTAAATTCTGTGGACAATGTACAGAGAGAACATTCAGTTCAAGCTATTTCAAGCCATCGGCCCATATTCCTTGAAAACACCAGCTCAGTGCCTTTGCTCTCTACCTTGGCCTGTTTTTCTTGCTGAAAGAGGCAGGGCCATCTCTTAGCTCCAAATCACTAGACAATTCCCCCTCAGATGGACTTAGGAACCACAAGTACAGGCTGAGCTTGGGAGGGAGATGAATAGACCAGATCAGTGGGTGGTTTTGACCCCAGCCCTAGAAGCTTTATTAAGAATCATTGCTGAAAGTCCCTGCCAGATCATTAAAACTAATTGCATCATCCTGACAATAATGAACCACATTTCTCAGATTGATGTTGTAGGTTTCACTGGTACAAAGCCACAGTTTTACCTAACACCTCTGCTTTTTTATGTCCAGCTTCCTCTTGGCAGGCTCAGACCTTGAGACCCCTTAACGAGACATGTAACTATTGACTTGGCAGTTTGGTGCAGTGCATGGATGATGCAGAGATGACTGGTAGGTCTGGTGCGTCACAGGGCAGTGTGTGGGGTAGAAGGAGCACAATTGACCTCCTTTGGAACTTCACTGTGATACAATCTTCACTATCATTTTTAACTTCCTAACAACCCCAGGGGGTAGCTATTCTTATTCCTAGTTTACAAAAGAAGAAAGTTCAATCTCTCTGAGGATTTGTAACTTGCTCAAAGTCATACCCTTTAGGACTTGGCGGAGCCTGGCATCAAACCCAGGATTTTCAGACTCCAGAGCCATGCTTTTTCTCTTTGTTTTATCTCATGGAAAATTCCAAAAGTTGCTGCAGATCAGGTTTTCCCCAAAATTCACTGAGAATCCCTGTGGGATTTCCACATCCATCTGGAAAGGTAAGCCAGTTACCCCAGGTACAGTCCTCAAGAGTCAATAAGTCTCAGCTCCCAGGGGTCCAACTTTGTAGTCACAGAGGAATGAGCCATGCCTTACTCAATAACACTTTAAACAGTAATGTTAAAATGCAAACACTCTTGGAAAGATAAAGAGATAACTTTACATTTTTATCAAGATGGAAACGACCATTAGGAGGACTCCATGTGACAGAGGGGAAGAGGCAGCCACAAGAGCCCAGAAGTGCAAAAACATCATAGGCTTAGAAGGTCTCAGAGCAGGAGCCCTAAACTGGAGATGTTATAAACCAGTGTGTGACTCCACCTGTCTCCAACCAGCTCTCCCCAGAGGTGGCAGTTATGGACAGCATCTATGGCCTCCCTCCGGCTTTTATTTGGCTTCAGCCAATGCTAAATATGGCAGAAGTCGGCTACCTGGTGGCAAGTTGACTACACTGGACTTTCCCATCATGGTGGGAGCAGCGCTTTTTCCTCATAGGGACACAAACATGTCCTAGACAAGGGTTTGTCTTCCCAGCCAATAGTATTTCTGCTAGAGCTACTATTCTTGGACTTCATTGCCATACTTACCACATGACACTGCTTCTTTTCAGAAGATGTGTTTTGCAGCAAAGGAAGTGTGGCAATGGAAAAACTCACATAGAATTCACTGGTCTTTCCATGTGCCCCATCACCCAAAAGCAGCTGGCTAGATATGTGCTAAAATGACTTGCCGAAGGCTCAGATAAAGCGCAGCTGGGAAACAACACTATATGAGATTGAGATGTTGTCCTATACGATATGCTTTAAACAGGCATCTAATATATAGTGCTCTCTCTCCCTGAGCCGCTAGAAACCACTAATCTTTTTACTGTCTCCATATTTTGCCTTTCCCAAAACATCATATAAGTGGAATCATATAGCATGAAGCCTTTGCAGACTGGCTTCTTTTACTTAGCAATATGCATTTAAGTTTCCTCCATGTCTTTTCATGTCTTGAATAATAATTTATTGTATATACATATCACAGTTTGTTTATCAATGCACCCACTTATTAAAGTACTTCTACATTTCTTCCAGTTTTTGGCAATTGTAAATAAAACTGCTATGAAACTTTATGTGCAGATTTTTGTCTGGACATAAATTTTCAACTCAATTGGGTAAACACCTAGGAGTACAATTGCTGGATCATATGGTAAGACTGTTTAGCTTTGTAAGAACCTGCTAAACTGTCTCCAAAGTGGCTGCATTCCCACCAGCAATGAATGAGAGTTTCTGTTGCTCCACATATTTGCTAACATTTGGTGGTATCAGGTTTTTTCTTTGTTTGTTTGTTTGTTTTTTATTTTAACCATTCTAATAGTTGTGTAATGGTATCTCATTATTTTAATTTGCAATTCCCCAATGATGTATGAAGTGGATTATACTTTCATATGCTTATTTACCATCTATATATCTTCTTTGGTGGGGTGTCTGATTTTTTGCCTATTTTAACATCTGATTGTTTTGTTTATTACCATTGAGCTTTAAGAGTTCATTTTTATGTTTGGCTATAAGTCCATTATCGGATATTCGTTTCACAAATATTTTCTCCCAGTCTGTGGCTTGTCTTTATTTATTTATTTTTTTAACATTGTCTTTTGTAGAGAGGAGGCTTTTGATTTTAATTAAATCCAACTTAGTGTTTTTTATTTTATGGATCATGCTTGGTGTTTTATCTAAAAACTCATCACCAAACACAAGGTCACTTAAATTTTCTTTTCTTTATTCTTATAGAATTTTTATAGTTTTGCATTTTACATTTAGGTCTATGATCCATTTTCAGTAAATTTTTAAGAAAGGCTTAATGTCAGTCTCTAGATCTTTCTTTCTTTCTTTCTTTCTTTCTTTCTTTCTTTCTTTCTTTCTTTCTTTCTTTCTTTCTTTCTTTCTTTCTTTCTTTCTTTCTTCAGTAAATTTTTAAGAAAGGCTTAATGTCAGTCTCTAGATCTTTCTTTCTTTCTTCCTTTCTTTCTTTCTTTCTTTCTTTCTTTCTTTCTTTCTTTCTTTCTTTCTTTCTTTCTTTCTTTCTTTCTTTCTTTCTTTCTTTCTTCCTTTCATGTTAATGTAAATTGTGATGCTTTTGTTTCCACTGTAAGTGTATGTGTGTATGTGTGTGCTTAAAGATTGGCCACAATAGCTGACGTGAGGCAGCAAAAAGGTTATAGCACTGCCAACTGAGTATAAACAACTTTCACAGAATATAAATAATATTCAGACAAGGACACTTGGTGATCAGGATAAAACAAGCAGAAACAAGACCCCTCTATAATTATATCTAAATCTCATTAGAGATAAGGACATTCCACAACCACAAAGTTAACTAAATTAACTTATTTTTCTTTACCCTTGACAACTTTAACTCCATTTCTATCTTTTTGCCTTCTACATAACATTTACCAAGATACTCAACAACAGGGTCATTCGTACCTTCCTTAGAATCACCCAACAAGCCCAGATCTCATGAGAAACCTTTCTCAACATTCTCTTACTGAGACACCCCGATCCACTCATTGTGGACTCTCTCCCGCTATAGAAAGTTAGGTAAACCTCACCTTGTTTGATTCTAGATGTGTTCCTGGAGTCTTTGGCTGGTGGGGCTTTCACAGCACATACACGTATGCATACATGCATGCATGTGTGCACACATACACACACACACACCATTTTAAAGTGTTAAATGATGTACTCAAAGATGAAACTCATTGTACTCCTCAAATTCACCACCCTCATGCAACTAATTCAGAAAAATGATGAGCTGGACTACTCTTCCAGATTCTGAGCTAACTGGTCCTGTCCTTTATCTGTGCAGAACTTACTCCAGGATCCCTGAACTTTGAAGCCAAGACTCAAGTACCTTAAGGAGAGCCCCAGTACCCAGACTAATTTTTCAGCTCCAGTGCAAACCTCTAGGCCTAAAACAGTGATTACAAACGTCTGAGGAGACATTGGACTTCAAGAACTAAAAAAACAAGCAGAGAAGGAGATGTGAATTGCAAATGTTGAGGCAAGACAGAAAACTAGAACTCCTCCTGTGACAGAGAAATGAGATCCCTGGTTTGGGAGAGAGAGATTCTCAACTTGGCTCTGTTACTATGACCAGAGTGACTGTGAGCTGGTTGTTTTACTATCCCAAGACTGTAAAATGAAAAGATTGGGCAAGATACCTAGCCTTCTAATTGGAGCTCCTTAGAGCCTCCATGTGGCCCTGAACACTGGGACCACTGGGAGGAGCTGAGAGGGCTCTGGACAACCCTTGGCCCTGCTGCCCAACAACTCTGCTCTAATCTGTCTTAAGTGTTTATGCTTCTAATTTAGACAGTGTTTGAATGACTTTGGAAGATTTTTTTTTTAAACAAGCAGTTTGAAAAATCACTAGACTACATAAATCTCTCATATTCATAACTTCTGTAAAGAAAGAACAGAATACAATCATTAGACACAAAAGCAGAACAAGTTCAGCCTATTCTTCAAAACTTTAAGATCAAATGTCTGATGACCACTCCCAATAAAATGCTGGCTAGAGGTTCTCTAGCTCAGAGGGAATGTTAAGAAATGTCTCATTGATGGAGGGTTTATAAATAGTATTAGTATGCCATGCCTATGTTAATATTTAGGAACATATGATGCCATTATCTAAAAGAGTTAAGTAATATGGGGAATTCGAGGATACGGAGAGATAGAAAGAACTATGTTTTTTTGCTTCAAGCCTTCAATCTGTACCATATACTACTGATGTATAGGGCCAGCCCTGTTAAGGCCCCAAACTGCAGGAGGCAGCAGTCAGACCCGTTGATCCAAAGCATTAGAGATCCTGGTAGAGAGCGAAAGTTGGAGGAGAGGCTGATGTACTTCTATGGTGATGGGATTAGACAGGAGGCAAGACAGGAGGCGGGAAATGTGAGTTTGGGGCTGAAGACTAGGGAATGAGGTGGGACCCACTGGCTAGAGGATGCTGCCAAGTACAAGTGGGAAGCTTGTCAACAAGTCTTCTCTCTGACAATGGCCAATTTGTGGGGGGGAAAAAACACTACATAAGTAAACTGTCTCCACAGGATTTCTATTTTTAATTTTTCATAATTTCTAATATTATTAAAGTAAGATTATATGCAGGAAAGTGCACAATGACTAGTGTCTGGCTGATGAAATTATACAAGCTGAACACAAGTGTAATCAGCTCCCAGATCAAGACATAGAACTTTGCCACCCACCTCCAAAGCCTCCTTATGTCCCTTCCAATCTCAGTCTACTCCCCATCCTGGCTTCTAAGACCATAAATTAATGTTTCTTTTTTTCAAACTTTATGTTACTGGAGTCAGGCCCCATAATATGCACTCTTTTGTGCCTGGTTTCTTATGTTCAATACTATGTTTATGAGATTCACTCATGTTGTTGCATGTAGTTGTATTTCACGCATTTCATTGTTGTCCTATTGCACTGTGTATGTATGGCACAAATTAGCCATCAATTCTACTGTTGATGAACAGCTGTGTTCTTCCAGTGTGGGACAGTTATGAATAATGCTGCTAAGAACATTCTAGTACATGTCTTTTGATGCATAAATGTATGCATTCCTACTGGATTTATTCCTAACAGTGGAATTGCTGGATCATACTATATACATAAAAACTAAAAAGGCCACAGACCCTTACGCATTTCTGGTGCTGCTTCATTAGATGTAATTAGACAGTGCACTAAAGTGGTCATACCCATTATACCTCCATCAGCAGTGCCTGAGAGCCCATGGGATTTTTAGATTTTAACACAGAAATCACTGAAAAAGGAAAAGGAGAAAGAGAGGAAAGAGAAAGAGAAGGAAAAGAGAGAACAGGAGGAAGAGAAGGAGGCTGAAGAGGATAGAAGAGGAAAGGAGAGGCGGGGAGGGAGGGAGAAGAAACTGGTAACGGTGACGCCGTAAAAACGCAAAAACAGTCTCTCTTCCCTCTTTAGGTTACTGTAGTAACCCACGTAAAGATAACAGAAATTTTGACTTTTCTCAAATGCTATGAGGGGAAAGCACATACAGTTTCTTATTATAGGGGCCTGCCTTTGGTGGTGGGGGTCAGATATTGAATTATCTGATAATTATTAAATTGTCTGAGTCTGCTAGGAACATACCGCCCCAGCAAGTGACACCACACCTGGAGCCCAAAGCAGTACACACTTCTGCCCTTAGGGATACCAACAATTTCATCTGACGCATGGTTTAGGCAGAAGCCCAAATGCACCAATGATATAGTTCATAGCCTACAAAGTGATGCTTTCGCAGTGACTGGTCCATCTACTGCTAAGCCACTCCAGGGACCAATGGGAGCTGGTGGTGACTGTGTCATGCTCCAAAGATTGAATAAGGCCAGCAGAAAATGAAAGAGACTGACACAGAATAAGGTTGTACTTTTGAGTTCTACCCCTATAAACTAGTCAGGAAATAGTTATCCTGAGTCACCAAATGGGACTGAACCAGCAGCCCAGGCGAATGATGACTTGGTGGCTTGGCTAGGCCAGAGTCTAAGAGCAGAAAAGCTTTAGCAATTATTCCCATCAACAGGACTCTGACAATGATGTGAATTCGTAGCTAAGTCTTGGGAGCTGCTACCACACGTTGGGGTGGTGGAAGCCAAAGGCCAAGTGAAATATATCAGTTCGACTGCTGTGTATATATTCTATTTCCTTCTCAAGATTAAACACACTCCCTAAGCAACTTTCATGATGGTCTTCTGGATGTAAATGGTCTGAGAGGTCTGCATTCAATGTGTTTTTAGAAATTGTGTTTTTAGAAGCTGAGAGAGGCAGACTGAATGGGGTTGAGCATGAAAGCAAATTCAAGAGACCAAACTAACAGATGCTTTTCTTAAATGCAAATATTCCATCAAATTACAAGGAAGTTATGTGCTGTTTGAGAATGAACTGCATCAAGAATGTTTAGTCTCATCTCATTTCTTTTCTTCATATTCCTGAGCATATTCATGCGATAAGGAGAGTCTCAAAATCAATGAATAAATAACATAAAAGATGATTTTCTGTCTATTTTGGATGGAACTCTGCCTGGAGTCAAGTAGAAAAACTAGATACATGCCTCTCAAGAAAATGGCATTGGTGAGTATGGCAAGAATTCTTGTTTTAAAATACACATACCCTAAATAACAGGGAGGAGGCAAGGTGTTTACTGGTGAGTATAATTATCTACTTTCTCATCTGCATTTTTGACTTTTTTTCTATATCAAAACAATCTAATTTTAAAAAGTAGTAAATTTCTTATATGAATAGATGCTATACTGAAGTATACAAAAATTCCAATTAATTGAAGAACCAAAGATGAATAAGAGAAATCCCCTCTCCACAGAGCCTAGAGTCCAGTAAAGGAGACAGTCATATGACCTATGATAACACCACGTGGTAAGGAAGACATTACATGGGTGGTTGTGAGATCTGAGGCCAAGACTATGGGCTTTGGAACTCCCATCCTGTCTTGGCCACTTATCATGTGAGGACCTGGAGGAACTCCTACTCTTCAATGTTATTACAAGAATTAAACAGATTTAAACAGGTCGGCAGCTGACATAGAGTAAATACACAAAAAATACCAGTCCTTTTGCTGAGTCATCTGTTGTCAACCAGCACCACTAGGAGTTCTACCTAAGACTGGGAACCACATTTCCTAGCACTCTCCTCTCTGCAAGGTTCCAGGTTTGAATTAGAAAAACATGTTACCAGTGAAAAGAAGTTATGAGAAGGCAGAAGTGAAGAAAGAAGCCACAGTTCGTGGGAAATCAGGTTGTAAAATGCAGCAATTTTGTTGAAGATTGCTTATTTAGCAGATCTCATCTCAAGCTTACACTTTAGTAGGTATACATGGTGGGTTCTCAGACATCCCTGAGAGTCTCAGTCTTTCCACCTCTGAGTTAGGAGTGACTGTCCCATCCTTCCACTTCAGCCTTCAGGTCGTCATTCCCTCAGGTCCTCCCACATTCATGTAACCCCGAATCCCTTTTTTTTTTTTTTTGTAGCATAGTGAATCTGTTTTCCTGACCAAATCCAGACTGATACATTTCTCATCCCAAAGGGATGAACGATGAGAACTACTAAGGTGTATTTGGGGACTGGCTTATAGTCTGACATGGTTGCCAAACACCAATATATGTATTTTCAATCCATTGATGGGAATCCACAGATATAGAAGGCCAGCTGTAGTTATACTCACATTTTCATCTGTGCCAACGTCAGTACCCCTATCTCCCATGTTGCTTCTATGTTAATAACTGGTCATGGAACTTAGAGTAGAAGAGTACAGGAGTCTTCAAGGTTGAAATCACTGCTGAACACACTCATGCACTCACACTCTGAGTTTCTTTTGCTGTGATACTACTCATGCATCTGCAGGCCAGTTGTGGCTCTGTTGGATTCAACAAGGTTTAGGTCCAGGATACAGGTTGGGTTTGGTTCTGCTTGGTGGATTTTACTCTGTAACCCAGGAAAAAGGAACTATAGCTTCTTTACAGGGGTGTCCTCTTCTGAATTTGTTGGGTTCTGCTATAATAATGCTGTATAACAAATAGAACAATGTACCAGATTTCTGAGATTTCATGTCCACCTAGCTTTTGCTATTATATAAATTAGACTTCAGAATCCCCGCTCCACAGTTTCTCAGTTCTCAATGCAAACTGGCAGGCTGACTCCAAAAAGATAAAGAACAGTGATATTTGTGCCCCTAAGCCAATGATCTCCAAAATGAGGTACCCATACCCCAGAAAATAGGGTAAGCATCTCTTTGGGATATAGAAAGAACATATTTAACTAATTTAATACTTAAATCTATATTTATATTAATTTTTTTCAAAAGCATAGAAACGATCTCAGCCTTCTAGTAGTTAAAATATGGAATAACATGGGGTCTCCAGTAGATGCATATGCCAGTCATGTCCCCGGGGATCCTGACGGAAGGTATGAGAGTTCTATAATGCAAAGGGGCTAGCACTGATTTTTATTTAGTTAAATAAGTCCATTTAAATTAAACATTTACATCTACTATTACTGAAGAACATAATTCTAAGTTATATTTTGTCTTAAGATTTTGCAGCCCTTCTCAACTGAAGGTTAGGAAAATTAAGTTCTAATGTTCTAAAACATCCACTGAATGTAATAGCTTACTTTCTCTTTATACATCCAGAATGGTACTATGTCTGTGCCTTTTGGAGGATTTATAAAAATTAGTCAAATCGTTGTCTGAGGGGCTTAATTAAGTTGAAAATGGCTGAATGAAGCCATTGTGTTTAGCAAGATTTTTTTTTAAAGCATCAAAAATAAGAAGACAAATATTGATTTTTTTAATTGATGTTTAAAGTCTCTGTCCAGTACTTTACAAACTTTTAAAAGAAGGGGTAAAGAAGTACAAATTAGTAGTTGATAGATGGTCACGGGAATGGGAAGCACAGAATAGGGTATGCAGTTAGCATTAATGTAATGGCTAGGTGAAGAGCCAGAGGAGAGAAAGAGCAATTAGGGGGATCATTTTATAAACTATATAAATGTCTAACTAATGTACTGTATACTTGAAACGAATTAAATAAAATGTTTAAAAAAACCTTTTTAATGATAGACAAAAAGTCACTCAGTTTTGGAAGAACACTTGACTTTCCACAACAGAAAAAATGACTGAAATAATGTACGAAAAATAATATGGTAACAAACTAAAATGTACTCCGTTGTCAGTAAACACCATTGGAGTACTCACAGAAAACACCACTAAAGAATTAAGCATTTGAACAAACATGCAGTGCAGGAGGTTATAAACAGATCAAGTGCAGATATTTCCAACAAATTTTACCTTATGGGATTTACCAGATTGGTTTCAATAATGAAATCCATAAGAAGTACTTTTGGTGAATCACTATAATAAAGATGTGCAAAGAAAGATATAATCTCAACAATTGAGTTTTTATAATATACAAGGTTTTAGGAGACTACAAAAGAATTCTGAGGTAAGGCTGCCAAATCAACACTACACGTGAGACACACTTACTCACTGTCTCATTCATAGGCAAACTCTTACAACAAATATATTATAGCCAGAAGTGTGTCAAGGACTATAGGATGTCAATGGTATTGGCAAATTTATAATATTAAAATCTTTGAGATCAAGTAGAATTTCTACAATATTTTATAACCGAAAGGGATTGCTATGGACTGAATATTTGTTTACCCCCAAATTCCTAAGTTGAACTGTTAACCCCCAATGTGATAATGTTTGGAGGTGGGGCCTTAGGGAGGTTATTAAGTTTAGTTGAGGTTTTGAGGATGGACTTTCATGATGAGATTAGTGCCCTTATAAGAAGAATAAAAGCCATGAGAGCTCTCTCTCTCTCTCCATCAGCACCCGCCAAGGAAAGACCATTTAAGCACACAGCAAGTTGGCCATCTACAAGCCAACAAGCAGATTCTCATCAGATGCCCAATCAGTGAGCGCTTTAATCTTGTACTTCCCAATCCCCAGAATGGTAAGAAATATATTTCTGTTGTTTAAGCCACCCAGTCTTATGGTATTTTGTTATTGCATCTCTGAGCAGATTAAGGGACTGACTTTGAAACTTTTTTGTGCCATATATAGATTTGTATGTTATCACATAGCAAAGTACTTAAAAGATTTGGCAGACTTTAAAATTAATCATATACTTTTCTTTTACAAAAAGACAAGTGTTCAGATTTGCTGACCTGTCCCGAGATGACAAGTGGCTGTCACTGTTCCGCTATCTAACAAATATTTCTTTTTAAAAGAAGTGCCACATCTGTCTGTTCAAGGTATAGATGACATTTAAACAAAGAGTGAAAAGAAACTTCTTTTAGAGTGAAAAGAAATTTCTTTTTAAAAGAAATATGTGTTATAAAGACAGCATTTTTTTCATAAAAGACGTTTGGATATGTTCCCAACATTATATAAGTTAAAAAAAAATGTGTGTTACCTATTAAAAACTCCACTCTCTCCACACTCTAAAATCTTGCAAACCTGGAAACATTTTGTAACCTGTTATACAATCTTCCAAATGAAGAGTGCCAGTGGCTTAGAAATAATATGTTCAAAATATACCAGCAGTACATCTGATTCTTTTGGAAGAACAACTAAAAGTCATCAAGGAGGAATTCGACTTGTTAGAAACATTTTTTAAAAAATATTTTCAAAGTTGATAAACGGATTGAAAATTGTTATATTGTGATTTGGTAAGAATAGTCCACAGTATGTTGATTCTATTTAATTCAATTTAGTATGAAATCGCTACCAGTTTTGACCAATAAAATTGGCAATTTCATGTGGTTCAACTATATAAGCATGTGTATGTGTGTATATATATGTATGTGTATATATATATACATGTGTGTGTGTGTATTTATGTATGTATGTATTTGTGTGACATCTAATGGCCTGGAGTCTCATGGCTGCCCTGAGACTTATGGACTCCATAACCCATCCATCTCCACTCAAGTACTTTGAGAGTTAGGGGTAGTAACTGGAACTCTGGGGAGCCGGTTGTGCCTCATTTCCTGATGGACCTAGGAACTACATAGCCTTGCTCAATGCCTCCAGGGCCTAAAGAAGAGGAAGTGTTGTGACGGTATTTGGAAGTGGGCCTTTGGGAGGTTATTAGGTTCAGATGAGATCATGAGAGTGAGATTAGTGCTCCTATAAGAAGAGGAAGAGACACAAGAGCTCTGAGCATCTAAGTAGAAGGGCCAAGACAATCTCAGAGACCCTTTGCCCAATGATAGGAAGGCATTAAATGTTGCGGGGGTGGGGGGGAGAGGGGGAGAGAGACAGAGAGAGAGAGAGACAGAGACAGAGACAGAGACAGAGAGAGAGACAGAGAGACAGAGATCCAGCAGTTAGATTGAAGGAGGAGATAGCAATGGAACTAGAGGTCTGGGAGGCGATAATCTGCATGACTAAGGGCCTTATGGGATGAAGTACATGGTGGAGAAATGAGAACAATGGAGAATGAGATGTGCCTCTAAAAAATGAAAAACTCGGCTTTCTATCTATGTAAGGAAAAAACCAGTGCTTTCTTACTATGTCTTTCTTTCCTCTGTTTCTCTTTTACTATTCACACAAAACACTTCACTCCTGGTCACCAAATGTGTGGAGGTTTTTCCCCCACACCAAGCGATGCTGTGGGACACCAGCTAAGTGTCCTGCAATTTCATTCAATTCTAATACTATCTACCTGGATATAGTGTCAGATCCCACAGATTAAAGGCTCAGTCACACAAGACTGCCACCACCCATCCCCAAGTCATCACAACTTCTGTCCAATTTGGCTACAAATCAAAGTTTCCTGCAATCCCCTCCTCGGGTTTGATTAATTTACTAGAGCACCTCACAGAACTCAGAGAAACACTAACTTACCTTTACCAGTTTATTAAAGGATATTAGGAAGGATACAAATGAATAGCCAAATAAAGATATATAGGGTGAGGTCTCCTGAGTGCAGGAGCTTCTGTCCCCGTGGAATTAGGATGCATCACCCTCCTGGTGCGGATGTGTTTGCCCACTTGGAAGCTCTTTGAACCCTGAACTTTAAGGGTTTTATCATGTAGGTGTGATGAATCATTAATTCCATTTTCAGCCCTCTCCCTTCTCAAGAGAATGGAGAGACAGAGCTGAAAATTCCAAGCTTCTAATCATGGCTTGCTCTTGGTGACCAGCCCTCATCCTGGAACCATACAGGAGCCCATCCAAAGTCATCTCAATAAAATAAAAGACACTCCCATCATCCAGGAAATTACAAGGGTTTCAGAAGCTGTGTGTCAGGAATCAGGGTCTAAGAACAAATATTAGAACAAAAGATGCTCTTAGTGTTCTTATTACTTAGGAATTCATAAGGGCTTTAGGGGCTTGTGTCAGGAACTGGGGACAGAGACCAATATACATTGTTATTATAAATCACAATGTTACCGGAGAGTGGGGTCCTCTCCCGGCACATTGTCCATGTTCTTGATGTCTCGAACAAAGAATTGAGCAAGACACCAAAATACAGTAGAAAAGAAAAGTTTTATAAGAAGGGAAAGTACACTTTCAGACGTGGAAGCGGGACTGAGCAAGAGAAGCATGACTCAAAAGGCCTGGTGACAAAGACTTCAGGGTTTTATCCCTTTTTTGCTGTGGGTGATTACTTAGAGTGGGCTTCCTTGATTGATAACTAAGATTGACAGGACTCAGTGATTCATCATTTTGCTTTCTGCGCATGTTTGTTCCCAGAATTCAGTCTGTTATAATGATATTAATGAACTTCCAAGCATATGCATCATATTATAATGATGGTATAATGAGACTCAGGTGAGTTGAAGGTCGTTGGCCTCTTCATTGCACAGGTGAGAATGACTGTCTTAAACTGAAATCTAAATCTCTGCCTACTAGTTTCTTTGTGTGAGTTAAAAAAATGCCTTCTGGCATGCTTAATTGTGGGTGGATTAGGGTGGACCCCTTTTAAGATAGGATGACCTCAATGTCTTTGCAGGCAGACCCGGAAACTCCCTCACTAACTTTCCTGCCTATCTTTTCTAAGAGCCACAAACCCACTTATTAGTATGGATGTTGAGAGACAGGA
Organism: Pteropus vampyrus; assembly: GCF_000151845.1. Lineage (NCBI taxonomy): Eukaryota > Metazoa > Chordata > Mammalia > Chiroptera > Pteropodidae > Pteropus > Pteropus vampyrus. Next base: position 14,381,386 of record NW_011888788.1, on the reverse strand, counting down.
GGTCTCTTCTTCCATATTTGCTTCCTACTGAGAATGGGCATAGTCCCTGCCTACAGGGGTTTCGTGGAGCTCTTTCCCTTTCTGCCTCAGTCAGGGTGGGGTCTTGGGTTTCCTGTGGAAGTGCCACCTCAGTCCCTAGACAAGGAAAAGAAAATACAAACTCATTATTTCAATCATACATCTATTAATTTCTATTATTGATTTGCCCATTAAATGAGGAAAGGGAAACAGGCTTGGTTAATATGTTTCTTAAAGAGTAAAAAGAAAGACCTTTGGCTTAAAGTCTCCTCCCCACTCAGACTCTAGGGGCCCTGCCTGGCTTAACGTCATTTTTGCTTAACAATGGGCTGATGACCCTTATCAATAGCCAGAGGATCTGAGTCTCCAGGGCAATTATCAGGATTTGAAGGAGAGGGCCTTTTTCCCAAAGAAAGGAGGAAAGAAAACTTAACTAAGTTTACTAATAAGATTAACTCTGCAAGAGATGTCCCATTTCATTTCCTGCTAAAAGATTAAGAATTTTACAAGTGATGTCCTGTCTCAACAATATCACAGCCTCCCTTCACCCCTCATCTCTGGACACTTTGGCCCTCAGCAGTTTCCCAGAATTTAGATGAAATCCTGAAGTTAAAAAAAGATAAACCCTGAAAGTACCAAGTGAAAGTTCCCCCTACCCAGCCAAATGCAAAGGAGAAATTAATCCAGTTAAAGACCATTGGAGGAAGTTGCATTTCTTGCTCACCTGAGGTCGTGGCTTGAGATTACAACATTCCAATGGACTTCAGCCCTCAGGGAAGCCTTAAATAGAGGTTCCTCTTTCTAGGGAGGTGTCCTATCTTCCATCTTGAATAGGAATTCCTTGAGAGTACAGATTGAGAGGGCAATGGAGCATCTCCCAACTACACTAAGAGCTTTTACAAGATACCTTTGGCTTGGAATCTGAAGCAGAGGTAGGTAGATTGTCCTTATTTGTTCAGGTACAACTGCTTTATAACAAACCTCAAAGTTATCATTTCTCTTTCACACTCTTATCCTGGCCTTCAAATTCTTAAAAATAAATGCAGCACTTGATTAGAACAGACAGCTTTTTGAGAGCAAGGAAAAAAAAACCAGAATTGTGGGTCTTCCACATATCTTCCCATCTTTCTTGGAAATATTTTTAGTAGGGAGAGATGAGTACAAAAGCAACCATAATCAGAAGTATTGATTCTAGTGCTGAAAACATTTTTCATCAGTCTCCAAAATGATATTGTCAAGCAAGGAAAGCAAATAGAACAAGCTTTCTCCTTGATTGCAGCTATAAAAATGAATGAGGTGTTATGGACCATGGATTTTCAGGAAACTCACTTCTGTCTTCCCAAAATATCTTCCTCTAGGTACTGACCTTTCATGTTTGAAAACTCAGTGACATGTCCATCTGCTTTGTGAGATACACAGCCAAACACACATGTTCTACTGCAAGGATTGTCAAGCAATTTCTGGGATATTTTTTTATTTTTTTAGAGCTTCCTGGAAGGTTCCTGAAAACACGAGTTTCTGGTGAACAGGCACCTGTGCTAGATGGTAGCTACCTTGTCTTTGCCGAGTTATAGGTGACTCAATATTTAGAATTGAGTTAAGTGGTGGGGACACAATGATAAATAAGATGAAATCTCTGTTTTTCATTGACATGATATATCAGGGAATATAAACTCATGAACATAGTCCTGCAATACCTCATAAAAAGGGCTAGGATAGCAGAAACCATTGTGTGTTAAAGGAGCACAAAGAGGAGTCTTGAGGGATTATGAAAGGCTTCCCAAAGGAGGTAGCATCCAATCCAAGTCATAAAGGTTAAATGATAATTTCTTGGCAGAGCGAATGGAATGGGCAAAGGCTGAGAGACCTATGAGGCTTTTGGGGATCTGTAAAAAGTTTAGTACAATGGAGGAGGTACATCAGATTTTTTTCCAAGAAGCTTTATTGAAATATAATTTACATGCAATAATATGTGCCATTTTTAGTGCACAGGTCTATGAGTTTTGACAGATAATGATGCATAATGATGTAACCACCACCACCACTATCAAGGTATAGGAGAGTTTAATCATTCCTAATTTCCCTCCAGTGACCCTTTGTAGCCAATCCCCTCCCCTGATTCTCAGCTCTTGGCAGCCACTGATCTGTCTTCTGTTCCTATGATTCGTTTTTCCAGAATGTCATATAAATGGAATTATCTATGTGTAGTATTGTGAGTCTGTCTTCTTTTACCTCGCATAATGCATTTGAGAATCATCCATGTTGTTGCATGTATGTATATGAAAATATTTCGCGTGTGTGAACCCTATCAATTTAAGGCTATGGACGTTTGACATTTACACTAATCATCTGATTCTAAAAATATAAATTGTGATAATGTTTTAATCACCAAGAAGAATCTCAGAGGGGATTCTGAAAAGATGGCTGCTTATATGCATTGCCATTCGCCTCCTTTTTCCATCTCTCCATCTGGAATTACACAACTAACAAGGTACAACCAAAGATAACCCTCAAAGAAAAGGTCTTTGTCTGCCCTTGTTCACCTTGCTACATGTGGTCCTTAGAAAGCCTGGCTAATCCACAGATTATTGTGAACACGGAAGGGTGATGCACATTGAAATGCACTGACACCAGTCCTTGTCGATGGGGAGTGCTGTCATTTATCTCCAAATAGACCTAGGGGCAGAGAGATTCCTCTCATTGTTTAGCATAGTAAACAGGATTTTTTTTTTTTACTACCATCTCATAAGAGCAAAAATTGCCAGTTGAAACACCAAAGCTATAATCTCTACAAATTCAAAGGGAATACCCACCTATAAATAAATAAAATGAGAACCATTTAAGAGAGTGGTGCTTACTCTTGGCTGATACATTGAAATAACCTGGGGAACTTTAAAAGCTACTGATGCATGAACTCTACCCTCAGATATTCTTCATTAATTGGTTTCACTGTATCCTGGACATTGGAATTTTTACCACCTCCCTAGAGTGAATCTCATGTGTGACTAAAGTTAAGAACCACTGAATTAAGGAAATTCAGCTACCAGAGAGAGAAGACTACATTTAACAAGAACGAATAACTACTATTAAAATAGAGCTAATGAAAGAGACAGATGAACTTAAAGCAGTTGAGAACTCCAAAGAGCATTCAATTTAACACAGAACAAAATATTAGAGAACTAGAATTCTTATTTCTGAAATTACAAGTTCAATAGACTGAGAAGAGAATATTCTCTGTTGAGACCCAACTTACTATTTTGGAAGGTAAAGTGGAAGAAGTATTTTATAAATTATGTATAATTCATAAGGAATTAAAAAAAGAGAGAGACTTGGAGGACAGACCAAGATATGTGAATGTGGAAAATTAAAGTTTACTAGAAAAGGAAAAGGGAACAGATATGAAGTAATAAGCAAGAAAATCATAAAAGAAAATTTGAGCAGATTTTAGTCTTCAGATTAAAGAAATGATAGAGCCCCAGGTAAAGTTAATCATAATTTTAAAAAAAGAAAAGAAAGAAGCTCAGGACTCCAGCAACATTTCATAATGAAATTCCTGAATTCCGATTATGGAAAAGGAAATGTTACATGCTTATAGAAATAAACAACATATTACTTCCAATGGAAAGAAAGATAAGCTGAAATCAGACACCTGTTTGTTATACTGGAGGTAAGACTATAAGACAATGTTTAAATATGACTGATTCAGGACACTATTCAAAGAATCCTATAGCCAGCCACAAAATCAATCACCTGTCAAGGAAAGATATTTTTAGACATACAGAGACTCAGAAAGTCTATAGAAAAATATAGATAATTCTTATATTAAACTGTTCCAGACCACAGGAAAAGATGAAAAAATTTCCAAATCCATTCAATGAAACTACCTAAGTCATACTGGCAAAACCTGATATAAGATGTACAACCCTCTCCCCCAACCCTCTAAAAAATACTACTCTAGGTCAACTCTATAAAGAAAAAAATTATAAACGAAACATTAGCAAGCTGAATCCACCACTATATTAAAAGGATAAGCCATAGCTACAGAAGATTTATTCCAGGAATGTAAGGATGATTCAATTCCGAGATGAATACACTACATTTTTTGTGTGTAAGTTGATATTATATGGAATTTAGGCAATGTAAATCACAATCCCAAAATAATTTTTTATAGATATAGACAAGCTGATTCTAAGATATATGGAGAAAGGCAAACTAGAATGGCCTTTTAAAAAAGAGTAAATGAGAGGAATCATTACCTGATCTTAAGACTTAACTTTGATAAAGTTATGATAATTAAGATCATAGAACAAAATGATAGTCCAAAAACAGATGCACATAAAAATGGCCAACTTATATTTGAGATACTGAGAAAAGCAAAATTGAATTGCAAAAGCAATTCAGTAGAGGAAGGATAGCCTTTTCAAAAAATGGAAATCTGATATCTACATGCAAAAAAGATAAATCCGACCTAAACTATACATTTTTTACAAAAATTAACTCAAAATGGATTATAATTCTAATTGTAAAATCTAAAACTATAAAACTATAAAAATTTTAGGAGAAACCATAGAAGAGAACCTTCATGACCTGGACTTAAGCAACGAGTTAATAGACATGACAGCAAAAGGTGAACCTAAGAAAAAGTAATGAGAACTCTCAAGGATATACATTTTGTGACAGCCTGCTGAAATGTGAAAAGGTTAAAGGATAATTAAAACCTGAAACTGGACAAAGGATGTCTATACCTTAGGCCTAGTTTCTGGAATCCCTAATCGCATTCTGTTAATCATGAAACGTGTAACAATGAACTTATACGCTAACTGCCAATTTTAGCCTGTGTAACCCTGCTTGCTTGCGTGGCATGAAAAATAATCAATTGTATATAAGCTGAAAATTACTGTTTGGCCATCGCCCATGAGAATACTGGCTATTGCCCCTGGGAACATAGGCAATCACCCATAGGAACATAACATTCTAACAACAAGCTTTCTGCTTCTGTACTCCCCACTTGCACACCTGACCAGTGGGTTGACAGGTAGTGAATAGGAGAAAGATAGACCTTTGTGTTTAAGGTAGAATGAAGATTGGGATTTAGGACTTAAAAACCTTGTATCTTGGCATTTTGGGGCTGCTCCTTTGTACAGGACAGCCGCCGGCTAATAAACAGCCTTTGAGAGCATACTTGGTTTGGTCTATTCTATACAGGCCACAACAATTTTAAAGCAACAATTCTCTAATTAAATTCATTAAATTATAATACAGAAATATGTTATGGTATATCGTTATTTTAAATGACTCTTGAATATATTTTTTAGTGGCATAGAATGTTAGTAGTTTTGGAGAAACACTTTTTTAATCACTTTGGAGAAACACTTTTTTAATCACTTTGGAGAAACACTTTTTTAATCACTTTGTAGCATTAGAATTTTTATAAGAATTAAATGTGGAATTTTATACAATGCCTTTGTAGCATTTGCTAAATGCGATTTGCTATAATCATATTTCTCTCTCTTATATTATTCACATAAGAAATTATGTTAAAGATTCTGGAGTAGGAAATGGTAAACATGAGAGGTATGAGACTGCTGCTGGCATAACACAGCATATTGGTTTACGGCAAACTTTATTTTTTATAAGTAGAAAGAGTACACTCTAAAATAATAACATAGAAAATACATAAAGTAGTAACATAGTCATATATTATCATTATCAAGTATTATATACTGTGCTTAATTGTATTGCTATATTTTTATATACTGGCAGCACAGTAGATTTGTGTACATCTGCATCACCACAAACACATGAGTAATACATTGCACTACTACATAATGGTAGGACAGCTATGATGTCACTAGGCAATAGGAATTTATTAGCTCCAGTATAATCTTATGGGACCACCACTGTGTGCGCAGTCCATTGTTGATTGAAATGTTGTTACGTGGTGCATGACAGTATGTTATTCAACACTGTTTTGGAGGGGTTTTCTTGAAGCTGTAAGACAAAATATTCAGGGCTAATATTGAAGAAGTAAAATTAATTTCATTTGAAGATTATGTTAGCATACTTAGAAACATGCCCTCTGCCAAAATAACTACTAAAATTAATGTAGATTGAATAATGTAGTAATATAAAAGTATGTTACTAGTGGAATTTGTTTTTTAACATTCTGGGTGGAGTACAATCTGAAATGTTTTTATTATTATTTAATTTTAGCTTCAACAACATTCTGTTGAAACTTCCTTTCTTATCCATTTCATTGGGATAGTATCCATAGTCTTTTGGTCTCTTTTAGAAACAAAAAGCTTAAGCTAGTCTAGTTAAGTGTTAAAATTACACAGTAATAGATAACTAATCAATTTTTGTATGCTTGTACATAATATTCAAAAATATTTATTTTAACTATAGTTCAAAACATACTATTTATGTACCCTATTTATAAAATGTCCCTTAGTTTTGGTACATTGGAGTTATGTCCAATGCCTGGATATTGAGATAATCCTTTAATAAGTACCTTTTTAGTATATTGCTTCATTTTAGAGTTAATTTCTTGGGATAAATTTCCAAGTATGTATGAATGTTTTAATATTTCTTCTTCCCCCCCCCCCAAATTCCTTTTTTAAGAAGGCTGTACCAATTTTACTGCTATTAATTTTAAAATATTTGTTGAATATGTCTCTCCTGCCATTCTGATTGGGCAAATTATTACAATTGTACCTTTTCATCATCTTTATCTTATTCTTATTATCTATACAAAGAAATAGTAAATGCTCAGTGGTCAACAAGGCCTCTGACTTTAGTATCAGACCAATTATGTAATTCTTGCTCAGCAAATGTTTGAGTTAGGACCTGGCTAACAGATAGTCATGGGAAAGGGGGCTGGATCTTTTGTTCCATCCTGGGCAGAGGGACTTCTATGGCTGACAACACTTTTAGCTGAACTTAACCACAGGTTTTGTACTGGAATTTAACAGTTGTTGGAGGATACCTTAGGAGCAAAAGAGCAGTACAAGGAGAAAGGGTCACAGGGTATTTTCAGTGATGAGGGAGGTATGGGAGTGACCTCCAAAAGCAAAAAAAGAAAAGGACCTAGAGGAAGTTTCAGTTTGGAGTAAGAAGGAATAAGCACACTCCAGCTTGTTGCTCCCACTGAATGCAGCTATAATCTGTACAGAATGCATGGAGCAGCTATTTGAAGACTCTTAAAAGTAAACATTAGCAAGTAGATTGGGAGAAAAGAATAGAATTCAAGTGCCATTGAACCATTTATTTTCCTCCAGTATTCCTCAGCCTGGACTAGGTGTGGCCTAAATCTTAGATGTAGGCATAGGCATAAATGAAACATCTATAGAAACACACTCTAGTTCTGGATTGTAGGATAGAAAAGGGATCTTCTAACACTCTGAGAGAGCATGGAACCCTCCCCTTTTTGTTCTTTTTTCTATTCTCTCACACTCCAGTTTCCAAACTATACGGTACAAATGCTGGTACCAGCAGAAATATCCTGAGGACATACAGGAGCCCAAAACTCTGATGAAGATAACTTTTCTCATCAGTTGGAAGATCTGTGATCCCAAGTGGGAGGGAGAACCCCCATTGTTTCTGTCCTCCTGGTGCTTGACTCCAGACAAGGGTGCACTTGGGGGAAGGGTGTGACAAAGAAGGATAAATAAACCACCAGGCTTTTGTCTGGAGGACCAAAAAAGGGGGAGCCCCTAGGAAACCAGAAATTTCTAAGGAGGTCACAGACAGGACAGAGCTCAGGAAAGCAACCACATAGGTTGGTTGTGATTCTTAAGCTCAGCCAAAAGCTATATACGCATGGACCTGACCATAAAAAGCATACCATAGACTTCGAGAACTGAACTGTCAAATGGTCCACACCCAAATACCAAATGGGACTGGGTAAGCATAGGTTAGACAGATATAAATAGCCCTGAAAGGATTTGGAAATGTAACTGACATTGGAAATATAATCTAAAGAGATTGATGAGCACTTGTGGCTTGAAAAGTTTGATTGCCTGTTATAACAAGATTATGAACATTCTACATATGATTTTTAAAAGCTCCAGAATTTTATAACATAAATATTCAAAATGTCCAGGTTACAATCCCAAACTGCTTGACATATGAAAGAATAAGAAAATCACAATTCTTAGTGGAAAAGACAATTAACAGATGACAATATCAAGATGACATAAAAGTTGGAATTATCTGACAGACTTATCAGCTACTATAAAAATGCTCCAGCAAGTAAGTGTGAACATTCAAAATAGTGGAAAGATAAGACAACATGGCAAAGTTATAAAGAAGAGCCAAATGCAAATTTTATAAATAAAAAATACAATAAGGAAAATATTTTCAAAACTCACTGTATGGATTCAATAACAAAACAGAAATAATAAAGGAAAGAGTAGATGACATTGAAGCAAATCATTAGAAATGATAAAGACTGAACTAAAAGAGAAGATTTTTTTAAAAAAATGAGTAGATTCTCAGAGATCTGTTGGACAATACTCAGAAGTATAATATTTGTCATCAAAGTATCAAAAGGAGAGTAGAAAGAAGGCAATGCAGGAAATAATATTTCAAGAAATATTGGCTGGAAACTTGTCAAATGTGGTGAAAGGCATAAATCTACAGATTTAAGAAAACTGTCAAACCTTAAACACTATAAACTGAAAGAATTCTATACCTAAGTACCATATAATCAAACTGCTGAAAAGTAAAGACAAAGAAAAAATGTGAAAGAACCTAGAGAAAAATGACACATTCCTTATACAGGAACAATAATTCAAAGAATTGTGAATTTCACATCAGAAACCATAAAGGGCAGAAGGAAGGAGTATATTCTTCAAGTTTTGGGGGGAAAAAAAAGAACTATCAACTCTGAATTCTATATTCAGTAAAAATAGCCTTCTGAATGGAAGGTAAAATAAAGACATTCTCAGATGGAGAGAGCAGTAAGACTTCCCTAAAAGAATTGCAAAAAATATTCTTCAACTCAGAGTAAAACATTATTAGAAGAAAATGTGGAATATTGGGAATGAAAAAGAATAGAAATGGTACATATCTAGTTAAATATAATACACAATTCTTCTCTTTAGTTTTTAAAATATATTTGACAATTGAAAGTAAAAAGCAAAATTATAACTTTTTCTCATGGTGTTTTCATGTATGTAGATGTAATGCATATGCCAATTACAACATAAATAGGAGATGTTAAAGGGATCTATATAGTAGTGAGAATTTCTACATTTCAATGAAAGTGATAAAATATTAATTCTAAGTGAACTGTGAAAAATTAAGTATGTATACTGTAATCCCTGGAGAAGCCTCTGAAATAGTTAAGCAAAGATATAGAGTCAAAAATAGATCACTGCAGTGACATCAGAAACATGGTAGAGTGAGAGATGTTTCAGATCTCTCCCATTGAAACAACAATAAACTGAACATCTAAAACTCAACAAAAAACACTCAAACTGCACACCAGCATATCTGAGCATGGGATCTGCGCATAAGAGCTACCACAGGTCAGAACTCCAAGAGTTGGCTGGTAGATTGAGAGAAACAAAGAAGCTGCCTCTTGCAGCTGGAGCTCCCTGCAGGAGAAGGAGGAGGGGAGAATGTGCAGCGAGTTCTCTGAACAGCCCTGCCTGGGAGAGTGGTGAGCTTCATGCAGCAGCAGTGCCCCGGGATTAGGGCAGAGAGCAGAGAAGTGGGACAGCAGAGAAACAACAATTGATTATTACCAGCAGCGATTGCAAACACAAGGCTGAGTCGCAGACCCATCCCCTAACCCAGAGGGCCCCTCACCCCATATCCTCCAAGACCAAACAACTCAGAGCCCCAGGGGAATCTGAGTAAATGCTGCCAAAACTGTTGCTAACACTGACCGGGACTAAGACTGAGGGTAGTGAGCATGATTGAATATGTCTATAAGGGAAAAAAAGGCATTATTAAGACTTCATATAAAGCAGGGATCCAAGAGGCTTAGATGACACCGACTGGAAACCAAAAAAAAAAAAAAAAAAAGCCTTCTTTGCAACAGGCTAAAGAGAGACCTTTATATAATAAATCTTTCTGGGGGGAAAAAGCAAAATACATTTCCATTTGCCCAGGCAGAGAAATACTCCATTAAACATCATGAACAACCAAAGTGACAAGACAGCTCAGAAAAAAAGATAAAAATCTCCAGAAAATAAACTTAAAGACATAGAAATATGCAACTTAAATGACAGAATTCAAGATGATACTTCTGAAAAAACTCAATGAGATCCAAAACAATTCATATCAACAATTTCAGGAATTGAAAAAACAACTAGATGAGCAGAATGAGTTATTTAGCAAGGAAATTGAAACCCTCAAAAAGAACCAAATAAAACTTCAGGATGAAAAATACACTGCAAGAGAGAAAAAATGAAATAGCAAGTTTGTGAAACAGAGTCGACCAAATGGAGGAAAGGATCGGTGATATCGAAGACAGAAATCTGGAAATAAATCAGAAGGAAGAAGAGAGAAACTGAAGAATGCAAAATACTGAAAGAGAAATACAAGAACTAGCTGATGTCATCAGGAAAGGAAACATAAGAAAAATGTTCATTCTCGAAGGGGAGAAAAGGAACAGGGACTAGAAAGCTTTTTCAGACAAATAGTTGATGAGAATTTCCCAAATCTAAGGAATGAGCTGGAGCTTGGAATTCAAGAAGTCAACAAAACCCAATTATCTAAACCCAAAAGGCCTTCTCCAAGACACATTGTATTAAAATTATCAAAAGTCAATGATAAAAAAAAGAATTCTTAAGGCAGTCAGGAAAAGAAAACGATTATCTATAAAGGAAAACTCATTAGATTAGTTGGACTTCTCAGCACTAACCTTATAAGCAAGAAAGGAGTGGAAAAAATATTCAATCAAGAATTGAACTACCAATCAAGAATAATGTATCCAGCTAAGCTTTGCTTTAGGTATGAAGGAGAAATAAAGACCTTTCCAGACATACAAAAATTCCTGCATTACAGGAAATACTGAAAGGAGTAAGTTCACCTAAAACAAAATGACAAAAAATAAAAATAAAAAACATAATTAGAAGTAAGGTGAATAGCAGACAAATAGAAGCAGAGGAGTGCAACTCTCACTAAGAACAGGGCATTATAAGTTTAAACAATAAAAAGAAATTTGCTATTGCAAGACAGTAATGAAAGTTCAGTGTACATAGGGACAAATTGAGACAACAATGACTGAAAAGGAGAGGATTCAAAGATCCGAATTCACAAAGGGGAATGAAGATAAGGCACACGCAGAAGAAAATGGACTACTATATATGTATAACTATCCTCTACATATTTGCAATGGAACCAGCCACACACCAAACATTCAGAACTGAAGTATATAACATAAAACAAGAAGGACCACAGGGAAAACCCACAAAATTCAACCAAAGTAAAATTAAAAAACAAACAAACAAACAAAACAAACAAAAACAGATACACAAAGGACAAGGAAGCAATGGAAACACTGAGCTACCAGAAAGCAAAACATAAAATAGCTATAGGAAAACTTAGTATTTTAATAATCATCCTAAATGTAAAGAGACTGAACTCACCAATAAAAAAGGCACAGAGTTGCAGATTGGATCAAAAAACAAAACCCAAACATATGCTGCCTCCAGGAGACACATCTCAGTTCCAAAAAAAAATACAGACTCAAAGTGAAAGGTTGGAAATGAAAGAAAGCAAATGGCATCCATAGAAAAGCAGGAGTAGTGGTACTAATATTGGACAAAATAGACTTAAAAAAAAAAAGTTAAAGAAAGATACTGAGGGATACTCCATAATGATAAAGGGAATCATGTACCAAGAAGACATAATACTTATTAGTATCTATGCTGCCATTCAGGGAGCCCCGAAATATGTAAAGAAATTACTAATAGAACTAAAGGAGAAAATAGACCAAAACACTAAATATTAGGGGACCTAAATTCTCCCCTGTTGAATATAGACAGAACATGCAAACAGAAAATCAATAAGGAAATAACATCCTTAAATGACAAATTAGACCAACTGGACATAATTGACATTTACAGAGCCTTTTATCTCAAAACAGTTGCTTGTACATTCTCCTCTAGTGAACATGGAACATTCTCATGATTGACCACATACTGGGACACAGAGATAGCCTTAACAAATATAAGAGGGTTGAAATCATACCAACCATATTCTCTGATCAAAATGCTTTGAAGCTAGAGATCAACTGTAAAAGGAAGTGAGAAGATCCTCAAATACATGGAGATTAAACAACATGCTACTGAAGAATGATTGAGTCATAGAAGAAATAAAAAGAGAGATCAAGAGATACATAGAAACAAATAATAATGATAATACAACATATCATAACTTTTGGGACACAGCAAAAGTGGTCAAAAGAGGAAACTTCATATCATTACAGGCTTATCTCCAAAAACAAGAATCAGCCCAAAAAAACAACTTAATGTTTCATCTTAAAAAACTAGAAAAGGAAGAACAAGTGAAGCCTAAAGTCAGCAGGAAAGAAATAATCAAAATTAGAGCAGAATTAAATAAAATTGAAAACAAAAACAAAAATAATATAAAAAAATAAATGCAACAAAGAGCTGGTTCTTTGAGAAGGTTAATAAAATTGACAACCCCCTGGTTAGATTCACTAAAGGAAAAAGAGAAAGGACACAAATAAACAAAATCAGGGATGAAAGAGGGGAAATTGCCACTGACACTGCAGAAATACAAAGGATCATACTAGAATACTATGAAAAAGTACATAACACCAAATTTAATAATGGACCAGTCTTTGGAAAAAATACAACCTTCCTAGAATGAATCAAGAAGAACTGGAAAATCTAAATAGACCAATCAGCCATATGAAGATTGAAACAATCAGCAAAAATCTACCAAAAAGTAATAGACCAGGACCAGATGGCTTCACCAGTGAATTCTACCAAACATTCAAAGAAAATTTAATACCTATTCTCCTCAAACTCTTCCAAAACAATTGAAGAGGAGTCAATACTTCCCAACACATTTTATGAGGCCAGTATTACCCTGATACCAAAACCTGGTAAAGATAATACACACACAAAAAGAAAACTACAGACCAATATGAACACGGATGCAAAAATCTTAAGCAAAATACAAGTGAACAAAATACAGCAACATATTAAAAAGATTAATATGTTGTGCCTCTAGGATCAAGTGGGCTTCATCCTAGAGGCACAGGGATGATTCGACACATGCAAATTGATTAATGTGATACACCACACAAATTAAAAAATAAGAATCATATGATCATATTAGTATATACAGAAAAGCCTCTGACAAGATACAGCATCCATTTATGATCAAAACACTTTAAAAAATTGGTATAGGAGGAAAGTACCATAACATAAAAAGGCTATATATGACAAATACTCAGCCAACATTATACTTAATGGTGAAAAACTAAAAACCTTCCGTCTAAGATCAGGAACAAGGTAAGGCTGTCCGCTACCACCACTGTTATTCAATAAAACGTGGGAGGTCCTAGCGAGTGCAATCGGGCAAAAGAAAGATATAAAAGACATCCAAATAGGAAACGAAGAAGTCAAATTCTCACTATTTGCAAATGACATGATTCTCTATATAGAAAACCCTAAAGACTCCACAAGAACACTGCTAAAAACAATAAGCAAATACAGTAAAGTTTCTGGACACAAAATCAACGTTCAAAAATTCATAGCATTCCTATACTCTAACAATGAAGTGTCAAAAAAGGAAGTGGAAAATCTAATTCCTTTTGCAATTGCAAGTTAAAAAGAGTAAATTAACTAGGAGGAAATCTAACAAAACATGTGAAGGACCTATATAATGAAAACTATAAGACTCTATTAAAAGAAATTGAAGAAGATACAAAGAAATGGAAAGATATTCTTATGTCCTTGGATTGGAAGACTCAATATAGATTAAATGACCATATTACCTAAGGCATTATACAGATTTAATGCAATCCCTATAAAAATCCAATTGGCGGTTTTTAAAGAAATAGAACAAAAAATCATCAGACTTGTATGGAAGCACAAAATACCCTGAATCGCCAAAGCCATCTGAGAAAAAAGAACGAGGCTGGAGGCATCACTCTGCCCGACTTCAAATTATACTACAAAGAGAGAATAATCAAAACAGCATGGTATTGGCAGAAAAATAGGCACACAGACCAGTGAAACAGAATCGAAAGTCCAGAAGTAAACCCATGTTTATATGGATAAATAATTTTCGACAAAAAAGCCAAAAACATACAGTGGAGAAAGGAAAGCCTCTTCAATAAGTGGTGTTGGGAAAACTAGAAGGCCACCTGCAACAGAATGAAACTAGACTATTGTCTATCATCACACACCAAAATTAACTCAAAATGGATTAAGGACCTGAATATAAGACCTGAAATAATAAAATGCGTAGAAGAAAACACAGGAAATAAACTCAAGGACTTTGGACTTAAAGAAGATATTATGAATTTGACCTCGAAGGCAAGGGAAGTAAAAGCAAAAATAAATGAATGGAACTACATCAAACTAAAAAGTTTCTGCATAGCAAAAGAAACCATCGACAAGGTAAAGAAACAGCCATCTGAATGAGAGAATATATTTGTAAGCAACACCTCTAATAAGGGCCTAATATCCAAATAAATACAAAGAACTGATACAACTCAATAACAACAACAACAACAACAACAACAACAACAAATTATCCAATCAAAAAAAAAAATGGGCAAAAGACCTGAACAGACACTTCTCCCCAAAAGACATAGAAATGGCCAACAAATACATGAAAAGATGCTCAATATCACCTGCTATTAGGGAAAAGCAAATCAAAACCACAATGAGATGCCATCTCACATCTGTTAGAATAGCTGTATTCAACAGGACAAGTAATAACAAATGTTGGAGAAGATACAGAGAAAAAGAAACCCTCATACGCTGCTGGTGGGACTACGAATTGGTACAGCCACTATGGAAAACAGTGTGAATATTCTTCAAAACACTAAGAATTGATCTACTGTATGACCCAGCAATCCCTCTACTAAGTATTTACCCGCAAAGACTTGAAAACTCATATCCAAAAAGATATTTGCACACCAATGTTCATAGCAGCATTATTCATGGTGGCCAGCACATGGAAGCAACCAAAGTATCCTACAATAGATGATTGGATAAAGAAGCTGTGGAATATTACCTAGCTATAAGAACAGATGAAATACTGCCATTTGTGACAACATGGATGGACCCTGAGATAATCATGCTAAGTGGAATAAGCCAGACAGAAAAAGTTTAAAACCACGTGATATCACTTATACGTGAGATATAATCCTAAAAGTAACAAATGAACAGGACAAAAAAACAGAGACTCATGGACATGGACAATAGACTAGTGGTTACCAGATGGTAGAGGTGGAGGGGGAAGGGAGAAGGTAGATGTAGTAAAAGGGGTCAAATATGTGGTGACAGAATGAAATCTAACTATGGGAGGTAAACACAATGTAAATATATATATGCCTTACTTTTAAATTGTACACCTGAAAATGACTGGATTTTGTTAAGCAATGTCATCATTAAATAAATGAATAAATAAACAAATAATAAATTTTAAAAAATAGATAAATTAAAATGGAATATTAAAAAATGTTCAGATAATGTAAAATTAAGGCATGACATGAGTAACGCAGGAATGAAAAAAAAAAAAAAGAGGAAACAAAATGATAGACCTAAATCCAAAATTCCAGTAATGATATTGAATGTAAATGGTCTAAACACACCAATTAAAATAAAATACACTGTCAGTATGTAGCTAAAACAACATATGACACAGCTATATCTGTCTGCAAGAAACTCACTTCAAAATTACAATATAGATAGGTTAGAAACAAAAGGATAGAATAAGATATTCCATGAAAAACATTAATTAAACAAAGGTGGAATGGCTATACTAATATTGAAAAAAGTAGACTTCAGAGCAAAGAAATTATTAAGGATAAACGGGGGCATTATATAATGATGCAATGTAGATCCATCAGGAAAGCCTAATAATTCTAAATATCTACACAACAAATTACTGAGCATCAAAATACCTATCAGCAAAAATAGGACAGAAAGGACAAATAGACAAACATGCCATTATAATTGGAGACTCCAACACCACTCTCACAGTCACTGATAAAAATAGTAAAATGAAAATCACCAAGAATATAAAAGAAGTGAAAAACATCATCAAACAACTGGATCTAATAAATATTTATAGAGTATTCCATACAACATTCTTTTCCAGTGCAGAAGAAACATTCATGAAAGTCCACCAAATTCTGGGTTGTAAATATAAAGCAAATCTAACAAATCTGTCATTCCAGGGTGACTATGGGCTTACCCAAGGATGTGCTCCCAGGAAGCACCATCAGAGTCTTCACAACGTAGTGAGGAGGATGGAGGAGAAAGAAACAGACTTCACTAAAATAATCTAGCCAGTCATTAAACAAGTAAACAAGCAAATGACAATAATAAGCCCCAGAGAGGGGAGACCAATATCCAGAATTGCTACAATATGTTATCTAAAATGTCTAGTTATAAAACATGCAAAGAAACAAGAAAATATGACCCATAAACTAGGAAAAAAGGCAACAGAAACTACCTGAGAGAGACCATAAGTCAGCTTTAACAGAAAAATACTTCAATTTAGCCCTTATAAATATATTCGAGAACTAAAGAACTGTTTAAGGAAGTAAAAGAATGCATGATTACCATTTTTGCTTCAAATAAGAAATAATAATGAAGAGATAGAAATTCTATAAAAGAACCAAATGGCAATTCTGCAACTGAAAGTTATAATTGAAATGAAAAACTCACTACAAGGGCTTAACAATACATTTGAACTGACAAAAGAAAGAATTAGTACACTTGAAAATAGAATGACAGAGATTGTGCAATTGAAGAACAGAGAGAAAAAGAATGAGTAAAATGAACATATCAGAGAAATGTGAACACCTTTAAGTGCACCAACATACATGTAATGAAAATACCAGAAGGGAAAAAGAGAAAGGAATGTAAAAATATTAAAAGAAATGATTTTGAAAAACTTCCCAAATTTATAGGAAAATATTAATCAACATATTGAGGATGTTCAACAAACTCCAAGTAAGATAAATACAAAGAGATTCAAAAGTAGTCAAATCTTAGTAAAAATACTGAAAGCCAAAGACAAGGAGGAAAATTTGAAAACAGCAAGGGGGGAAAAAAAAGACATCACTTCCGAGGGAACATCAATAAGACTAATAGTTGACTTCTCATGAGAAACAATGGAAGTCAAAAGGCAGTGGGATAGTTCAAAGTGCACAAAGAAAAAAGCTGTTAACCAAGAAGCCTAAAATTGCAAAACTTTCTTTCATAAAAAAGGCAAAATTAAGGTATGGTCAGATTAAAAGCTAAGGAAATGTGTTGTTAGCAGATCTACCTTACAAAAAATTAATAGAAGTTTTCTAGGCTGAACCCAAGTGACCCAGTAATTTTTATCCAAATATACAAAAAGTACCAGTAAAGGTTAGTATATAGTTGTAAAAGATAATACAACTGAACAAGTAAAAAAGACCTAAATGAATAAAAAAAAATTCTAGTTCATGAGTCGGAAGATTTAACGTTGTTCAGATGGCAACACTTCCCAAAGTGATCTACAGATTCAATGTCATCCCTAAAAAAATCCCAAGAAGTGTTTTTGCAGAAATGGAAAATCTTATTTTAAAATTCACATAGAATTGCAAAGGACCCAGAATAGCCAAAACAATCTTGAAAAATGAAAAATAAATTTTGAGAACTTTCACTTTCTGATTGAAAAACTTACTTTGATTCAACAGTAATCAAAATAGTGTGTCATACTAGCATAAGGATAGATATATTGATAAGTGGAATAGAACTATGAGTCCAGACATAAACCTGTACATCAACTGTCCATTGATTTTCAACAAGAGTGCCATGACCATTGAATAGGGGAAAAGCAGAGTCTTTACCAAATGGTTCTGGGACAACTGGATATCCACACACGAAAGAATAAAGTTGGAGACTTCACACCATATATTAAAGTTAACTCAAAATGGATCAAAGACCTAAATTTAAGAGTTAAAACTATAAAATTGTTAGAAAAAACATAGGTTAAATCTGCATCACCTTGGATTTGGCAATGATTTCTTAGATATGCCAAGAGCATATGCAACAAAAGGAAACATAAGTAAATTGGACTTCATCAAAATAAAAACTTTTGTGTAACAAAGATCATTTTCAAGAGAATGAGAAGATAACCCATAGAGTAGGAGAAAATGTTATCAAATCATATATCTAAAGAGGAAATTGTATCCAGAATATATAAAGAATGCTTACAACTCAAAAACAAAAAGAGAAACAACCTAATTTTAAAAAGAGCAAAGAACTTGAATAGACATTGCTCCAAAGATATACAAATGGTTGGCAAGCACATTAAAATATACTCAACATCATTAGTCATTAAGGAAATGCAAATCAAAATCACAAGATACCACTTTATATTCACTTAGGATGGCTATAATCAAAAAGTCAGATAATAACAAGGTTTTGGAGAATCAGAACCCTCATTTACTGCAAATGGGAATATGAAATAGTGCACCCACTTTGAAAAAAACATCTGGCAGTCCCTCAAAGAATTAAACAATCCCACTCTTAGGTATATAGCTAAGAGAAATGAAAACAAATATACACACAGACACTTGTACACAAATGTTTACAGCAGCATTATTCATGCTTGTGAAAATTTGGTTACAACCCAAATAGCAATCAACCAATTAATGGACAAATAAAATGTGATATAACCACACAATGATATATAATTTATTTGGCCATAAAAAAAGAATGAAGTAGTGATATATGCTGCAACATAGATGAACCTTGAAAACTCTATGCTAAATGAAAGAAAATACCACATATAACAAGATTTCATTTATAAGGAATGTCCAGACTAGCCTTATATAGAGAGACAGAAAGTAGATTGGTGGCTGCTTGGGGCTGGGGGTGAGGAGATGGAATGGAGGAGATAGGAGGAGATTGATAAAGAGTACGTGTGTACAGAATTTCTTTGCAGGGGTGGGGGATAGTGGTTAAATGTTTTTAAGTTGACTTTGGTGATGGTTGTAAATATTTGCAAATATACTAAAAACTATTGAACTTGAACACTTTAAATGGGTGAATTGTATGGTATATGAATTACATCTCAATAAAGCTGTTTTTTTTTTAATTTGGTTTCAAGTATACAGTACATTGATTAGACATCTATATAGTTTATAAAACGATCCAAATTGCACCTTCCCTACCCTCACCTTTCACCTAGCCAATGTATTAATGCTAACTGCATTCCCTATGCCATGCTCCCCATCCCTTCTTTAACCCTTCACCCCATTCTCCTAGCCCCGCAAACTCCCCTCCCCTCTGTCTGTCACCAAATTGTCCACTATATTTGTGAGACTGTTTTTGATTAGTTTGTTCTTTTAATTCCTAAGATTCCACATATAAGTAAAATCATATTGTGTTTATCTTTCTCTGTCTGACTTAAATGCTTTCTAGGTCCATCAAAGCAATATCTTTTTCCATCCCCTTCCTTTTCACATGTAGGGGATCTTGTTTTCTTATCCATTCAGCCACTCTATCTTTTGGTTGGAGCACTTAATTCTTTTCCATTTGAGGTACTTATTGATAGGAATGTAGTTGTTACCATTCTTTATTCCTGTTTTTGATACATGTTTTTTCTTAAAGAAGTCCCTCCAACATTTCCTGTAATACTGGCTTGGTGGTGATAAATTCCTTAAGCTTATTTTTGTCTGGGAAGCCCTTTATCTGTCCTTTAACTCTGAATGATAGTTTTGCTGGATAAATTATTTTTGTTTGTAGATCCTGGGTCTTCATCTTGTCAAATATTTTTTGCAAAGCCCCTCTGTCCTGCATAGTTTCTTTCGAGAAATCAGCTGCCAGTCTTATGGGTTTTCCTTTATAAATAACTATCTTTTTCTCTTGCTGCTTTTAATATTCTTTCTTTGTATTTAACCTTTGGCATTTTAATTATGATGTGTCTTGGTGTGGGCCTCTTTGGATCCCTGATTTTTGGAATTCTCTGAACTTTCTGGGGTTTTATGTCCATTTCCTTCACAAGGTTAGGGAGGTTTTCCATCATTATTTCTTCAAACAACTGTTCAACATCTTGATTTTTTTCAATTACACCAATCAGACAACTATTTGGAGCTTCAATAGTGTCCCATATGCTCCTTAAATTATTTTTATAGTCTTGGCATCTCATCTCTTGCCATTCTGAATGTGTGTCCTTCGTTTTCCCATCCTCTAGATAGGACATTTGATCCTTTTCTTTATTCACTTTGTTTATTCCTTTATTTATTCCATTTAATATACTTCTCATCTCAGATAATGTGTTCTTTATTTCAGACTGGTACCCTTTTATAATTTCCATTTCCATTTTGAATTTATCTACACTTCCCAAAAGTTCATTGAGCATCTTTATAACCAGTGTTTTGAACTCTGTACCTGTTAGATTACTTGTCTCCATTATATCTGGATCTCTGTTCTGTTCTCTCATATGGTTTCTGCTTCTTTGTCTTCCCATTTTGGCTGCCTTTCCATGTCTGTTTTTATGTGCTAAGCAAAGCTTCTAAGTCTCTCGGTCTTATTAGCGTAGATTTGTGAAGTAGGTGTCCAGCAGTACAGTCCTGAGAGGGGTTCAGGTGCAGACCAAACTTAGCCCAAGCTTCCACTGCTCTGGGGCCACCTGTTAAGATTCAGCAAGCAATCCACAGATGCCGTGCTTATAGTTGCCTTAAAAGGCCACATCAGAAATCGAGGCTGCCTCCAGTGTGAGTCTCAGCAAGGAGCACATGACTTGCTGAGGATACGACTAGATGTGGCATGGATGGGGTGACAAGTTGGGGAAGATGGGGTTTCATGGAATCCTCTGGGCAGAGCTATCTCTGTTATCCAGTTTGATGACATCTTGGCTATGGTAGGGCCGTGTCTGCACACTGGGAACGGGGAGGGCTCAACAGGGAACAATGGATATCATCGGCACTTCTGTACATGTGAGTCTCACCTCAGCCCTCACTTCGAATATGTCTCCCTGTAAGTCCCTAGTGCCCCCTGCGCACAGCCTAATCGGCACTGGTGCTCAGAGCGAGCAAGTCTATCACCACGAAAATCCACTCACAATCACGGCCTTTTTAAGAGGCTTCTGCCACTGTCGCTGCCTCCATCTCACTCAGCTGCTCGAGACCAGGCAGCCCCACGTCTTTGCCCCGTCCTAACTTCTACCACTACAGGGTACTTTCTTGGATTTCTCCCTAGTTGTATGGCTTGTTCATCTAGATTCCAGGTGATTTTTCCTTGCTCCTTGTTTTCATCACAACTTTGAGTTGGTCGCCAGAGGGATGAACAGAGTCTCTATCATCTACACGATTTTTTTTCTGTCTCTCTTGTTTTTTTTTTCTTCTTTAATTGCTGATAATACCAAGTGTTGGCAAGGATGTTGAACAGCATCCAAGGATGTTGAACAGGGAAGAATGCAAAATGGTTCCACCACTCTGGAAAATTGTTTGGCTGTTTCTTATGAAGTTAAACTTGCACTCAGTTAATCATGATCCAGAAATCCATCTCTAGGTATTTACCCTTGAGAAACAAAAAATGTATGTTCATATAAAAACCTGTACACAAACATTGATAACAGTTCTATTCATTGTACCCCGAATTGGAAAAAATTCAATCCAGTGGGTGAATGGATAACAAACTGGTACATCTATACAATGGAACACTACTCATTGATTTAAAAAAAAAAATGAACTCTTGATATTTGCATCAACTTGGATGGATCTCAAAGTCATTATCTTGGGTGAAAGAAGCCAGTCCTAAGAGGTTATATAAGATTCAATTTATTTGGCATTCTCAAAAATACAAAACTAGTGATGAAGATCAGTGGTTGCCAGGGGTTAGGTGTAGAAGGAGAATGAGACTATAAAAGGATGGCATGAGAGTCTGGCAGCGTGCAATAGAACTGTTTTTTATCTTAATCATGGCAATAATCACATGAATCTATATACATGTTGAAATTCATAGAATTGTATGCCAAAAAAGTCAATATTACTGTATGTTAATTTAAAAATTAATAATATTTTTAATCAATGAATAAAAGCAAAATAAAATTACAAAGAAAAAGAAAAGAGAGGGAGGGGGAGAGGGAGAGGGAGAGGGAGAGAGAGAGAGAGAGAGAGAGAGAGAGAAGAAAGAAAGAAAGAAAGAAAGAAAGAAAGAAAGAAAGAAAGAAAGAAAGAGAAAGAAAGAGAAATGAAATGAAAGAAAAGAAAGAAAGAAAGAAAGAAAGAAAGAAAGAAAGAAAGAAAGAAAGAAAGAGAAAGAAAGAGAAATGAAATGAAAGAAAAGAAGAAAGAAAGAGAGAAAGAAAGAAATGAAATGAAATAATAAATGAAATGAAATGAAATGAAATATGAAATGAAATGAGGGAGAGAGTTAACAGTTCCAAGGCCAGCAACCTTGCTGGGAAAACAAGGAAAACTTACAAGTAGGATGTATGAAGACCACACAGATTTACATCATGAGACACTTGAGGAGCCACCAAGCAACCACATGGCAGGATATGTGATAGACAGAATGCAGGGATAAATGGCTAGATGTCATTCAGTAAGATTATGTGACTGTTCAGCCAACTAGAAGTTGGAAGGAAAGGTGGTGGCCATGGTAATATCAGCATTCTCAGTAGAATTCCACTGTGGCTGACAGAAAGGTAGAAGGGGCTCCTGGATCTTATATTTTTGGTTCTGTCTCTGGTACCTGCAGTGATTCAGGGAGAAAACAGGAAGGCAGGCTCCCTCTTGCAGCCTTGTGTGTGACATACAGAGTGAAAGGGAAGTAGAAAGTGAACCAAAACAAGAGAACCTCAATCATGGTGACCCCAGACACTTCTCTCCCATAAGAATGCCCTCCACCTGCCTCCTTAACAACGGACCTGAAGACTTATGACCTGAAGATTCCGAGTTTTGGACTGGTTTGTACCCAGCAATAGCTAACTGATTTATGTGAGGAAGTGTCAAGAAGAGACAATTCCTGAAGTAAAAGATCACACTAATCCTAGACTTGTCACATCTCTTGTCTTCCAGAAAGAGGAGTCACCCAGGGGCTCCAGCTCCTCACTTTGGCATCTATTACACACATGTAGCCCCCATGTGTCTTCCTAGCAATACTCACAATGGGCATAAGATTAGTTTTCACTACCCTCTTTCCCCTGGCAGACATTTTTATACGTTTAGTTTTACAGAGGAAACAGTCACTGGATGGAATTTGCTTACTAGAAATCAATAGGCTTATTAGGGATCAGTACTGTACAAGGAAAGGGGAGGAAGTAATATTGGGAAGAAGGAGAAATCAAACCATGAGGTGAACCCAATCTGGCAGAGATTTCTAGAAAAAATATTGCCTTCAGAATTGTCCCACGTCTGGTTGAAATTTCCAGGTCTTTATATCCTCACATCACTCTGTCTCGAGATGTGGGCCAGGCCAGGCTGTCCCTGAAAGGATGTGACCCCAATGAGGTAGCTGTTTGCAGCTGAGGCATATCTTGATGCAGCTGCTGGCTGAGGCTGCCTACTGACCACACTCCCCACACTTGGGAAGCAGGTCATCCCATGAGGGGAACCTGGGCACATGTCCCTGTGTCTACATGGATATGATAACAGTTCAGTAGTTATGGTGGGTACCATATTTTATACCAAGGGCCTAAAGAAAAACATTGCATCAAATCAACTAATATGTGTGGAGTGCTCTTGGCACTGTGAGGGTTACAGAGACCTTTCCCCTATTCCTGTCACCTGTAATCTAGAGGGGAAAGCCATAGCTTAACACCTTTATACAGACAAAATAAAATTGTTCCTAAATAGAGGTGCTGGCATGATATTCTGGAGACAGAGAAGATATTCTCAAAGAAAAAATTAAAAATATATGGTAGTGTAAATATTTTAGTGCTGTGCTAAGGATACAGACAATAAGAGATCTGAGTCCAGAGAAGGACTCAAGTAATCAGGGAGGCTTCATGGGGAGGTGAGACTTTCCTGGGCCCTAAAGGATAAGCAGAATGTGGATAATGGGAGCAGAGAGTGGTGTTCCAGTGGGGTGAGCAGCATGTCTGAAGCCAGAGTTACACAGACTGCAACCCAGATCTCTCATCACCCCCTGGGATTCCCACAGCATCTGAGTCACACTCACCTGGAGGCAAGGACGGAGCAGGTCCAGACTTCCTGTATGATGACTAGCATGGCACAGCTTTACACAAGAAGGCCACATTGCACATGATCAATAAGTGAGGAACAGTCAACTATCTCAGACCGAATGTTGAGCAGAGAAGGGCAGTGATACTTTCCCTTGCATGATGTCTTTGCAGGAGGTGTAATAGAGCTGGCCAAACTTTTTCTTCTGCATCTCTGCTGTAAGCAAGAATGACAGCTCTCCTTTCTGAAATGCCTGAGTGCCTTACCTGGGCTCTAACTCTGAGACTGAATTCTGTGGTCAAGGAACTTCCTTCTTCCCCAACAACCCCTTGTGGAAGGTGCCATCAAGATTAAGAATCTTTGGGATGATTCAGTCCTCCTCCCACTAGCCAGTGATGAAGGGCCGTGGGTCCTGGGTGCCACAGAATCAGCAGCAGAGACTGCCCTTGGAAACTGGGAACTGAGTTGGCATGTGCTCTGTTCTGAGCTTTCCATGCATGCTCTCACTTATCCTCACCACCAGGACACACAACTCCAGGGGCCATTATTCTCATACTCCAGGAGAAACTAATTGTGTAGAAAACGATGTGATTGAAGCCCTGGAAATGTGCAATGGGGTGCCCTGCTGAAAACGGTTTTGAGTTAAGAACCATTAGCATCCCCATTTCACACATGAGGCAACCAAGCTAACGGGAATAATGTGTCCTGGGGCAGATGTACTGTGACTATGCAGATATTGGAATCTAGATTTCTTTGTCTGACTTCAAAAGCAGAGCTCTTAAGCTAACCTGAACTTTCTAAATCTCTCCCAAAATCATGAGATATGATGAGTTCCCAAGAAAACCTCAGAGCACAGCAAGAGGTGACGCAGTCACCTGGGAGAAGAGACTCACTGGAGGCAGCCTCAGTGTCAGATAAACCAGGGGTACCTGCGAGTAGAGGAGCATTCTCCTCAAATGGCCAAACGCAGCACAGAAAAGCAGCCAACTCCCTCCTCTGAAAAGTAAATTTGCATTTGGAAACATGATATTCTAACATTGTAAACACAGGATTTTGACCGGTTTATGTTGAACATGGAGCCTATCACCTGCTGGAAGCTTCCCAAGGCAGTGTCTAAGGGCTTTAAAAAGAAAAAATCCTTATAATTAGAGGAATTAGCTCTTGACTTGCTCAAGAGCTATTTAATTACCTGTATTATGCCATAAATAACAGTGACAAGAAATGACTTTTAGAACTTTGGGTGGCACAGTAACTGAGACAAATGGAAACAGTATCGAGGATATCCTTTCAGGATAATCCTGTCTTAGTGTCTTTTGCATTTATACTTTTCTCTTCCTGGACTAACTGTTCACATTATCATTCATCCCCATCTGTTACTTTTGTACTGTGTATTGACATTCATAAAATGCTCTCACCTGTGAAACGCTCTGCTCTCTGTCCTATGGGTGGAGTTTGCAAGAACTTTCAGAAATGGAAGTGCCAGTGGGTGACTGATTTCAAGAGACCTAAAGAGGATCAAAAGGTGGCAGGTATGAACATTCAGGTCCAGAATGCAGGGACACCATTGCAAACATTTTTCTACAACAATGAAATTTAGTCACTATTTCATAACCCTGTTCCTTCTGATGAGGGTGAGAAATCTTAATCTAGCTCGATGACAGGATAAATTCAATCATTTCAGATTTAATCTTTTTCCTCTCTCCTTCCTTTTCCCTGGGGGAACTTATAAAGCTGATGGCATAGTGGTTGGGGAGGTGGGCACACAGAGCACAAGGTGATGGCAGGAGCTTTCTAGTCCATGATCAGCATCTTACCGTTCTGCTGTCTGCAGACCTGCATGTCTCTGATGGGTTCTCTGTCACGGCCATGTTCCCAGCAGTCTTGTGTTGATGGTCCACAAGCTCTGTCTCTTCCCCACTGAGGACATCATCAAATCTTCATGCATCTCAGGAGCCTAGAAAAGTTCCAGGAGACTTGGAGGGACACCTCAGAACCCTTCCCTATGTCTCCCTGACTACAGCAGAGCCTCACTGGTGCACAGTGGGGACCTTACCTGGACAATCTGTGCAGGTCTCCTCCTTGGGTGATTCTAATGTGCAGATTAGATTCCCAACCTTTCATGGGGCTTCACAAGTTTATATAGTAACTCAAAGCCTGAGCATTGACTGTTATTATTGTCTGAATTCCTGCCACCACAGTCCTTCCCTAGGAGGTGTGTGTGTGTGTGTGTGTGTGTGTGTGCGCGCGCACGCACACATGCACAAGCATGTGCCAGAAGGAGAAATAGCCTCTTGATCTTCTACCTCAAAGTCCATGCCTGTCCTCAGACTCAGCATTCTCTGTATTCAGCACAGGAAGCCCTTTTCCAGGAACAAAATGCTGTTTATTAAGTACTTTGCCAACCACTGAGTTAAATTCTTTCCACATGAGTAGTTCTTCAGTCCTCACAACAAAATATGTGCTGATAGTATTTCTCTTTTACAGTTGAGGAAACTGAATCACAGAGCAATCATGAAGGCTTCCCCAGCCCCTGCAGCCAGTAAGTAGTGAAATTAATTCAAACCCAGGCAATTCCAGGCCTTGATAACAGCCACGCTGGCCCTGCTGCCTCATACACATGACTTCTCAGCCAGAGCCCACTCTTAGCCAGCCTGGATTGTCTTTGCTCACTAGTGTATGGCTGTGGTGGTACTGTGTGCCACTCAGACCCCTCCATCAGTCCAAGGCATGTGCTCTCTGGCTGGCAGTTTTCACCTGCGCACCTTTTCTCACCCAGGATTGTTCACTTCCTGAATCTGCTTATAGTGGGAATATAAAGCCCAGCCCCGTGTTTTCATCCGGTACAGCCCAAAGCTTCCATGGGACTGCTGAGGCCTTTGTTGACGATGTAGAAGCTCAACTGCTTCTTCTGCCCACTCTCACCCCCCAGGGGCTGTATCTGAGAGCACACCTCCAGTTCAGAGCCAGTGTCCTCGGTTCTACCCGAAGACAATGATCATGCAAGCAGGTGGTCCTTCTTTGAGGGTGCCTGGAAGAGAGGCCATCTGCCCCATGTTTCTGAGCAGACTGGTCTTGGGGGAACCCACGACAGGGGCTGCTTTCATCCTGGACCTGGGAGGGGGCCTGTCAGCTGACTGCTGCCAGGAACCTGATGAAGGGGCAGTCTATGCTTCACCCTGTCCAGCCAGAGGGGTGATGGGTGCCATGACTCTCAGGATACATTTTGTCAACTCCACTCCCCACACCTGTTGCCAGGAACCTCCTGTTGCCCCTGCAGTTAATCACCTAATGTTAAATCTGAAATAATTTTTGAGGGTGGCAGGCACATAGCCTGTGAGGGAGGAATATGGGGATATCAACAGGCCTCCCCTGAAACACAGTGGGAAGAGGACAATGAGCTGATTAGGCACAAAGATTTATATTTGAGACCCGGAGGGTGTCACGGACAAGCTGTGTGAATTTGGGCAATGGTTCATCCCTCTGAGCCACCCTTTCACGTAGAATAAGGGGTGGTGGTGATTACATGTGCTCTGGGAGGCTTCCTGCAAGGGCAGGGGACATTCTAGGTCATTCTCCCTCCACCTTCTTCCCCTCAATTAGGGTGGGAAAAACCAGACAACTGGTCTGTCCCAGGCCTCAGGTCCAGACAGTCATAGATAAGCTGAGAAACATGACCTTTTGCAGCTCTGAGGGACTCCTAAGTAAAGTCTGTGCCACATGATGGAAAATATTATTCAGCTGAGACTAAATAGCTGATGCATCTGGGGCTGAAAGGTGGCCTGCGAAACAGCCAGAGCAGCCAGCATCCCACAGTGGGGGCCTGAGAAGGGTGCTGAATCAATCTTGGTGTCGCAGTGTCCCGGGAGCCCCTTCAAGAGCAACTGATTTTGCTCAGGGCTTCCCAAAAAACCATAGCTGTGTTCCACCTCCCACACACCCTCAGCAGTGCTCAGGTTACAAATTAGTTTTATGCCACCTCAATACCCTTAAAAAGCGGCTCTCAAACTTAGGGTGCATCAGAACCACCTGGAATGTTGTAAGACCACAAATTATAGGGTTTTACCCCAGATTCCTGCCTCAGTGGGTCTGGGAGGAGCCTGAGAATTCACCTTCCTCACAAGCTCCTAAGAGATCCCGCTGCTGCTACAGTGGGACCGTACTTGAGAATATTGCTCATGACTAGCAATGCTCTCAGCCTTGGCTTTCTATTAGAATCAGCTGGCAGATTCCAGAGACCCAGTGCCCAGGCCCTACCCTAGATGAATTAAACCGACCTTATAGTGTGGGACCCCAGCATCAGTATTTTCTTAGCTCCTTGGGTGATTCTAATGTGCAGGCAAATTTGAGACCCATTGCTCCAAGGAATCAAGCTATTGCCTTGGAGAAGACCAGGGCACAGCATCAGATGGTGACACATAATGACTGATTCGGAAGTCGAGATAATGGGCGGATAACTGAGAGTCAAAATCACTGACATCTCCAGAAGCCACTGGAATCTCAACTAGAAGTAGCCCCATTGAGTTCCAGAAGATTCCTAAGCAAAGTCTGATTGATGACTGCTAAAGCAAACCCCATCTGTACTCCTTATCACTCCTTAAAATCAGGCCTGAGGACAAACAGCAGCTCTGAGACCTTTAAGAAATGCAGAATCTCAGGCCCCATTTACCTAATTGGAATCTGTACTTGAACAACAGCCCCAGCTGATTCTTATACACTTTAAAGTTTAAGAAGTGCTTATCTGTGAGGTAGGTGGGATCTGGCAGCACCTAAGCAGGGGCTGGGAGGCGAAATCTGCTCAAATCCAAGGTTGTCCCAGGGGCCAATTCAAATCCAGAGAACCCTAAAAGCTGAGGGCTCCTGTTTTATATATAAATTACCTGAAGAGCTGTGTGTGTGTCTTCGGAACTCCCAAGGAAACCCCCAGTTTGCCCTCACCCCATCCAATGACCTGACTGAACCCTCAAGCCTGAGACTGTCATGTCTACCATGCCTGGATGGAGTTATAACCACGTCCTAACCAGAGCCTAAGCACAGTGATCTTGAACATGGCCTGCATATCAGAATCATCCAAATAGTTTTAAAATCTTTTCAATGCTTGAGCTGCGCCCAATCCAATTTACCTCAGAAGCTCTGGGGTGGAGTCCAAGTGTGTCACGACTTTAACATTCCCCAGGTGATTCTAGTTGGAACCAGAAAGTGCCCACAGTAATCTTCAGAATTGTCTCTCTTGACGTCCCTCAAACAGCCTTCAGTGGTTTCCTGCCTATCCCTCCTTCCTCTCTGCCATTAAGTTGGATACGGGATGCTCCAAATGGGAAGATACTGTGGGCTTCCTGCCAGACAGAGAATGTTATTCTGCACACAAAGCAAATTTCGTTATCTTTGCTGAGCTTGCAAACGGCAAGAGAGCTACAGTCCTCTGATTGTTTTAGTCTTGTCTAATTTTTCAGCAAAATACCCATAAGTTCAAGCAGCTGCTGTCAGATTGTGGCTGTGACACCAACAGAAGCCACTGAGCAAGCAACATCCAAGGGACCGAGGCCAGAACAAATTTCTCTTGGGCCATCCCATATTTCAGTGGTAGCATGCATACAAGTATCCTGCTTGTCAGTGAAAGAATTCACTTTTATGTAGCCTATTGCATTCTTCTAAAAGTCACTAAGAACAAAGATTTGATTAACTGGCTATTAGGAGGACTGTTTGGGACTGACCTTGCTCGGGGTAACTTTATGTCTTCTATGCCCACAAGAATAGAGTCAGTTTATTCACACTAAGAAATAAATGATTTTCAGTACTTTGTAAAAAAAAAAAAAAAAAAAGGTTAGAAAGTAATTGTTCAGTTTCAACACATATCCTATTGCAAAAGCCCTTGGATTTTGTCAGCAATTTTGTGCAGTGAGGCACATATTATGATTGCCATCTGTTGTGAGCCAAATGATGACCCCAAAGATATGTCCAATTCCTAATCCTTGGAACCTGCAGATATGACCTTATATGGTAAATGGTGTGATTCAGTTAAGGTTCTTGAGAGCAGTCACTTATTCTGGATTGTCTTGGTGGATCCTAAATGCAATCACATGTATCTTTATAGAAGAGAAGTAGAGGAAGTTTTGACACAGACACACACAGAGGAGAAAGCAGTGCAAAGGCAGAGGCAGAGATTGGAGCGATGCAGCCCCAAGGCAAGGACACCAGCAGCCACCAGAAGCTGAAAAGATGCAAGGACCATTTTAGACGTCCTTGAAGGGAATGCAGTTTTGCCAACACTTTAGCCCTATGAAACTGATTTTGGACTTCTGGAGTCCAGAACCATGAGCGAATACATTTATTTTTGTTTAAAGCTACCGAGTTTGTGGTAATTTGTTACAGCAGGCACAGAAAACTAATACAGCCTCTTATCTCCAAATTCATGTGTTCCACCAACATTCACAGCATGCCAACTATGGGAGAGGTCACTGGGATCCAGGGACCCAGGGAATAAGCCAGACTCAGTTCCTCTTCCCTGGAGCATTTATCCCAGGGAGACAGACGGCAGTGAGCATGCTCACAAGTGTGGAAGTAGAGGCAGAGAATGGCAAGCACTAAAGGAACTAAAGCCAGGAATGTAAGAGTGAATGCCCAAGGCCAGGGCAGAGGAGGGGCAGATGGAGGAAGGCAGCTGACATTATATGTGGTCACAAGCTCTTTCTGGGGAGACAACGTGAGCTCAGACCTAAGTGGGACAAAGTATTCAGGCATGGGAAGATGAGCGCAGAACAACCAAGGCAGAGGGACAGCCACGTGGAGACCGGAGGCAGGCAGGAGTTGGTGTGCTAGAGAAACAGCGGCCGGCATGGGAGCAGGGACCGAGTGGGGAGGTGAGAGCAAGATGGAGCTGGCGACCTAGACAGGAGTCGCCTTTTATTCGAAGATACAGTGTCAAACAAGGGGGTGACTTGACCTTCCAAATTAGAAGCACCCTGTAATGCTTAACAGGAATGCATAACTTTCCTGTAATGCTTAATGCCCACAATACACAGAGCAGGGGAAAAAGGAGTATTACGGCCCACTTGCTTTTATGTGCTGCCTCCTCCAAAATGGTTCTTCGGAGGCACAGAGCATAAGATTTTAATGAAAGGAAGGAGAGCAGAGGAGTGGAGGGACCAGAGGTGTAGAATGTGAAGGCTGTTCTGCCTGGTTTGCCCCAAGCTGTCCCCCAGAGTTCTGCCAACTCAGAGGCAGCCAACTCCCCCCAGGCTGAATATGGGGGTTTCGGGAGTGAGGGTTGGCCTAGCTTTAGGATCTGCCACTTGTTCTTCCCACAGAGGGAGGAGAAGTGAAAATGTAGGTCATGTCTCAGCACAGTGTTGGGGTCCTTAGTGCAGAAGCCAGCTGTTTCCACAGGTTCATCTGCACCATCTCCTGACTTGTTATTACAACTAGTCATTTGGTGAGGAACTCTGTCAGCTCACTGTGTTCTCTCCACCCCCTCACTTCCTCGCTTCAGCAGGCCATCCTCAGGACAGTGCTCCAAGACTGAGAGCAATATGGCACAATCACTGCCCCAGACCTGAATCCCAAGGGCAGAAGGGCCCTGCAAGGCCCATCTCCCAGCCCTACCATTGGAATCCCTGATTGGGATCGGAGTGGTCCCACTCCTTAAGACCTCTGAGGGGATGTGCCCCAATACCACTTAATGACCTTGGGGTGGGCCAGTGGGAAGAACAGATGGTTAGAGTGTCTTTTCATGTGAGAAGTATCCAAAGCTGCCTCTGCTTTGTCTGCCGTGAGTAATGATGTCCACCGATGTCAGATTTTTCTGACTGCCCAAATTGCCAAACAGAGCTAATCACTTCCTTCTGGTAGGCCCTCTACTTTTTGTTTTTAAATTTAAAGACCTAGCAGGCCCTACAAAAGGCCACGATCAGAGCTAAAAGTTTCAGAAGAGATGAATGGTGGCAAATTAGTGAAGAGGGGACTCCGAAGGAAATTAATTTTGCACTCCTGGTGGAAGTATTGCCAGGGGGAAGGAGAGAAAGAGTTTTCATTCCAAAGCTTCCATTGCCTGGTTCTAAAATCAGTTCTATTGTATTCCTCTGCTCCTTGGTTTGCCTCATTATGCAACTGTGATAAAGCTTCAGGACATAGGATATACCAGTGGTTGGTTTATTCATCCCCTATCTAGGCATTGGCAAATACAGAATATGTAGAATTTTGAGCCTCTGCTCTCAAAGAGCTTAGAATGTAGCTGTGAAGAAGAGAGCAACCCATTCAAAAGAAGCAGAGAAAAAAAATGTCTATGATGATGTTTTTAAGGTGAGCATCGAAATCCCCTAGAGCAGCAGTCCCCAACCTTTTTGGCACTAGGGACCAGTGTTCCTATGAGAATCTAATGCCTGATGATCTGAGGTGGAGCTGAGGTGGTCATGCTAGTGCTGTAGAGCGGCTGCAAACACAGATGAAGCCTCACTTGCTTGCTGGCCGCTCACCTCCTGCTGTGTATTCTGGTTTCTAATAGGCAACAGATCTTACTGGTCTGCAGTCCAGGGGTCGGGGACCCCTACCCTAGAGAGCAGCAAGAGCAGGTTACTTGGCCCATCCCAGGGTTCCTGATCTAGTGGATCTTGGAGGGACCCAGGAATCTGTGTTTCTAACACATTCCCATGTCTTGCTGAAACCGCTGGCCTGAAAACCACATTTTAAGAACCACTGGGATAGCAGAAGCATAGAGAAGGAAGAGTTGGGCGCTGGAGTTAGCTGGAACATGGGGAACATAAACACCTTCCTTGCTGCTTCATTAGTACAAAATCAGGGGTGTCCAGTGATGGGAGAGTCCCAGGAATGGTTCTCCTGCTGTTTCCACACACAGACAATGGTTCCTAGCACAGTGCAGCTTCCCCATGGTAATGAATCTGTTTTATTTAATTTCCAAACCATCGTGGACTAATATTTTTGTAAAATACAAAACCATAAGTGTGGCTGTTGCAGCAATGTTGTAATGCCATAAAAGTTTCCATGTGCTCATCCTGTTGCCAACTGGCCACTTTGAGGGGCACCACCTAATATCTTCCACATCCCCAAGAGGTCTTCACGCATGCAGCCTGAACATGGCCCAGCGCCTAGCACTGGCTGAGCACCAAGGAGCTGTTGCCTTTCCTCTGGGCCTGCTCCCTGAAAGGGGGTGCGAACCCTCTGGAAAAGGACAAAGGAAAGTTGTAGCATTGTGTCCATTCACATAACTAAGGCAGGAATTGAAGAGCAGGGCAGATCCCACCCTTTTATCCCCTAAGTGTAGCTCTTGGGGCATCATTTCCACACAACCAGGAGAGATGGTTCTGGAGGCAACAGCAGGCACTGGGGCTAAGGGAAGAGCCCTGACATGACCCCCGAGAGGAGCTAAAGCCACCATGGCCACATCTCTCTCCAGCCCAGCTCCACACCCCTAAGCTGTGCCAATATCCCAAAGAAGGGTCAAGTCTGAGTGGTCAGGAGCTGCTGCCCACAACGGCCTCTGTGACTGAAAAGACTGCCTGGGACCCTAGATTCCTGTTTCTGACCTTGCTCACCAGCACCTTTCCTGGGTCACAGTGGGGTGCTGTCCACTCTCTCACCTTCAGGAAATTTTGAGGCCCCAGTCCTGGCATTGTTGGGAATGACAGGTGGCTGATAAGCCCCAGGAGACTCATAGGAGCCAGAATTGCATTGGAGATGTCACAAGAAGCCAGGCTGTGAGCCTGAGTGCCTTGCAAGGAGTTCCCTGAAGCCATTTACCTCTCACTGACCACTGCTTGAGCAGCTAGGCTGTGTCCGGAAGCTGGACCTTGGAGAGAACATTGAGTGGGGAGGAGCAGCAGGCACAGCCAGCTGAGGCCTGCAGAAGTCTGATGCTCCTGTGGGGAAGACGAGAGCTTTATCTGTTTTGCTTTAATTTTTACTGAATATATGTCCAAACAACAAACCTTCACTTTCTGCCTTTAACCCTGGACAACACTGTGATTTTCCTTTTGGCCTTTCTCTGGCATTCAGTATTTTTCCAACATTCTCTGAATGCCTACTTAAATGCTGGAAAAGTATAGGTTATAAATATAAACCAACATGGGTCCCACTCTTGAGGCACTTAGGTTTCCGTGGGTTGTATCTGTTAGCTATTGCTGTATAAGAAATCACCCTAAGCATAATGGCCTACAAACTACACCATTTGTTTCAAAAATACCAACTTATGATGCTGTGGGTGAAGAGTTCAGTCAGAGATCTGTGGAGAAAGCTCATCTCTGCTCCATGGGATGTTAGCTGGATGGTTGGCCTGGGGCTGGAGGACCACTATGGTCTCGCTCATGTGTCTGAGCTCTCAGCTCAGATAATTCATGTCTCTTCCCTGTGGCCTCGCTTTCTACAAGGTGTTTCAGCCTCCAGGGCTTTTCTTTCCAGATGGATAGTAATAATTTCCTCACACGTGGCTGGATTCTGAGAGAACAAAGAAAGAGATTTACAATGACTGAGGCCTGAGTCTCATTTCCAGAGGATCTGCATTCATTGGTTTGAAGTGCAGTCTGGACATCAGTCTCTCCAGGTGCTTCTCTGGTGAGTGGCTGAGAACCCTGGCTCTAGCCCCTCATATCCAAGTGTGGTTTACAGGACAGCAGCACAGGTACCTCTGGGAGTATGTTAGACATGCAGAACCTTAAGCCCCTCACAGAAAGCAGAGTACTTTCATGTTAGTGGAACTATGACTGTCATTAAATGATGGCAAATTCATCCAGAAGGAGCAATGTTGGACCTGTGGCTGCTTCTCTTCCACCACAGGTGTTCTCGATACTAGACCTCCAGGTGATCCCCCAGCTCTGTACATCCCACACAGAGGTGTTCCCAATATAACAGAGCCATCAGGAGTGATAAAAACAGAAAAAAAATCCACATTCATTAGAACTACAGGGAGATGAGAGGGCAGAAGGACGTGGATAATTTGTGCTGGGGTGGGGGAGATGAACAGGGGATGTAATGCACGTGACAAGGACACTTGAAGGTGATTCTAGCTGCCTCCTGCCATTAAATTGGTGTCTCTATCTCTGTTTGTAAAATGGTGATGGTATACTCCAATTCCTGGCCATCTACTTTTGCCCTAGGTAGCTGAAGATTTCTGCAAAAAAATCACACACCCTTGCAGATGGGAGCCTGCTGGATTCTTTTCTCGCCTCACTCCAAATCTGATACATCCCAGAGTCCAGTCCATGGTCTCTCTGCTGTACATCATCCCCTACCCTAAGTCTGCCCCTCAACATGTCTTGCCTGCGAATTTGAGTCCTTACCCTATCTCGCTGTCTTGCACTCCCAAATCCAGCTTGCATGTGGCTGCCTGAGTCAGCTACTGAACAGCAAGCTTTTGATGATGTTACTTACCCCTGTCACAACTCCACAGCAGCAGAATAAAGAAACTCAGCCTCCTTGGGGCGGCACACAAGGCCCATCATAACCTGTTCTCTCTCCTCCCGAGTCTAGCCCCTGCGACACACCCCCTAACCCCGGATACTTGCAGTTCCTTCAGTAGATGACAATTCTGGGGGATTTGTGTCCTCACCCTATTATTATTCCTGCTGCTAGCATACCCTTCCTTCCTCCTCTGCCTAGCTAACCCCTGGTGCTCCCAGGAGCACAGAGTGGAGAGGAGCACCCCCTGGAGTTTGCACTTGGTGCATTTGTGTCCTTGGGTCCAGCTCAGGTGGCACTTTGCCCTTGAAGCCATCTCTGATATGACGACTTCACAGAAGTGCTCCCTGCCCAGCTTCCATAAAAACCCCATGCGTGCTTCTAGAAATATGTTTGTCTAGTACAGCTGTTATGGGCCACATGCGACTGTTGAGCACTTGAAATGCAACTAGTCCCAATTGAGACGTACTGTTAAAGGTAAAATGCACAACAGATTTTAACAACTTTGTGCAAAAAAGAAAAAAATGTAAAAAATGTAAAAAAATGTAAAATAGTTTGTTAATATTTGTATTAATTACACGTTGCATAATATTTTGGATATATTGGATTAAATAAAATATTTTAACATTAATTCACTTGTTTCATTTTATTGTTTTTATTTTTATTTTTATAATAACTTTTTTATTTTTTAATTACAATTGACATACAATATTATATTATTTTCAGGTGTAAAACATAGTGATAGACATTTATGTAACTTACAAAGTGATCACTCTGATATATCTAGTACTCATCTGAAACCATACATAATCATTACAATATTATTGACTATATTCTCTATGCTATACTTTATATCCTCATGACTATTTTTTAACTACAAATTTGTACTTCTTAATCCTTTCTCCTCTTCACATATTCCCTCCAAGATCTCTCCCATCTGGCAACCATTAAAATTTTCTCTGAATCTATGAGTTTTTTTCTGTTTTGTTGTTCATTTATTTTGTTTTTTAGATTCTACATAAAAGTGAGATCACATGGTATTGGTATTTGTCTGACTTAATTCACTCAGCAAAATACCCTCTAGCTCCATGTATGTTGTTGCAGATGGCAAGATTTCATTTTTTTTTTTTATAGCTGAGTAATGTTCCCTTGTATATACGTATCACTTCTTTATCCATTCATCTGTTGATGAACACAGGTTGCTCCCATATCTTGGCTATTGTAAATAATGCTGCAATGAACATATGGATATATACGTCTTTTTGAATTAGTGTTTTGAGTTTCTTCGGATAAATACCTAGAAGTGGGATTACTAGATTCTCCTTTGTCTCTTGTTATAATCTTTGTTTTTAAGTCTATTTTGTCTAGTATAAGTATTGCTACCCTAGCTTTTTTTTGTTGTTTGTTTCCATTTTCATGAAATATCTTTTTCCATTCCTTTACTTTCAGTCTTTCGATCTGAAGTGAGTCTCTTGTAGTCAGCATATGTAAGGGTCCTGTTATCTTATCCATTCAGTCACCCTATCTTTTGATTATCATTTAATCCATTTACATTTAAAGTAATTGTTGATAGATATGTAGTTATTGTCATTTTTTTATTCATATTTTTTATCCTTTTGTCTTCTTAAAAAGTCCTTTTAACATTTCATGTAATACTGCTTTGTTGGAAATAAACTCCTTTAGACTTTTCTTCTCTGGGAAACTATCTGTTCTTCAATTCTAAATAATAGCTTTGCTGGATAGAGTAATCTTGGTTGTACATTCTTTTCACAACTTTGGATATTTCATGGCAATATTTCTGATCTGCAAAATCTCTGTTGAGAAATCTACTAACAGTCTTATGGGAGCTCCCTTGTAAGTAACTAATTGCTTTTTTCTTACTGCTTTTAAGACTCTCTTTGTCTTTAACCTTTGGCATTTTAATTATGATGAGTCTTGGTGTGGGCCTCTTTTGGTTCACCTTGTTTTGGACTCTTTGTGTTCCCTGGACTTGTAGGTCTATCTCCTTCTCCAGGTTAGGGAAGATCTCCATCATTGTTTTTCAAATATATTTTCAATTTCTTGCTCTCTCTCTTCTCCTTCTGGTATCACTATGATATGAATGTTGTTACATTTGATGTTGTCCCAGAGGCTCCTTAAACTATCCTCATTTTTTTTTTGAATTCTTTTTTCTTGTTGCTGCTCTGATTAGGTGTTTTCTGCTACCTTATTTTTCAAATTGCTGATTCGATCCTCTGCTTCATCTAATTTACTGTTGACCTCGCTAATGTATTTTTTATTTCAGTTATTGTGTTCTTCCTTTCTGACTGGTTCCTTTTTATATTTTCCAGCTCCATTTTTATGTTTCCTATCTCTTTGTTGACATTCTCACTGAGATTGTTGAGCATCCTTATAACCAGTGTTTTGAACTCTGCATCTGTTGGTTTGCTTGTCTCCATTTTGTTTAGTTCTTTTTCTGGAGCTTTGTTTTGTTCTTTCGTTTGGGAAATATTTCTTTGTCTACCTATTTTGGCCACCTCCTTCTTTGTTTCTATGTTTTAGGTCGAGCTGCTATGTCTCCTGGTTATAGTAGATTGGCCTTATGTAGTAGGTATCCTGTGGAGTCCAGTGGCACAGTTTCCCTTGTCACCTGAGCTGAGTGCTCCAGTTGTGTCCTTGTGTGGGTTGTGTGTACCCTCCTATTGTAGTTGAGCCTTGATTGCTGTTGTCACATCAATGGGAGGGACTGACCCTCAGGCTGGTTGATTGTGAGGATTAGCTGTAGTGGAGGAGCTGTTGTGCAGGGGCTGACCAGTCAGCTCTTTATGTGTGCTGTTTGTGGGGATGGTTGGGTGGTGCTCTGGTGTGGTCTGAAGCTGGCCACCAGGTGTGTTGGTTCTGGGGCCTCTTGGAAGGAGCTCTGGTGCAGGTCAAGTTTAGCTGCTGCCTGTGCCCTCTCTGGGGCCACTTGATATGAGCTACAAAATGATCTGCAAATAATTGCCACTTGTGCTGGGCTTGAAGGTGCCTGGCAGAGACTAAGCTGCAAATCAAGTCCAGCTGTTACTAGTGCTGGTCTTGGGGCTGCTTAGCAAAAGGTACAGGGTAAGCCAGGGCCAGATGCTGCTTGTTTGGGGTTTGTGAACCTTTGAGTGGTTTCAGAAAAGTCTACAGATGCACTAAGGCCACTTTCATGGAAAAGCCACTGTAAGCAACTTGGGCGGACCAGGAAGTTGGGTGGGGCAGGGCCTCAGGGAATCACCAGGGCAGGATGAATGGTGATAACGAGGTTGATGGAGACTCAGATATGATGCTGGTCTGCACGTGTAGGCTGGGTAGTGGGAGGCCTCAACAAAATAACAATGGCTTCAGCCAGCATGTCTGTCTGGGAGAAAACTCCCCGTCTAGCTCTTGCCCTGAAGTCAAACATTCAATTCTTCCCTATATGTCCCTGGAAACTTTTAAGCTGTTGCCCAGTGCTGGAGTTCAGAGCAAGTGAGTCTGTCAGCGAGTAAGTCATTGTGTGGGCCCTTTAAGAGGAATTTCTGGGATTCCAGCAGCCCTTCATCTCACTCAGCCACAATCTCCACTGGTTTTCACAGTCATAAATTATGTGGACTTCTCTTCCCGGTGCTGGAACCCTGGACTGGAGAGCCTGGTGTAGGGCTAGGACCCCTCACTCTTCAGGGAGGACCTCTGTGGCTGAGATATCCCTCCTGGTTTTTAACCACCACACATGGGTGTAGGACCAGCTGTTCCTAATCTCTGCCCCTCCTACCAGTCTTGATATGGCTTCTTCTGTATGTCTTTAGTTATAGGACTTCTGTTCAGGTAGACCTCAGTGATTCTCAATGATGGTTCTTCTGTAGTTTAGCTGTAATTTTGAGGTGGTTGTGGGAGGAGGCAAGCACAGTGTTTACCTACTCCACCATCTTGACCAGAAGTCTCTCTTGTTTTCCTTTTTTTAATATGGCTACCAGAAAGTTTAAAATCGCTCATGCAGTTTACTTTATTTCTATTAGATTACGCTAGTCTAATAATTTTTTCTCCCAGAGTCCTTCTTTATTAGTTTTAATCTACAGCAAATTATTTAACTTCTCAGAAACTCAATTTCCTTTCTATAAAATGTAGGCAGCATTATTTCTATCTTTTAGGGTCATGGTGAGAAATAATCATGCACCCAACATATTTGTTTCCATGTATTAGGTAGAGCTGCTATGTCTCTTGGTTATAGTAGAGTGGCCTCATGTAGTAGGTGTCCTGTGGAGCCCAGTAGCACAGTCTCCCTGGTCACCTGAGCTGAGCTGAGAGCTCCAGTTGTGTGAGTTGTATGTACCCTCCTATTGTAGTTGACTCTTGTTATAAGATCTTTATCAGTATAAAATTAGTTGTATTATATAGAATTAACAGTTATAGTGACCTTGGTGATCTCGACTGACATATTCATTTAAGACACATAGATTCTCATACAATGCATTACACATAGTAAGTGCTCCACGCACAGAGTGTATAAAATGGGAGCAGAGAACAAGTCACAGACTAGAGGTTGATTCATGCGCAACAGCCCAGCTCTGGTAGATGCCCCATTAGGACAGGTTTAACTTTCTGCCTTCCTCTCAGTGATCTGTGCCTGAATCTCTCTCACTCTGTCCTGTCTGACCAGTGCACCTACAGCCTCAGAAGCCTCATCCTCTTCTCTCTCCCTCTCCGAACCTTCTTCCATTTTGTTCCAGCCTGATACAGATATTTTGTCCCTGGCGAATGCTTCCTGAGAAGTGCTGCCAGGCTAGTCCCACAGGGAGCAGTCTCCTCAGGAGCCATGAGTCATTCTGACACTTTCATTGTTGTTGAAGGCAAGCAACCAGACATTGTTGTCCTAGCTATTTCTGGGCCCTTTTCAGAAACATCCTTGTCTGCAAACATGAACTTCCAGACCAGCAGCAAATCATTCTGGATAAATGTTAGCCAATTTGAATCCTGGGAAAGAAAAGCCTGGGGTTTGTCTGAAGAAAATGAAATGCCACTGTTCTGATACTGATGTGGGTATAGCAGGGGTGGGCACTAGCCCTGGGAACCAGAGTCAAGGCCTCTGCATTGCTAAAGATAAGCGCCTTTGGAGTAATCATGAATTTGCCATGGGATGTCATTTGGACTGGATTAAGTGACTTGAGTTTGCAACCTAGTATCAAAGCTCCAGGGAGGCTTTCTCCCACTCTGATGAAAGTCAATGGGATTCCATGTTGGGCTAATGTCCAGACATGGCCCAGTCCACACTCAGGTCTCTACAGCCACACTTGCTGGGAAACATGGACCCTGAAACCCTCTTTCTGGGAGCCTGGAGTCAGCTTTTTGGCAGAAGACAATTCAGAAGTTGGAATGGTTGGTAGACACAGCAATCAGAAAGCAGGACATATCCCCTCAAGGCCGACTGCTGCCTCAAGTAGCAAAAGAGTGAGAATTCTGGACCATACGTCTTGGGGCCATCAGGGGCCATGATAATCATGAGCCTAACCACCTGCCCTAAACATGAGAGAACTGGAGCCCAGAAATGGGGAGGACTTGTTCAAAGATTATTCTAGAGGGCTGGAGCCCAACCTAAGTCTTCTTACTCCCAGACCAGCTACCTGTCAGGGCTCCTTGCAATGGGCTGATGTCAGGACTTACACAAGAAACATTCTTAGCTCCAGTTTCTGTTTATTAACACACAGCTAAGGATAAATGGTGCCACTCTCACACTGCCTAAAATACATTGTTAAAGACTCACTGATCTGAGGTCCCGGGTTAGCCGCAAATATCTGGATAAAGGTATTAATTCTCAACAATTCCTTCTTCAGGCAGTGCCTTCCCCCAAGATGATACCCCAACACAAAGGAATGGTGGTGTTCACAGGAAGCATGGTGTGGAGGGAGATACAGGAAGCATCATCATGGGGCATGGGACGCTCTCTGAGAGGGGCAGCTGCAGTGGGGATAGAGCCCCTGGGAGGCCAGAGGATGAATAGCCTAGTCATAACATGAGGAGAGGTAAAGTAGTTACCTTAATCTGGACAGATTAAGTTATCTGCTCCAATTCTTTGCTTCTCCTTCTACCTATGCCTCTGCCTTATAACTCTGCAGTCCCTCCATGAAAAGCAGAAGGAACTTCCCACTCTCTGATTTGGCCTCGGTCACAGGCTTTGCTTTTGTCAATAGGATGTGGGCAGAAGGGCCAGCATGTCTGTTCCCAGGCTATCTTATTTCCGCTGTCACTGGGACAACAGCACTCCCTGGTTGCCTGCTGTCCCCCAGCCTGATATTCAAAAGAAATCCAGGTGAAGCAGAACCTGAGCCCTCCTGGCA
Source organism: Pteropus vampyrus (assembly GCF_000151845.1). NCBI lineage: Eukaryota > Metazoa > Chordata > Mammalia > Chiroptera > Pteropodidae > Pteropus > Pteropus vampyrus. The sequence continues at coordinate 14,339,314 of NW_011888788.1, read as the reverse complement.
TTGAGGAGCCCATTATTTATTGCAGCTGGTCAGGCAGTGTGGAGCAGAGCCACCTGTCAGCTGACCCTGACAGGGCATGGTTGATGCTTGTCATGATCCAAAGGATCCTCACCTTCCAGAGGGTTGGTAAAATTTGGAGAGAAAAACAGACACTAGATGGTCAACTCAGCCTAGAGGGAGACTATGAACAAAGGCATGAGGTGGGAAAGGACATTAAGGATTTAAAGAACAATAAATAGCTCAGAGCATCTGGGGCAGTGCTATCCAAAGAACTTTCTATGATAATAGAAATGTCCTATATCTGTGCAGTCCAGTGCGGGAGCCATCAGCCACACAGGGCTATTAAACACTTGATGCAGTTAGAGGTGCCGGGAAACTAAATTACTTTATTTAATTTTAACTAATCGATATTTGAAGAGCCATGTGTAACTACTGACTGGACAGTGTAGGTCTGGAGCATTGGGTACAGGAGGGCTAAAGTAAGGCAAGGCTGGAGTTACATTTCACTCAGTAGGGTTTTTGAGCTGAAGGGGCTTCATAATTAAAACAGCACTTGCCGTGTCCCAGGTCCTACACACAGCTAATCACATGTTATCTCATTGAAACTTCCCAGCATCTTTGTAAGATAGAACATGTTATTAACTCATTTACAGATGAAGAGCCTGAGGCACAGAGGTGCTAAGTGCTGTGCAAGGTCACTTGAGGGGCAGAGACCAATGCCAAAGGCTTCACATTTACCACCTCCCCAATCCACACTGGCCCAGCCAGCCATGTCCAAAGGCTGATTTCTGTGGTTTTCCTCTTTGGGGACTGTCTTTGCCTGCTTCCCTCTACCTCAAAAAGCAGCATCTGAGACAGGGTTGCATGCAAGAAGTTATTTTTGTTCATTGATTTTTGTTGTTGTTGTTGCTGTTTGCAGAGGTGGGTGGTTAGGACAAAGAACAGGATGTTTGGCTGAAAGTAAGAACATCAACCCGACAGTGCTTTATTGAGCTGGTCACCACTGTAAGTAACCAGGCTCCTCCCCAATGTGGCATTCTGAGGACCCCTGTTGGATGTGCCTTTTGTGTCTCTGAATGGTCTACCTGAGACATGGTG
>NW_011888788.1:14326450-14338166 GCF_000151845.1 Pteropus vampyrus | reverse complement strand
TTTATTTAATTTTAACTAATCGATATTTGAAGAGCCATGTGTAACTACTGACTGGACAGTGTAGGTCTGGAGCATTGGGTACAGGAGGGCTAAAGTAAGGCAAGGCTGGAGTTACATTTCACTCAGTAGGGTTTTTGAGCTGAAGGGGCTTCATAATTAAAACAGCACTTGCCGTGTCCCAGGTCCTACACACAGCTAATCACATGTTATCTCATTGAAACTTCCCAGCATCTTTGTAAGATAGAACATGTTATTAACTCATTTACAGATGAAGAGCCTGAGGCACAGAGGTGCTAAGTGCTGTGCAAGGTGACTTGAGGGGCAGAGACCAATGCCAAAGGCTTCACATTTACCACCTCCCCAATCCACACTGGCCCAGCCAGCCATGTCCAAAGGCTGATTTCTGTGGTTTTCCTCTTTGGGGACTGTCTTTGCCTGCTTCCCTCTACCTCAAAAAGCAGCATCTGAGACAGGGTTGCATGCAAGAAGTTATTTTTGTTCATTGATTTTTGTTGTTGTTGCTGCTGTTTGCAGAGGTGGGTGGTTAGGACAAAGAACAGGATGTTTGGCTGAAAGTAAGAACATCAACCCGACAGTGCTTTATTGAGCTGGTCACCACTGTAAGTAACCAGGCTCCTCCTCAATGTGGCATTCTGAGGACCCCTGTTGGATGTGCCTTTTGTGTCTCTGAATGGTCTACCTGAGACATGGTGGAGGGGAGCATACATCTTTCAGGACCTATCTCCCACTGGTCAAGGACAGACCCAGGTATATTCTACAACAGCTGAGCTGAGTGGTTCCCAGAGTCCGTCACGAGGACCTGGAAAACTGAGAAGAAGTGTGGTCAGACCACAGCTGACCTGAGCTCATTATCACACTAAAGGTGGGAGAAAACAAGTGGCTGACCCATATTGCATAATTCCACTTACATGAAAATGCCCAGAATAGGTCATAGTCAGAAAGCAGGTTATTGGTTAGCAGGGGCCAGGGAGAGGGGAGTGGGTGCTAATGGGTACAGGCTGCTTCATGGGCTGAGGAAAATGTTTTGGGCTTAGATGATGGTGGTGATTGATAGTGAATTCTATACTATGTGAAATTTATAAAAAAGTGGGCTTTAAGAAGCATGATGAGAGAAAAAAAAAGTGCAACCCAGGGTCCAGGCTCTGTCTTTAACTGAGGGCCCAGCCCTTGAGTGCAGCCCCCACCCAGGGAACAGACCTGTCCCTTCACTTGGACATAACCCCCAGAACTCTAACCAGGGAATCAGGGGTATTGTAGAGCGCAGGAAGTCTGGCTTAGTAGTCTCCACCCTTCCCAATTGCTGTCAGAATGCCACCTCTCTCTGATTGCCTCAGACCCAGAGAAGTCATAGCACATGTCCAAGGCCAGAATGGGAGTCTCACCTATACTTGGATGTTTTTTTCCTCCCAGAAGTATGAGAGAATTTGAGACCTCAAATATCAGACGCAGACACAAATAATTCTTGCTGTGCCTTTTCTGAAATCCTGACTCCCAGAATCTCTGCATAATAAAATGGTTACAGGAGTCCGCTAAGTTTTTAACGCAGCCATATACCTGGGCCATCTTCCATTCACTATTTATTGCACACATATAATGTGTCTGGCCCTATTCTGGGAATTAGAGATGCAAATATGAGAAAACTGAGCCTATCTTCAAGGACAGACTCCTGTGAGGGAGCAGATATGTCACACACAATATAGGCAGTTAATGGTGCTGTGTGTGTGGAACACCCAGCGCAAAACCCTGAGTGGCTAGTTCTAGTGGGAGAATCTAGACAGACTTCCTGGAAATGGCTTCCAAAAGTATGGAAGGGTGGACACTGCAGTGTTTTCTCTACGGAGAGTCAGAAACTACATAGCACATTTAAGAAGTTATTGGATATGAACCGCAGCAGTGGCTGCTGTACTCATAAAATCTTACTGAGGTGCGGCTATGCCACAGCTCCCCCAGTATCGTCTCCCCAAAGCCCTCACTCAGTTCCTGAAATGTGTCAGACTCTCACTACATTTATGGCCTTCTCAAATGCCCTTCCCTCTGCCTAGAACGCTGTTCTTCCCACTCTTCCAACTCAGTTTTATTTTCCCCCAGGTCTCCTCAGAAAGACCTCTAGTACATAGCTCTTCCTAGCCTTCTCTCTCTACACACCACACTTGCAATTGTATATCTATTGGTAATTTTGCTAACCAACAGCCTCCCGGATAGACTGCAAATGCCAAAAGGGCAAGACCAAACAGTATGGTTTCTCGGTGCCTAGTGCAGTATTAGGCAGTGTTGGGTACACAGTAGGCATTCCATAAATAGTTGCTTTACAAATGAGTCCATGAGTGAATGAGTGGCCCCACTCTTGAACCTTGGGCCTGTTCTAATCTTTGTTCCTATGATTAGCTTCTCATTCCTAACTTAACTTTGCCCCCAACCATTGATTTGCTGGATCCTGCCCACCTTGGGTATCTATCTGCCATCTTCCATGAGCCCTACTTGCTACCCCAGCTAAAACACAACCCCACTAAGCCATGGTTTCTATCCATCTGGTAATGCCCAACTCTGCTCTGTCAATCCTCTTCCCAGGGGTCAGACATCGCCCTTTAGCCACATCACTTTCAGGTCAGTCCCCAACACAGGGCTGCATTGTAGCAAAGAAGACAGTGAGGAAGGGGTTTCCCAGAGTTGGGACAAGGGGGAAACTTATGATAAGCCACAGAGAGCTTATCCAACCACTAGACTCCTGCCCCTCCATATGCACTAAAATACATTTAGACAGGAAAAGATTTCACCAGATTTGAAAGGTCATATGATGTCATTTCACTGAAGTGGTTCCAGAGGTGATAAGATAAAAGAGCACCCAGGGAGTCTCTCAGGAGACATTGGAAAGCTTGACATTTGCAATACTAGGAGAAGGGAAGGGAATTGGAAGGAGCTATGATTGCAGCCATCAGTCTCCGCCTGCATGGGGTGGCTTCAGCAACATTGTCCCCTAGGTCGTGTCATCATCTTAATAAACACAGAGACCACGTGTTACGTCTAAATATAGCCAGGAGGATATTATACAGAATTATTCTACAGGAATGCAGAAAGCTGTTGCTCATTACAGTTCAGCCTGGCTTGATTTCATAATCAAATGAGGAAACTTTTCGCATATTGACTGTCAGTGCCAGCAGAACTGAGAGAGAAGCAACAAGTTCACCCTGCACTTGATTTTCCACAGCAGTTTTCCTCTAGGTCTTTCTAGTAAAAAGAAGGCAGAGCCAGTGAGTAAGATAGCCATTTCAAGAAGAAACCATGGATCCTAAGCAAGTCACTTATTTGGCCTGAGAAGCAAGGAAAGGTCATGACTACAGTTCTTTGTTTACTCTCTTGTGTTGTGCTGAATTTCTTTTTTGGAGTGGAATTAGTTTCTGATCTGCAAGAGAACATCAGGGAGACCTAGGTCCAAACACTGCCTCTGCCACTCACTAGCTGTGTGACTTTGAGCAAGTGACTTTATCACTCTGTGCCTCAGATTCTTATCTGTAAAATGAGGATAATAATAGTAGTTCTCTCAAAGGACTCAGTGAGATTAACTGAAATAATTCATTCAGTGTTCAACAATTATTAATTGAGTACCTGTTATGTTTCAGACACTATTCTAGGTGCTTAGGATACACCAGTGAAGAAGACAAACAAATATCTTTGCCCTCATGGAGCTCATATTCAAGTGTAGATAGATTAGCAATAAGCATTAAACCTAATAAATAAGTAAATTATGTAGTATGTTAGAAGGTGATAACTGCTACAGAAAAGAGAATGTAAAGCAAGTATGTGAGAGAAAAGATGACCACATGTTCTTGGCTACACTAATTTCTCTCTTGTTGTATCAAGACTTTCCTTGGTGACCTGCTTGACTGTGAGAATGTGGCAGAGTGATGTTCTGAGAATTCCAAGGTAAGATCAGAAAAGTTTCAGCTTCCTTTTGGATCTTTTGGAATATTCTCTCTGAGCTACACGTTGGAAAGGTGATGTGGGGGTGCTCTGGTCAACTGTCCAGCTGAAGCCACCCTTCCAGCTATCTCCACCAAGACACCAGCAATGGGGAGAAGCTATGAGGACTTTCAAGACCAGCCCATCACCGGCTGAATATGACCAAATGACCTGAATTGATGTGTGTGAAGCATAATAATTGCCCAGCTGAGCCTGGCCAGAATTTCTGACCCATTAAATCATGAGATAGATACAATAAAATGATTGTTGTTTTAAGCCACTAAGTTTTGGGGTGATTTGTTACTTAGTAATAGATAACTAGAACAGGATGGTAATGGGGACTTTGATATAATGCATATAAAATTCCTTGGCCAGCTGCCATAAAATGGCATCTGATATTATTATTCCCTTTGGTTTTTTTCATTAGCCATCTTTCCTTTCAAAGGGCAGTATTTCAAAGTTAGGGTTTTCTGTTAGGTGCCATTCAAATGACGTTTGTGTTCTCATGCATAGAAACAGATTCTGTTTCTCCTCTTGGAGATGATATTACAAAGAATAAGCAAGTATAGAGAGGCTCAGACTTCAGAACTCAAGGGATGGCAGGATAAGGAAAGGGCTCCATAAGACATAGGGCATTTAGGGGGCAGACATTGACTTCTGCACTTGAACCTCACTTCCACACACATACCTTCTCACACTCAAAATTTTTTGGACTGCATTTGATGGGCAGAGAGGTTTTCCTGACAATCATAATCTTATACAACTCTTAGAAAAACAATTATAATTGTGTCTCATTAATCCACATAAATTTCTCAAGAAACCACTGTGAAAAAACCCATGGTCACTCATATTTAAAAGCTCTCTCTCTATGTTCTATTTTGCTCAGTTCCAAATATTAAGCAAGGAAAAAAGCCTCCCAATAGAGAATGTCTGCAGCTCGTAGACCTAAAAAGTCTGGAATTGTCTTAAAAGAATATTACTGTATTGAGTAATTAAGAATTTATTCCAAAGAAAGCAGAATTTTAGTAAATAATTCACTTAGTTGAGAGAGAGGGAGGGTGGAAGAAAGAGAAAAGAGGGGAGAGAGAGAGAAACACCCCACTCTAAAGGGTAAGTGAACACAGGTAGGCATTCTAATAAAAAAGGAAAGTTAAGAGCCATAGGATGGCAAGAATTATTTGGAGATATGGATAGAATATAAATGAAGATAAGGGTAAAAAGATACAATTTAAAACATCAAGTGCTAGACAGAAAAAAAAATGGGCAGAGCAATCAGGATATTCAGCTAATTGATGAGTAACTAAATGTTTTGAAATGTTGTTTTGATAAAAGGTCAACCCCCCCCATTTCCCTACCCCCACCCCAACCCCCACCAGATCAAGTGGATAGTGTCACATCCATTTCCCTATGCCTGACAAATGGTCAAATAATGTCAATAACATGTCACAGTACTATACTGCCACATAATGGCAACTATTCAAATTGCAGGTATAAGCACCTGAAAAAACTTATTTCACTTCCAGGGGTATGTATTTTGCATATTTAACCCTATATGAGAGGTTATAGTTATCTCTAGAGGAGAAATTGAAATAAATCTATATTTATTAAATATTTACGATATGCTAAGAAAGATGCTTTTTAAACTATGGGGAGTGCAGTCCTCATCTCAAAAGAGCTTAGATAAGGAAGCAATAAGTACATAAGGGAAAAATAATAATAAATATTACATATCATTGAAGTTTACAGGAAAGAAATATCCATAGCAAGCAACAGGATCCCTGGTTTACCATGATAGGAGAGATAAGAAGGAATAACTAAGCAAAGTGGAGACCCAACTCTTCATTCCACATTCTTATGTCAGGTTGAGGGGAGGAAGGGAGAAAAGAGAAGGAAACCAACTGCTGTTGAAGCCTGCTATGAGCTGGGAGTTTGAAAGCTGCTGTTCCATTTACTCTTCACAGCTGTCCTACAGGGAAAAGTTACTGTCAAAGTACTAAAGATATTAGCCAAATAGAGATTGTTGGTGAGTGATGTCAGAAACAGGGCAGAGTGAGAAATGTCCCCAGATCTCTCCCCTTGAAACAACAATAAACCAAATATCTAAAACTCAACAAAAAATACCCTACCTGTACACCAGCACAGCTGAGCATGGGATCTGTGCATAAGAGCTACCACAGAATATTTGCTGGAAATCCAAGACCATATTAAAAAAAAATAGTGAAAACAAAACAAAACAAAAAGTATGGAAGAACATTAGAAGTTAATTAGATTCCTGAGCTTGGATGCTAGCACGAGTCTGAAAAAGTGAAAGATCCATGCCCTTTGCCCTCCATTAAGTCAAACTGTTTTAATATACCAAACATCTCCCCCATTTCCAAAAATACTGTAATTTTTTAGAGAGATTCATGTGAGTTGGTGCTTTGCCAATTTGGGTCAGTTGTTCTTTGTAAAGCTGTCCCTTAAGATGAAAGGACATTACCTTGCTCAAAGAGGTCATGAGTCAAAGGTGGAACTGAAACTGCACCCAGAAGAAGCACACCTGACTCTCTGAGAGGTTCAGACCATTTGGCAGCTTTCTATAGCAGCATGGCTATATGCATGAGGGTACATATCAACCTCTGGAGAAACCTCTTCAAATTGATAATTTCTGACCCCAGCCAGAGAATTTGATGCATCAGGTTGGAAGTGGCAGCCAAGAATCACTTCCCAGGTGGTTCGGGTGCAGGTAGACCATGAACCATCTATTAAAAGTTTCTCTGGATGCTTTAGATGAAAGATATGAACATCTTTTTGCCAGCAATCTTGTTCTCTGCCTCTCTGTACACCATATGCACCACTCACAAGGGGTGGGGAAACTGCCACTTTGTAGATGCCTTCCACTGCATTTTATTTTGTGTTAGTCAAGGCTCTTTCAGGAAAACAGAAACCACCCCAGGCATTTCAAACAAGGAATTTATTCCAGGAGATTGGTTACATGGGTGATGGATTAACTGAGAAGCCACACAAAAATTAGTGATGGCTAGAGGCAACTCCACCCTCAGGGCTGGAAGGACAAGGAGAGGAAATATTGTTGCTGAAGATGCAGAACCTGAAAGCATGACTGGCCTGAGCAGCGAGATCTGGGTCTATGGAAGGAGTAGCTGCCCAGTAGAAACCATGGAGGAAATACTCCTCAGAGCAGATATGGGAAATCAGATGCTTTTCCTGTCCCCGTTGAGAGATTAGGGTGGAATTCTGAGGGCCCAAATAATACATATGCTTAGAGAGTACCCTTCCTCAGTTGGCCTCAGACCTGGGTGAGCCTCAGAATCAGCTGGATCCCCAGGTCAGAGATTATGATGCAATAAGTCAGAGACAGGGCCTGGACAAAGGTATTTTGAAGTGGCTATAAATGTGCAGACAGGGTGAGAACTGACATGGTAGACCGTAAACTCCAAAGAGCACAGGTGTGTCCACCATTGCATGTTCAGTAATACCACAGTGTCTGGCCCAAAGGAGATGTGTAGATCCTCTATACATATGTGTTGAATGAATGAATGAACAAATAAGTAAATGCATGAACAGCAATGACCCAGAGCCCTTGGTGAACCGAGCAGACCAGATGGATACCACTGCAGAGCAGAAGAACATGTAAAGAACGAGTGGTCAGAAATAATCAGCATCAACATGGCTATCAAGGTTAATCCCAAGCAAAACATCTTTTAGTCTGAAATGAATCAAATCCCAAAAGGAGCAGATCCCCAAAAACTGAATCCAGAAGATGAGAGACCAGCTGTCCATTGACTTAGTCCACGTAGAGTTGCCACCCTCTGGGTTTCCAAATGCACCAGTAGTGACTCTGATGACTGTACTCTGGTTGTATTTCAGCCCTTTCCCTAAAAAGCAGTGTGTTCCCACATTTCTGGTTCCATTTTGCCTTCAGGAATCTAGGTATTGTATGTGACAAGCAAGAATCAAAGAAAGCACTTTTCACTATGGTACAGCTAATCAGTGGAACCACTGTAGCTCCATCTACCTCATGAGTTGGAGGAAATGGCAGAAAACCATATCCCATCTGGGTATAGGATAATAGTGCCTGCTCTGCTAGTATCTGCCTGTGGAACCTTGAATAAACCACAAGTGCCTTTGCCTCCCACTTTTCCATTCCATAAGCCCCCTTCCCTTCATGTCATTATCCATTTCTCTCTCTATTTCATTTTTTCCACATTTCTCTCTCTATTTCATTTTTTCCACATCCCTCTTTCCTCTCATCACAGCCCTCTCCTTCCTTTCCCTCTCCCTTCCCAGTTCTTCATGTCCTGGGACCTCATCTCCACTTTGAGCAAAGCCTTCCTTGCTCTGTGTTTCTATTTTCTCCAGGATGAAATGGGACTAGGTGCAGACGTGTCCTTGAACATCTCGTCAGGGAGGAGGGCTGATACAAGGCTTTATAGAAGAAAAGAGAATGAATTGCCTTGATTACTCCCTGAGAAACTTTAGAACTTGGGACATTTCAAATTGACATAAAAGAGCTGCAGGCAGGGTCACTGGCAGCTATTTCAGTCCTATCTGGTCTTTAACCAGCACTTCTGTCCCCATTGTGGGAAGCTCCTGTCATAGAACTCTGGCCCCATTGCTGTACTGCAAGCATGTGGGCTGCTGTGTTTCTAGGCACCAGGGATTAAAGAGTGCACCCAGCTGGTTGCCCCGCAACTTTCAAAATGCCAGAATTGACTGCGGTGGCACCTGCAGTGAATAATATAACTAGACAAATGAACCGTAATGGGGTGACAGTTCTCAAGCCTGATTACACAGCAAAATAACCTAAGGAGCATGTAAAAAACATCTAGATGCCAGGACCCACCCCAGACATACTGAATTAGACTCTCCAGGGGTGGAGTGCAGGCAGCCAGGCCAATTCCCAGAGAACCACAGCCCTAAAGGAACTTAGCATCTAGAAATGGCAGAGTATTTAAACCTGAGATGTCTCTGGCCAATGCTTTTGAATTCCATTCACATTCTCTACATAACAGTCAAATTGTCTATTTTTTTGGCCTACTATGCACATTTTTAAATAAACTAAACAAACCCAGCATGGCAAAGTACCAATCCCTCTCTGCCTTAAGGACTTGGACTTTTCTCTAAGCTCAATTTAAGCAGCATGACACATTTTGTGATTTCTATCCCCATTCCCTGTTGCCCCTGATATTTGTTCTAACATGGTTTTAGATGAACAAGAATACTACTGAGATAGTACTGTGTGATTGATTGTTCCTCCTGGCCTCACTCAACAGGGGTGGCCAACTCAGTGTATGGCCTTTGTCAGGACTCAGGTCTTCTCCTCGACTCCATCAGAGAGAGAGAGTCCTGAAGCTAAGGGCCTGACTACCCTTCTGCCCCCTCAAGGGCAGCGCAGCCTGCTTTCTCTAGCCAAGAGTAGAACAAACACAGAGCAGATACATGAAGAAGAGAGTGTTACTTATACATCCTTTGGGGAAATTTTTCACCCTCATTAAGGCAGGCTTTTGACCCTAACACAGTGGCTTTGGAGCATTTTTTTATTAAATTTATTGGAGTGACATTGGTTAATAAAATTATATAGGTTTCAAGTGTACAATTCAATAATACATCATCTATATATTGCATTCTATGTTCACCACATGGGGTCAAATCTCCTCCCATCACCATATATTTGACCCACTTTACCCCTTCTTACCTTCCCCTCCCCTCTAATAACCACTAAAATATTGTCTGGGTCTATGCTATTTTGTTTGTCTTGTTCATTTGTTGCTTGTAATTTTATATTCCACATATGAGTGAAATCATATGGTTCTCAACTTTTCCTCTCTTAACTTATTTCGCTTAGCATGATAATCTCAAGATCCATTCACGTTGTCACAAATGGCAGTATTTCATCTTTTCTTGTGGCTGAGTAATATTCCATTGTATAAATGTACCACATCCTTTTTATCCAATTATCTATCGAAGGACACCTCAGTTGTTTTCCTATCTTGGTCACTGTAAATAATGCTACAGTGAACATAGGGGTACATATATTTTTATGAATAAATGTTTCTAAATTTTCTGGATATATATCCAGAAGAGCGATTGCTGGGTCATATGGTAATTCTATTCTTAACTTTTTGAGGAATCTCCATACTTTTATCCACAGTGGCTGTACAAATTTACATTCACACCAGCTGCGTACGAGCATTCCTTTTCCCCCCACAACCTCTCCAACACTTGTTAGTATTTATCTTGTTGATAATAGCCATTCTAATAGGTGTGAGGTAGCATTTGGAGAATTTTTAGCAGCAGAATTATATTTTTAAGTTTCTTACTTGGAAATCCCATACCTCAAACAGATAACCAAGAGCTGCCCTGCTTGATGCCAGAAGTTTTCATGTGGCCTCTTGTCTCTCTATACATCTTGCACACTTTACATGGAACTTACAGCTTCCATAAAGCCAAGTTCAAACATGGACCAAGCTTGTGGCACCCTCTTCTCTCACTCAGCAATTTTTGTAAGATTTCAGAGGTATGTCTGGAAAGCTGATGATGAGCCTACAGAATGGAGAATCATGGCTATTTTCCAGAAGAGATGGAACAAACCAGGTCACCTCTCTTAGTCTGGGCTCCTCCAAAAGTAAAGACTTTTGAAACAAGACCTTAAGTACAGATTATTTCTTTAGGAGAGTTATCTTAAACAAGTAAGGGAGCAGGGCAAGTGAGTGAGACAGGAGAGGAAGAAAAGCCAATGGAAGGGTGTGCACTGAGGTTGCTGCTAAGCAAAGAGTACTTGAGCCCACTGGAAATCATACACAGTACCCCCTCCCTCCCATAACTGTCTGCCCAAACAAAGGGCAGCTGGGCATTTATCCGCAGGCTCTGGGTCCCCCTGGAGTAAGAGTTGCTCTAGGGTCATTAACTACCCCCTTGTGTGCAGGCATGCACACACACGCACACACACACACACACACACACACACACGTGTGCACGCATTTATCTGGGATGTAATTATACTCTTGAAGCTTAGAAGAACTATCCCCCCCCCCCAGTGGCAGTTAAAATCAGACATGAGCCTATATGGACTTGTGCGTACTCTTTCAAGAATAAGATGGTCCTCTCAAAATCACATACTTTGTTATCAAAAATCCCATGAGAAAATGGAAATTAGACTCTTTCAGCACTCTTCACGTAGTAACAACTCATCCCTGTGGACACACTTTCAATATTCGAGGAAGCGGTCCCCATATTCACACTAGCCACTCTATGCCTGACTCATGTCAGCACTGATAAGTCCCCTCCTCCAGCTCTTCCAGGCTCCAGGATCAGGACTGGAACATCCAGGATGACCTTGCCCAGCACACATTGCATAAAACACTCCTTTGATGGGGTGTCTGCAGGATGAACCTCAGGCCTGGCTGTCTTCTGGGATGTACCTCAGCCCACCAGCAATGAGAAGTTCAACTTGAGCACATCCCAGCCATCAGAAACTAGGCTGTGCTTCACGTTGATTTCTGAGCTCAGGTTAGTGTAACTAGGCTAAGCAAGCATGGATTTTTCAGGTGGAACTCTCAGGCTGACTTCCAATAAATTCTCCTACTGGATTCAGAGTAAGTAAAACCCCTTTTTGCCATTATCACTGCCATCAAGTGGGTTAACATCCACCACAGGATAACGGTAGGTAAAACCAATAGAATACAAAAAAGTGTGTGTAGAATGATGCCAATTCTGTTTGAAGGGGAGAGAGAGAGAG
>NW_011888788.1:14312698-14324305 GCF_000151845.1 Pteropus vampyrus | reverse complement strand
TCAATTGAGAGAGCTGAACAAAATGGTTTCTAAAGTCCTTTCTGTGTGCATGTTCTAAGATTCTAACCAAGCTTAATCAATGGTCTCATCGGTTACTATAGAAGACAATCTTGTGGCAAGTGTGAATTCATTCATTCATTTATCTGTTCATTCATTCATCCATTTATTTATCCATCAAACAGTAATTTATTAAATATTCATATTCAAGTAGGTCTAATGCTGGGTGAATTTTGTAGGAAATTGAGGTATTGAGACTTCTGTTGAACAGTATTTTTAGAATAAAGAATTCTTATTGCATGAAAACATAGTGGAACATAGTGAAAACATGACCTTATTTCTCACAGGTCAGCTGCCTTATCACTTAGCCAGAAATATAAACAGTACAAACCCCAAGGACAGTTGGGGTACAAACCGCAATCCCATCAACCAGGCACTGAGCCCCAGAGGCTCAATTCTTCATGTCTACTTCAAAAGATGCACTGAGGAAGTAGAATATATATTCCTAAACTATATATGTTTCCCTCTGCAACTTGAATATCCTTGCTTAAGAGATAATCAGTGGGTTATGCATGGTAGCCAAAAGTTCTGGATTAAAAAAACTAACTCAGTCTAGAAATCGTCCTGAGTTTCTTTGGTCCTTAGTTTATCCTCTCTCAAAAATAAAACCAGGGCCAAAGTGTTACTCTAAATTTAAATGTTGTTTCCTAACAGCAAAATTCCTTCTGTTTTCCAAGCAGGATATCTCAGGGTTTTCTCTCTGAGGGAGTTTACCCCAAATATTTTAAACAAGAGTCTGAAAAAACCACACTAGTTCAACATATATCAGCTGCCTGGCTCACTCTGTTTGCTCCCGAGAAAAGATGCAGGCCAAGCATAGACCCTATTTATTAAGGGTGTGATATATTAATTGTTCAATGATAGTCAATATCAACTGGCTCAACCATCCTGCCAGATAGGAATTATTTTTTTCATATTTTAGGTAAGTAAAATGATGCTCAAGGAGATGAAGTAACATGTTTCTTATAACATAGCTAGTATGAAGTAGGTTCATTTGCTTTCCAAGCACCAGGTGGTGTGTACAGCAATGTACGAGTTATCAGTTGCCACAATAGTGCACTGTAACAAAACACCCCAAAATGTAGTAGCTTAAAATAGCTATTTATGATTGCTCTGAGTCTTTCTGCCATTCTTGGTTAGGACTACTCACCAAGATGGAAAATGGAAAAATGTCATCAAGCATCTATCTGGTCAGTTGTGGGTTGTCCGTCCGCTCTCAGCTGGGCTCTCATGTCTGTCATGCTGGCCTCAGCTGCGAGGAGGAAAGACATGACTGTGTTTCAAGTGTGAAACTCCAGCAAGCTATCCCAGGTGTGTTGAAGTGAGCAAGCCCCAAGATAAAGTCTTGTTTGAACTTCTGTTATGTCACAGACCACATATGTTAATATTCCATTGGCCAAAACAAGTCACATGACTGAGCCAAGCTAGAGTAGAATAAAGAATTGAGACCATCAATGCAAGCAGTCTTTTCACCTCCATGAGTGAAGGCCACATTGATGGTGAGACTTTTATTCTGTTTCTTTTTTTCAGAAAAACGTTTAACATTATGGCTTCCATTTGTGAATAGCATTTAAAATAAGCCTATATTTAAGGAAGATGAAAAATAAAATTTTATTGCTTTTTATGTAAATGAGAGAGCCAAACAGGATCTAGCTTTTATTTTTAAAAAATTACATAATCTTGAAAACAATTAATTTATTTTTTTCTCTAAGGAAAATCCAGAATTTCCTTTGGACCAAGTTTGGTCTAAGTATGGAGTCAGTATCCAAATTTGAATCCTTATAAAGTCAGATATTTACACAATTTCTGTAAACCCATCCAGCTATTAAAAATTAACTGATTTCAAAGCAGCATTAACATTCTGGAGTGATGATAATATACAAATTTTTCTAAAGAAGGGAAGAAATGAGTTAAGCCACAAAGCCTGTGTTGTTTCTCCTGGGTTACCTGATTAAAACCAAAGGTCCCAATAGCAGGACCAGTTGTGACTTAATGACACTCACATGCTTAGATGGCATCTTGCCCTTCCAACACCAAACATCTAAAAGTTTTGAGAGCTTTATAGACAAAACATTTAGATGCTTGATGACATTTTTCCATTTTCCATCTGGAAAAGAATGAAGGCGGTCTGAGGTTGTCTCAGACTTCCTAAGAAGATGACCTTGGATGCCTTTTTATAAGCTGCAAGTCAAACCAACACAGATTGCAATGACTGTCCTTGCAATTAGCCACTTAAGAGACATTTAGATAGCACTCCCCCCACCCCATCTTTTTACTTAAGAAAAATGAAGTTCCATGTGGTTAAATCACACTCAAAGTCACACTTACAGTCTTGGGAAGGCCAAACATATGTCTGTCACACAGGCACCACTTTTCAAGTATCTATTTAGGTACACACAAAAATCAGGTTTAAAGAGCTGGGAACAGCAAACTGCTCTTTGCCATGTGTGTGGATGTGTGCTCATTCATTTTACATCCTAGTGTGCTCTGTACTGTCCATGTAACAGTCCTCTAGAAAAGTTATTGATGCCAGATAAAGTCTCCCCACAGAGAAATCAAGAGTCGAGCACTAACAAAAGAAAACAAAAGCTTTTTTTTCCCCCACCCAATAACCACTATGATCCCTCACACCAACACAGGTACAGCTGCTGTTCATACTTTGAGATCTGGTTCATAGAAAAAATCCCAAGAGCAAAAAATCTCACATTCAAAGGAAAAACCAATGAATATGAGCTCATTCCCTTTTCCATTGTCACTGGCATCATTGAGAAAACATAGAAAGAATATCAAAGTGATAGAGCTTGAGAGGACAGAATAAATGTTTGTGTCCAGCCAGAGGAACTGCTTGCATTACTTCAACTTGGCATTGACTAAGAAGCACATAGATCCAGACCAGATTAAGTGCCAGATCCATACTTTGAATCAACCAAAATACAAAACCTGATATTCAGTTTGGTTTCATTTTCAACATGAGCATTGTTCATTCTAATTTCAACCTGATGTAACAAAACTTGACTACTGTCCTTTCTTCATGGGAACCTCTCCCAGTGTTGGTGAAATAATTTTTAGGAGTTGCCTTCTGTTTTACAGGTAGTGACTGGCCTAAACTATGATTTGTCTGGCTGACCTCAGTGGAGTTGCTTCAAAAGAGTTGGCCTTTGCCCGCCTAGTTGTCAGACAGGCTGTGATGAAAATGGCTTCCCAAACTAAATGTCCATCAATACAGGAATAAACAAAACGTAGTAGCATTTTATTTGTATATACATACAATGGAATGTAATTTAGCTTTAGAAGGAAAGGAGTTCTATTACATGCTACAACATGGATGAATCTTGAGGACATTATGCTAAATGAAATAAGCCAGTGGCTGGGTATGGGCCGGTGGAGAGAATTTTTGTTTAATGGGTATAGAGTTTCAGATTTACAACATGAAAAAATTCTGGAGTTCTGTTTCACAACAATACACTTAACATTACTGAACTGTACACTTAAATGGTTAAGATAGTAAATTTTCTGTTGTGGTTTTCACTACAATAAAAAAATGGTATGAGGTTGAGCCAAAAAAAAGGCTCCCACCTTCCTCAAGAATGTTACAAGCACCCAGACTACCTACAGTGCCCCTGAGACACAAGCAGCTCTATGCGTCATGTCTGCTGATTTTTCAAAAGGGCACTTATGTTCAAGGTGGGGTGTACCCAATGACTAAAACTGATACTGCATACATTCTCTTCTAGAGTCTAACAGACCACTAATAAATGTGAGGTGGCAGGAATGTCACTTTACCTCTCCAAACTCCAGTTTTCTGAATTGTAAAATAATATATATATATATATCTCCTTGCAGCCTAGAGAGAATTAAACTAAAAACCTAATTGTTAGTTATCTACTAATTTTTTTCAATAGATCAGTCAAAGAGTGACATTGAAGAATAATGAACTTAATTACAGTAACAGCCACAATTTTTGAGGACCACCTCTGTGCCAGTCACTGTGCTAGATGCCTCCCATCGATCCTCTCCCTCGATCTTCACAACACAGCATATTTAAGGAAAATCTAAAAGGTTGCTTGATCTATTATTGGAAGAAGATAAATATTTATTCAGGTTGGGTTCACCCTAAGAGAAATTTATCAACAGAGATCTTTAGAATAGATGATGTGATGAATATTTTGACCCAATCTTCTTGGATGTATGATGATTCTGGGGGTAATAGACTTCTCCTAGAGTCAGGGACTTCCAAGTGAGCAATCCAGTTTCTTAGATTGGAAGGAATCACTGAGCTCCGATGGCAATATGATTGGACTGAGACCAACTTCCTTGGGATATTGAGCATCAGGCACCTGCCCTGTGCTCAGCAGTGTACCAGACATTCAAGGGCTTTAGATAAGTCCAAGTCCTTGAGGAGTCCAAATCCATCCATCCAACCAATCATTCACTCATTTAAAAATATTTACTGAGTTCATATTGTGTGTTAAGATCTATGCTAGGTAGAGTCAGAGAGGACACTGCCTTCCTGGAGCTTACACTCTAGTTGACTTACCCTCAGGATACGGTTATGGAACGTGAGGTGATGTTTAGGATTAATAGATTAGAAGCTATCCTCCCAATAGGAGAATAATTAGTCAACATTTTGGTATGGCAGTTTAGTGATGGGTATTAAAAGCTAAAAAATTTGACATTCCTGTTGGCCCAGCAAATCTACTTCAAGAAATATATCCTAAAAATTACTGTATATGTAAATCATCATATATATGCATAAAGTTTAACTTATAGAGTTTTTCACTGCCACATTGCTTAGAGTAGTAAAAAGAGAAATGGAAATAATCCAAATGGCCAATGAGCAATGAGTTAAATAAATTGTGGTACAGTCCCACACTGGAATATTATGTGGTCATTAAAGCTTATGTTCTATACATATTGTTAAGTGAAAAGTTCAGCTTATAAAATAATATGTAGAATAAGATCTTACTTTGGATTTTTAATAATATGGGATTAGATAGATGGATATAAATATCCAAATAAAACTAGATCATTTTCAGGCTTCAGAACTGCTGTAATATCAAGCCAGAATTGAAGAATAATGCATTTCTTTACTGCAGTTTTCTGGTGGTATATGGCAACAAATATTTCTTTAAATTTTTTCTTTTATATATTCCTTCCCTTAAAATTTAACTCCACACTATGACTACTTGGATACCCTCTATTTCTTTTTGATCTTGCTCATCCCCAACAACTTCCAGCCTTTGAGACTTTCTCCCTTACTTACTACACTCTCCTTTTCACCAACATTCTCCTCTTATCCCTTCTTTCTCTTCCTCTCTCCTCTCCTCTCTTCCTCCTCCTCCTCCTCCTCCTCCTCCTCCTCCTCCTCTTCTTCTTCTTCTTCTTCTTCTTCTTCTTCTTCTTCTTCTTCTTCTTCTTCTTCTTCTTCTTCTTCTTCTTCTTCTTCTCTCTCTCTCTGTCTCTCTGTCTCTCTGTCTCTCTCTCTCTCTCTCCTTCTCCCTCTCTCTTTCTCTCCCTCCCTCACTCTTTCATTCTGCCTTTTTCCTCTTCTATTCCAAATTCCCTCCATCTATTATCTTTTTCTCCTTAGGGTATCTCCATGCTCTTTTTTTGTAGATCAGCTTGGCTTCTCTCAGCTTGTGCAAATTTTTCTACCAATAAGAAAGTCCTCCCTCTCATAAAAGGAGGGCAGAAATGTAAGTACTTATGATTTTAATATTTTAATGTTTTAAAAATATATACTATTTATATTGGATATATCTGAGTGTTAAGATACAGGATGATTTTATTTTCCTTATTTGCCTATTCAAATTTTTCTTAGATTTTCAAAAATAAATATATATTTTGCTAAATAAGGTGTGGTGATTTTCTTAAATGATAAAATATACTGGATGCTGTAGCATTTAGAAGTCTGATAATTTTCCCTGAAGGAATTACAAAGTTGCTAAAAATCTATGCCCTGAAATGGTAAGCACCTTCCTGACAAATAAAGGACTGTTACAGTGTCCTCTGGATATCTCCAGGAGCATTACATCTTTCTTGGTGAGACACTGAAGTCCTATAGTCTTTTTCCAGCTAAAAATTCCCATCTCCTCTTCTGCTGAGCTTTACCCATCAGCCACAGATGCAACAAACAGATATGATAGGGTTCTCAGTGTAGCAGACTTGTCATAAGTGGTCTCCTATATCAAAGAGTACTGCAGAATGACTGAGGTACGTGGTAAAAATGTCAGTCTTACCCATTACACTTCATCTTTCACTTTTTAGCCACACACACATATGCATACACACACACGTACACATATTTTATTACCCTCCCTCAAAAACCTAACTGTGAACATGAGGAAGGCATGCTCATTCCTCTACCAGACTCTTACCAGCTCCAAGCACTTGGTGACCCAGGGTCACAGGTCCTTCCCCATCTCCTCTCATTGTTTTGGAATGTGCCCAGAATGGTGTTTTGTTTTATAGATGTAAATGAGCAAATATTCTCATGTTCTTCTGCTCAGGCCCCTTATCATACTCCCTGCTCATCACTGTCACTGCCCTCCATGGACATACCTACATAATCCTACTTCTCACAACTCTCCAAACCACTTTGGCCAAGATGCCAAAGCAGAACAGAATTTTATCTTCCCCATTGCTGGGCTGCACCTCATTGCCTGAACACTAAGCACTGCCCTTATGCTGAGCACCTCACAAAAGTGCCTCATGAGGTGGTGTCAGAAACATGGTAGAGTGAGAGATGTCCCCTTATTTCTCCCCTTGAAACAATAATAATCTGAACATCTAAAACTCAACAAAAACATGCAAACTGCACATCAGCATGTTTGAGCATGGGATCTGCACATAAGAGCTACCATAGGTCGGAACTCCAAGAGTCAGGCAGTAGACTAGGACAAACAAAAAAGCTGCCTCTCGCAGACAGAACTCCCTGCAGGAGGAAGGGGATGCGAGAAGATGTGGTGGGTTCCCTGAACAGCCCTGTCTGAAGAGCTGTGAGCTTCATGCAGCAGTAGTGCCCAGGGAACAGGGCAGAAAACAGAGATCTGGGGATGCAAGAGAAGTAGGGACAGCAGAGAAGCAACAGTTGATTATTACCAGCCTTGGTTGCAAAACACAAGGCTGAGCCACAGACCCCATCCCATAACCCAGGCGGCCCCTCCCCCCACATCCTCCAAGACCAAACAACGCAGAGCCCAGGAGAATCTGAGAAAATGCTACGGAATGCTACGGAAACTATCGCTAACACTGACAGCGACTGAGACTTACATTACTTCAGCTTGGCATTGACTAATAAGAAAAAAAAGACATTAATAAGGCTTTATATAAAGCAAGGACCCAAGAGACTTAGACGCCACCTATTGAAAACGAAAGAAAAATGCTTTCTTTGTAACACGCTAATGAGAGACCTTTATATAATCAATCTTCTTTCTGAAAAAAAAGCAGAATACATTTCCATTAATGCCCAGGTGGAGAAATAGTCCATTAAACACCATGAACAACTAAGGTGATGAGGCATCTCAGAAAGAAAAAAAAAAATCACCAGAAAATAAACTCAAAGACATAGAAATATGTGACTTAAATGACAGAGAATTCAGGATGGTGCTTCTGAAAACACTCAATGGGATTCAAAATAATTCATATCAACAATTTCAGGAATTTAAAAAACAGCTAGATGAGCAGAATGAATTCTTCAGCAAGGAAATTGAAACCCTTAAAAAGAACCAAAAAGAACTTCTGGAGATGAAAAACACACTGCAAGAGTTGAAAAATGAAACAGCAAGCTCGTGAAAAAGAGTCACCCAAATGGAAGAAAGGATCGGTGATATCGAAAACAGAAAACTAGAAATAAAGCAGAAGGAGAAGGGATTAGAAAGCATTTTGGCAAGCATTTCCCAAATCTAAGAAATGAGCTGGTGTTTGGAATTCAAGAAATCAACAGAATACCCAATTATCTCAAACCAAAAAGGCCTTCACCAAGACATTGTATTACAATTATTAAAAATCAAAGACAAAGAAAGAATTCTCAGGGCAGCCAGGGAGAAGAAAATGGTAACTTATAAAGGAAAACCCATTAGATTATATTCAGACTTCTCAGTGCAAACCTTACAAACCAGAAAGGAGTGGAATCAAATATTCACTCTATTAAATGAAAGGAACTACCAGCCAAGAATCTCCTACCAAAAAAGCTCTCCATTAGATATGAAGGAAAAATAAGACCTTTCCAAACATACAAAAATTAAAAGAATTCTCCACTATGAGGCCTGCATTACTAGAAATACTGAAAGAGGTCAGCTCACCTAAAACAAAATGACAAAAAAAAAATACATAACTAGGAGTAAGGTGGCTAGTAGGCAGATAGAAGCAAAGGAGTGCAACCCTCTCTAAGAACAGGGCATTATAAGCCATTTATAAGCTTAAACAATAAGAAGAGATTTGCTATAGCAAGATAGTAATGAATATTCAACATACATAGGGACAAATAAGGACGACAATGACTGAAAAGGGGAGGATTCAAAGATCCAAATTTGCAAAGGGGAATGGAGATAAGACACATACAGAAGAAAATGGACTAATATATATAAAACTATCCTCTACATATTCGTAATGGTAACCTCATGCCATAGATTAGAAACTGAAGTATATAATATAAAACAAGAAAGACCAGAGGGAAAACTCACAAAACCACCGCCCCCCCCCAAAAAAAAAGAAAAGAAAAATAAGGACAAGGAAGCAATGGAAACACTGAGCTACACTTATGTTTAAGCAAAACATAAAATAGCTATAGGAAAACTTCATATTTTAATAATCATTCTAAATGTAAATGGACTGAACTGACCAATAAAAAGGCACAGAGTTGCAGAATGGATTGAAAAACAAAACCCAACCATATACTGCCTCCAAGAGACACATCACAGCTCCAAAGACAAATATAGACTCAAAGCAAAAGGGTAGAAAATGATATTGCAAGCAAATGGCATTCAAAGAAAAGCAGGTGTAGTGGTACTAATATCAGACAAAATAGACTTCAAAATCCAAAATGTAAAGAAAGATACTGAGGGACACTTTATAATGATAAAGGGAATCATACAACAAGAAGACATAACACTTATTAATATCTATGCTCCCAATCAGGGAGCCTTGAAATATATAAAGCAATTACTAACAGACTAAAGGGAGAAAAGACCAAAACACTATCGTAGTAGGAGACCTAAATACCCCACTGCCGGATATAGACAGATCATCCAAAAGTCAATAAGGAAATAACATCCTTAAATGACACATTAGACCAACTGGACATAATTGACATTTATAGAGCCTTTCACCCCAAAACAGCTGCTTATACATTCTTCTCTAGTACATATGGAACATTCTCAAGAATCAACCACATCCTGGGACACAGAGACAGGCTGAACAAATATAAGAGGGTTGAAATCATACCAATCATATTCTATGTTCATAATGCTTTGAAACTAGAGATCAACTGCACAACAAATACGTGGAGATTAAACAACATGCTACTGAAGAATAATTGGGTCAGAGAAGAAATAAAAACAGATCAAGAGATACATAGAAATGAATGAATGATAAGGATAGTACAACATATCAAAACTTTTGGGACACGGCAAAAGTGGTCATAAGAGGAAAATTCATATCATTACAGGCCTATCTCCAAAAACAAGAATGAGCCCAAATAAACAACCTAATGCTCCACCTTTAAAAACTAGAAAAGAAAGAATAAATGAAATGTAAAGTCAGCAGAAGGAAAGAAATAATCAAAATTAGAGCAGAAATAAATGAAATTGAAAAAAAATGATAGAAAAATTAAATGCAACAAAGATCTAGTTCTTTGAGAAGGTAAATAAAATTGACAAACCCTGGCTAGCCTCATTAAAGAAAAAAGAGAAAGGACACAGATAAACAAAGGGATGAAAGAGGAAAAATCATGACAGACACTGCAGAAGTACAAAGGATCATACTAGAATACTATGAAAAGCATACAACACCAAATTTAATAACCTAGAAGAAATGGGCCAGTACTTAGAAAAATACAATCTTCTTAGATTGGATCAAGAAGAACTGGAAAGTCTAAATAGACCAATCAGAGGTATGGAAATCGAAACAATCATCAAAAAGTGAAAATCCAGGACCAGATGGCTTCACCAGTGAATTCTACCAAACATTGAAAGAAGATTTAATACCTATTCTCCTCAAACTCTTCCAAAAAATCAAAGAGGAAGCAAGAGTTCCTAACTCATTTTATGAAGTTAATTTTACCCTGTACCAAAACCTGGTAAAGATAACACAAAACAAGAAAGCTACAGACCGATATCTCTCAGGAACACAGATGCAAAAATCCTAAATAAGACACTAGTGAACTGAATACAACAACATATTAAAAAGATTATACGCCATGATCAAGTGGGCTTTATACCAGGGCACAAGGATGGTTCAATATACACAAATTGATTAATGTGATATGCCACATAAACAAATTAAAAAATAAGAATCATATGATCATATTAATAGATGCAGAAAAAGCCTTTGACAAGATACAACATCGATTTATGATCAAAACTCTTAACAAAATTGGTATAGATGGAAAATAACTTAACATAATAGAGGCCATATATGACAAAACCTCAGCCAACATTATACTGAATGATGAAAAACTAAACACCTTTCCTCAAGATCAGGAATAAGACAAGGCTGTCCACTATCACCACTGTTACTCAGTATAACATTGGAGGTCCTAGCGAGTGCAATCAGGCAAGAGAAAGATATAAAAGGCATCCAAACAGGAATCAAAGAAGTCAAACTGTCACTATCTGCAGATGACATGATTCTCTGTATATAAAACCCTAAGAACTCCACAAGAACACTACTAAAAACAATAAACAAATACAGTAAAGTTTCTGGATACAAAAATCTACATTCAAAAATTAATAGTGTTCCTATACTCTAATAATGAATTGTCAGAAAAAGAAGTGGAAAAAATAATTCCTTTTGCAATTGCAACAAAAAGAATAAAATACTTAGGAATAAATTTAATGAAACATGTGAAGGACCTATATAAGGAAAACTATAAGATTCTATTTAAAAAATTGAAGAAGATACAAAGAAATGGAAAGACATTTCATGTTCTTGAAATGGAAGAATCAACATAGTTAAAATGACCTTATTAGCTAAAGCATTATACATCGGCTTTTTTTTTTTTAAATAGAATAAAAAATATTAAGATTTGTATGGAAACACAAAAGACCCCGACTTGCCAAAGCCATCTTGAAAAAAAGAATGAGGCTGGAGGTATCACTCTGCCCGACTTCAAATTATACTACAAAGTGACAGTAATCAAAATGACATGGTATTGGCAGCAAAATAGACACACAGACCAGTGGAATAGAATCGAGAGTCCCAACATAAACCCATGTTTATATGGACAAATAATTTTTGACATAGAAGCCAAAAACATACAGTGGAGAAAGGAAAGCCTCTTCAATAAATGGTGTTGGGAAAACTGGAAGGCCGCCTGCAAAAAAATGAAAC
>NW_011888788.1:14284932-14311563 GCF_000151845.1 Pteropus vampyrus | reverse complement strand
TGCACATGCATGTTCCTTACTGTCAAAATATACACCTGAAACTTACTGGATTTCATTAACCAATGTCACCATAATTAAAAAATAAAATAAAAAGTGCCTCATGAAAACGGCTCTTTTGCCTTTTGTCTCTGGCTCTTCCAACGGTCCCAGAGGATAGTCCAGGAGTCAGCTCCCTGCCGTTTCCACCCTCCATCTTTCCTTTTCTTCTACTCTTTCAACAACAACAAAAACACAAAACATGTATAGGAACTCATACGAACACTTGGGAGTCAGCTCAATCTCTCTAGCAGGAGAAAATACGTTCTAGCTCTGGTCTACCAGAGACCCCTGGTACACCAGCATCAGCCAATGTTTTTCTGGGTCTAAATAGATACTTTCACTGCAAACTAGCAGCTCTTGGCCATGAGTAACATAACACCAACAGACCTAAAAGCAAAGATCTATGTGACAAAGATGGACAAATGTGGGTGGACCTTTGTAACTCATCCAATAGGATTCAGCAGAAGTAATGTTGCATGATTTCCTAGGCTAAGTCATAAAAACTAACAGCTTCTACCAAGCTCTCTCCTGGGACAAGCAACTTTGGAGCTCCAAGCTGCCATGTAAGAAGTCTGGCTACCATGAAGTCATCATGCTGAAGAGATTCTGTGGAGAGACAACAGAGAACAAAGAAAGATGCCTGAGGAGACCCTGTTATTCAAGTCTTTGCAATCAACCTCTAGACATGAGTGCTGATGATTCAAACCTCGGCCTCTGAGGCATTCCAGCTGACACTATGGGAGCAGAGATATGGTGTCCCCACCAAGCCCTGCCACATCACAGATTTGTGAGCAAAATAAATATTGTAATTGTCTTAAGCCACTAGGTTTAAGGTTACCAGCACAATCTGCAAAACCTAGGCTCTGAAATTCTAAGGACCCCTGAGAACTGAGGTTATCTTTCTCTCCTTGCTGGATGATGACCAGTACATTGTTTACTCCAGGAGGATGGTCCCCAGCATGTGAGAAACTACATGGTACCACAAAAGGACTTCTTTCTTAGTCTCTGCAATGAGTCTGTTTTTACGTGTTTGAGACCTACAATGCTTTATCTATGTGAAAGCCATGAGCAGGAGTCTTTTTGGGAAAATAGGACTTGGCACTTTGAGCTCTGGGTCACAAAGTGTGGATAGGGCCTTGCCATTTGGACTGTCTCCTTAGATGTCTCTAACACAGCAGAAGCTGGAAGCAATTGCCGTAATTTTGGTGCCCCAGAAGCTGGCCTTGAGATGAGGATTTGAACGCAAATGGTTTATTTGGAAGGTGATCCCAGAAAACACATAGGAAAGTGGAAAAGTAACACTAGAGAGGAAAGGAAACAAATAATACATTTTATCAAGTCAGATACCATTACCAACAATTGGGACTCAGTCTTGTTGGGGACTTCTAGGAAACTAGCCATCCAGAACACCCCTCAGAGTCATCCCATACAAAGGACAAAGACAAATTCCCCCTGGCCTGTCCCAGGCAAGAATCAAGCACACCACTTAGAGTGGCAGGTGCCCCCAGTAGGAAGCCATTACTGAGAAAAGTCAATACTGTGGGGATATGAATGGGCATCACAGTATCTGTCAAGCCATTGTGAGACTGGGCAGGCCCCAAGTCACCTACTTAGTAGCAGAGCTGGTAGGAGCCACCCTCTTTTAGCTCAACAAGAAGAGTAGAGCAAATGCAAAGGTCCTAAGGCAGGACTGTGGGAAGCCAGCTGGGAAGTGAGGTTGGAGATGGGGTGGCAGGCCAGAATATGAAGGACAACAGCCAGGACTTTGGATTTTACTAAGTAAAATCCAAGATAACTTGCAGATTACAGTCCTAAACTTATCCCCAAAGTTTGCCACAAAATATCTCACTTTTATTATTATTCTCGCATCGTTCTAGTATATTGATAATCTTCAGAAACAAATAACATTAATTTATTTATAGCATTCTGGTTTTAGTAGTGGTATTTCCATTTATAAAATGTAGTAATTCTTGATCGCTGAAAATGTCAAATCCTAGAAAACATAGCATTCCTAAGCATGATGTTAATATCATTCTCAAATAGTTGTTAGCCGAAGATTCATTTGATGAATCCGATTTATATATACATTTCTGTTACATTAGGATTAGAGACAAGTTCTGTTTAGAAATAACAGAACAGTTTTTATATTTCATTTTCACATTGAAAACGAATTAGATTTACTTCAGTCTCAAAGAGCATGTTTATGTAAAATTAAATTAATGCTGGCAGCAAGTTGTGCTCTTTTTCATAAGCAAAAAATGAGGATTGCTCTGGCTGCTGTGCTGAGGAAAGAACATAAGGAGTAGATGACCAATTAGGAGACTGCCACAATACTGCAGACAAGAGGTGATGATGGCTCAGACCAGAATGGTGGCAGTGGAAGCCATTAGAAATAGATTCGGATATATTTTGAGAGCCCAGCCACCAGGATGTGCTGATGGATTGCATGTAGAGTGTGAACAAGAGAGAAGAGTCAGTGGTGACTAGAAGATGTTTTGCCCAAGCTCCTAGGAGGGAAGACTTGCCATTGACTGAGACATAAAACTCTGAGAGGCTCCATATAGACAGTAAAGGTCAGGAGCTTGTTTTTGGATGTGTGAAATGTGAGGTGCCTATGAGACATCTGAGTGGAGATGCCAGATAAGCAGTTGTATAGACAGCCCTGGCATTCAGGGCTGAGGTCTGGGCTGGGCATAGAGATTTGAAGCTGGTGGGTGCTTCTACCTCTGCCAGCGATCATCACTGGGCTCAGATGATTGTTTCTGAAGATGATCATGAATCCAACTGGCAGCCCTGTAGAATTCCTATCTTGGTCTGCAGGCAACTCAGTAGACTTCCTTTAGCAGGGAGAGTTCCAACTTCTGTTTAGCTCCTAAATACTCAGGCATAGGGCTGAGCTTTTGCCTTCACTCACTGTTCCTCCTTTGCTTACCCCTATCAGTCTCTTGTTCCCACCCTTGTCTCTTTGAAGCCTCCCCCAGGATGATTGACACTTCTGAAAAGCACATGTGAAAAGTCGCTTTTAGGCTCCACCACCCTCTCTGCAGAGTCAGCATCCCACTGGCCTCTGGCACAGACCTTTCAACATTCAAGCCAAGGACACTCCAGGAGGCAGAAGGCAAGTTGAGCAAACACTGTTCTTGTGCAAATACAGGGCCCAATCCAAAGATCGGATTCCATTTTGGGATATTCTGGCAGAGGTGGACCAGCTTCCCCTCCTGCCAGAGCCCTGAGACATGGGGAACTTATTGTCCCACAGATGAGCACAAAAGCAAATGAGCACAGATCTCCTCTGATCACATGTCATTTGAATCCACCCCAATTAGTGATACCACCTGCCTCCCGCAAACTGGACTATGGGAGACCCCTGCAGGCCAACTTCTTGGCATCGGAAAGCAACGCGCCTTTTCCAGTGGGCCATCTGGACACGCTTTGAGGCATATCAGAAAAGAACCTGAATCTGCAACTTCTCTCATACTTGGAACTACTGAATTTTCATGTTTTATGTGAAATGTTCTCGTCCAAGAAGTCCCAGGTTTCCAAACGGGAACACGGTGTGTCTGCCTTGAACATTTGGCACTTGGAAATGCACATTATCTCCAGCCTGGAAACCATAATCTAAAGCAGCCTGAGCTCCTCACACCTGCCTCCAGCAAGATGCAAAACAAGCAGTTGAAAGGTTCTGTGAGAGCCCAGCATTTGTTGAAGAAGTATTGCCCCCAATGAGACACAAGAGCAACTTCTCCCACCGACTTCATTTCTTCTCTGACTGAGAATATGGTACAATATGGTCCTGCCATATTGTATTCCTGCTCCCCTATATTTTAAAAGGACTTACTAGAAGTCTGGTCCTCTCTTGAATAATTGGAACTCCAGCCACTAAGAGAGTTTGTTTGTCTTTGTAAAATGCTTACATCCTTTTCTTTTTTCTAAAAGCGTTTTAGGGCCCATGTATATTATTTACTTCAGAGGCACACAAAGTAGCATTTGGTTTGGTAAGGAAACTCTGATTTGCCTACTCCTCTAGGATAAGAAGGGGCAGGATGGTGTGGTAGGAACTCTGTGAGCTGAGAAGTGGGAGAGTGGAGTTTCAGATAGGGTCTGGGGCCTTGGGAAGATTTCTAACATCTCTGCATCTCTATTTCCTCACCTGTAAGATCTGGGGTGGGAGGAGTAAATTTGGTTGCTCCCCCATGTAAGTAAGTAGTGGGCCCTGTGATACACTGAGCTGCCTGCCCTGCACTAACCACACAAACACCTCTCCCCTCTCCAGTTATTCCTTCTAGTCCTAATGGTCTGCATTCTAAATGCTGAGTGGTGTGACATTATTCACAAGAGCCAAGATACGGAAAAAACATGAGTCCATCAATGGATGAATGGATAAGGAAGATGTGGTACACATACCCAAAATATTATTCAACCATGGAAAGAAGGAAATCCTGCCATTTGTGACAACATGAATGGACTTTAAAGACATTGCGCTAAGTAAGTCAGACAGAGAAAGATGAGCACTTCATGATATTGCCTTTATGTGGAATCATTAAAAAAAATTCAATTCATAGAAACAGTAGAAAAGTGGTTGGCAGAGCCTGAGGTAGGGGAATAGAAGAGGCTACAAACTTTCAGCTATAAGATGGAGAAAGTCTGAGGATCTATTGTAAAATATAATGACTGTAGTTGACAAGTGTATTATACAACTGAAATTTGCTAATAGTAGCACTTAAATGTTCTCACTAAATACATAAATACATAAGGCTGGGTGGAATAGCACCTAAAGCAGAGGTCTCCAAACACCTTCTTACTCCTGGTTCCTGCATTCCCTCCCTCCTTGTTCCACCTCCAGAAGAGGCCTGACTCAGAGAAAACAGAAAGGTTTCACCCACTTCTGAGAATCCACAAAAGAAAATTCTTGCAATGCAAATGGATTTGGAGGAAGATGAGCATACATGAAAAGAACCTACTCCATCAACATGGTTTCAGTCCACAGAAAGATAACTGAGGCCAGGCCGGCACCATTCCTGAGGCCAGACTCTGGCTAGCAAATCAAAATGAAATTTCTCCATTCATTGGAGAAATACTCATCAAGTGTCCACCAAGTGCCAGGCCTTGAGGATCCAGAACAAAACAGACTGGAGACCATGGAGCTTATGCTTTTGTGGGAGAGGGAGAAGCAGTAAACTGTCAGACAGTGATGAGTGCTAAGGAGAAAAATAAAGTAGGGATGGTTGGGGAAGATTTCAGCAGGAGGGTGAATTTGAGTCCAAGACAGGAAGGAAGGAGAAGTCCTGGGGGCCAGTTGTCCCGGGTGAATACCTGTGGCTGGGCAGCTGGGATGAGAGTAGGGATCTTTGTGGAGTGATGTGGGACCCTCGTTCCTGAGCCACCTGTCTTTCTAATAGTTTGGGTAATCATCTTATAAAACTGAGCCTATGAGAGACTCTGGCTTATGGCCACATGCCACTTAGACACATGTGGTTTGGCCTGGTCAGTACATTAAAAAAAGGATGTGAATTTCTTCCATTTAGGGTCTGTCCAGTTTGCCCAGACCAAGCATTCCCTGTCACACTACACCTGTTATGTCACACATTTATGTTCCTTTCTTGGCCTCTGCAGGCTTCTGGATTGACAATTCATTGTTTTCAGTGCTCCTAGATGATTTTCTATGGAGCAGCTATGTGAGAATTACCATGGGAACTGGTTAAAACTAGAGATTTCTGGGGCCAGCCCCCATTGTCTGATTCAGTGAGTCTAAAGTAAAAATCTGTGGTAGATAGTTGCAATAATGACCCAGTTTGGTTTATATCTCTTGTATCCACGCCCTTAGGCTTGTCCATGTGACTTGTTTTACCAATAGAATCTTAGTAAGTGTGACACAAACAAAAACAAGAAAGGCACTGTGCCTTGGGGATCCCATCTGCTCCTGGATTCTGTGTGTCTCCATGTGAATGAGCCTGAGCTAGCCTGCTGGAAAAAGAGAGACATCTAGCCCATTGCATTGGTCAACCCAGCCAATAGCCTGTTAGCCACCAGCCATGTGAGGGAGGCCATTCTAGACAAGCCAGGCCTTAGGTAATCTGAAAGCTGACCACAGTGCTTAAGTGAACCCCACTAAGATCAGACAAGCAGGTGCAGAGCAGAAGAACTCTCCACAGAATCATAGCTAAATAAATGGCTGATGTTTTAAGCCATTAAATTTTGAAGCAGTTTGTTATATAACAAAAGTGAACTGATACAAACACAAAGATTCTATAATTTTTGAAAACCCTCCCGGAATATCTGATGGTGGAGTCAGGTCTGGGAACCTATGATGTGTTTATCTTCATCAGCAACACCTCATACTGTCTTTTCCTTCAGATGTCATTGTCTGAGCACACCTGTGGCCTTGCTGAGAGAGTGCGGTATGGTGAAAAAGGACTCCAGTGGGAGCCCTCCACCGGGACCCACTTCTTCTCAGTTCCCAGAGAGAATGAGGCCTTGCCTGGAATGTTGGTCTGGCCCAGGGACTGACAGAAAGTTTTATCATTTTTTACATTAACTCCAGAGACAGATGACATTGGGGAACGGTCAGGAAAAATAACCACAGAATTGTTCCATGTGAATGTGGACAAGAAGATATAGAAATGGGACACTCAGATTGTCTGTCTCTTGGAAACTCAAACCTAAGGGAAGATAAATCAGCCAGACAGAGATACAACATCCTGGGGGCCTTGAAGGAGAAGGTTGGCAGCCAAGTGAGGACCTGGGTTCTCCCAAGTGAGGACCTGGGTTCTCCCAAGCCAACAGCAGAGACGAGTATGTGGGGGTAGGGGGATGGACATCAGCCAAAGCGTGACCATGACCTTGCTCATTTCCTCCACAGACCCAGCTAGGAAAATATTGCTCTCACTTATCAAAATTGGAAGGTGAAACACATCCAAAACTCTTGTGGAGAAAGATACCTTTCCAATAGCAGTCAAAATCATTTTCCTGGACAATGTCCTAAATATTGGAGTGAATATGTAGAACTTGTGAACTAAGAAACTGGTCAAAGCAAGCCACCTGAGGGCACTGCCTGGCCCTGCCTTCAGGTCAACCCCATCTCATCCTGTAGGCAGCTGCAGACGCTGGAGAGCAGGGCTGCCTCAATCTCCCTCAGTGTTCTTTCCCAAGGTCCAGCCCTTGGTCCAGTCAAGAAGCTCTTTCTATTAGCCACAGAATTCTTGCCAAAAATTAGCCCTTTCTCCTAGACTGAACATTGCACAACAATTCTATAAGGCATCTACTTATACACACACATACATAAAATATTCATTCAGGAAACTATAACCTAGAAAACATCCTATGTAAGCAAAATTATTTTAGAAATTGCCCTTCTATCAGCAGTAGAGGTAGTATGGAGGAGGAAAAAATGCAACTCTGGTCTTAGAATCCATGGGCAGGGTGGGGATGGGGGCTCCAGATTTGGCTATGTGACCTTGGAACAGGTGTTTCTCCATGCTGTACAGTGAGATCTTGAGTCTGGCCCCCTCTGATTTCCAAAGTGCAAGGATCCTGCTCTGAGTTCAACCCAGCAAGACCAGCCCTGGATTTGGGACAAGCTTCATTCACAGTAACAGGTAAGGAGAAGGTAAGTATCTCAAGTGGAACTACTGTCAAAGAATAGAGGCTCAAGAAAAATGGAATCATTGGACCTTCAAGTTTTCCTCACCTGTACAATAAGGATGCTTCTAATACCTACCGCCAAGGGCAATGATGTCTAAATGAAAAGCATGTATAAGGACTGGAGTACATTGTCTGGCAGATAGAAAGCTTTCTGTATATATCCACTGATACCGCTACTGATGCTACTTCTTCTCACAGGGGGCTCAGGTGAGGCAGGCATCCCACCTGAGAACACTGGTCACTGATGGTGGCTTCTGGGCCTTCAAGTGAGCAATTGGTCCCTCTCCTCTCTGACTCCCAAGTTGGATTTTAGTTCTGTTCATCAAGAGCTCTTAAATGTCTTCTCCACAGCAGGCCCAGGGGACAAGGGAATGCAAAGGAATTAAGACTGGGCCTCTCTGCTCTAGAGTCTCTGTCCAGCAAGAGCATCTGCAGATTCAGCCACACCATGTCAGTGGGCAAGGGATGTGTCAGCAGTCAGCTCAAGTACTCAGAGGCACACTACACACACCTCCTTAAAACTGGCTCTGGTGTCTGATGCTCTAGGGATGAGCTTTCAAGGTTAAATCCTTGTAGCAGATGTGTTGGCAGCTCACAGCCCTTGTGCCTCATCAATTCAGTGCACACCGCCCCAAAGTCCCACTGCCAACATGGCACCTCTTTGCCTGAGGGCTTCTGGTGCTAAAGTCACTTTACCCCAGCCAGAAGATAGAAGAAAACAACAAATTATGGGTGGGAATTGGTGGGAAAATACCTGAGCTCCTGACCTTCTCATGTAGGATGCTCGACATGTGCTACACTGGCGCCCAGATCCCCCCAAGTCAGATGGAGCTCCGGGTGCCCACAGGGGGAATTTGTTTTATAACGCACCTAGTCAGCTGCCTTCCTTACCTGCCTCCCCTCTCTACTCTCCTGGCATAGTTCTTTCATCTCCCAAATAAACCACTTGCACTGGAATCCATGTCTCACCGTCTAGGGAGACCCAGCCTAATAAAAGCCATGCTATGTTTTCTTTCGAGCTCCACTTGGACCCTGATGCCCACCTATCTGTATCTTCTCCCACTACAAGGCCTGGTTCCTGCACTGCACATGGCCAGCCCTGGATAAACCTTGCTAGCAGTTGAACTTGCCTGATGTCCAATACTTCCTAATCTGTCTCACTTGCCTGAGTTGTTGGAGCTTCCATGTCGGAGCCACTCTTGAGCTTTCCAACACTTTGAACCTGCCCTGGAGGCTGGGCACCCCTCAGGGTAAGCCTCTAGAACCAGCATAGGACCCTATATGTCCAGTGTGGAGCCTTTGGCCTATCCTAGTACCTCAAAACCCATGTCTGACCTCTTCATCCTCAGCCAGAAGCCAAGGAATGAGTCTGGGCACCCAGGCAGGGTTCACAGTCAGCATCTATAACTCTAGCCTCTGAAAACTCATCCCGATGCCTGGTCCTCATGTCCTCGGCTCCTGACCTCCTGCCTGTCCTCACTGCACCATCGCTGTGCTATCTGGTTTGATGACTACTCTTGCTTTTGTGAGCTTGACACTCTGGGAGTCTTTTCTTGAGTCTGTGTGCCTTTGGCCATTTCAGAGGTAAACTCAGCTCCATTCAGCCTGGTCCCAGGCAGAGTGCCGGGATATGAAGACAGCAATGAAGAAGCTATTTTTGATCTAGTGGAGGATTCAGATAAGTGCATGAGCAATTACAACCTACTGTGACAAATTTTATGACGAGGGTATCCAGTACCATTGGAACAGAGGAAGGAACTAAGAATGACGTCAACTCTGTGACTAAGAATTCTCCAGGGGAAGAGTGGGAGGGAGACACATTTGTCTGGTTCAGACAGTGGCATCTAAAAAGGTCAGAGGAGATAAAAGACTCTCCAGTGAACCCCATATTATACAGTTGGGAATTAATACAGAAGCCTGTCAATATCTGATGACACATTCTCTTCTCTGAAACTAAAATTTAAATATTTAAACATGAATAGTCAGTTCGCCAGTGAGCTTTGTTTTATCATGGAAAACTACCTCTGAGTTCCTCCCTTTGTGCCACTTCAACTTTGCAGGTGATAAACTCCATCATCCACAGAACCATTTAGCAGAAATTGGCCAAGGTGCAAACAGTCTATTTTAGCCTTCTGTGTGGGTGGCAGCAAATTTGAGCACCAGATATCATGGGGTTTTGCTGAGCTGTTTGCTCTAGGTAAAGGGCAGAATGCTTGGTCAGCATAGGTAGAAAGTTCTGGAAAATAAAGCCAGGAACCTCATCTAGTCCACCAGCTCTAGCTATTTCAGCTCTAACTATTCATCTCCTCATGGGGTTGCCTTGCCCAGCCATGGCACAGCCCCATCCCTCAGGGACAGGGCCTGCAAGACACTAATGGCCACCTCCTTTGGGGCACTAGTCTTGAAGAACTGCAGTAAATTGTCCTCCTCGTTGTCAAGTCTTCTTTGACCTGTCAAACCAGTGCGGCTGGGACAGGAGGGAGGAGTGTGCTTGCTAGAGGGTTCTACAAGGTGGGCTCTTATAATCTGGAGAGGTGGACCTTGGAGGCAAGAGGATGGTGGGAGAGGAAGACTGAGGCATTGAGCAGATCCATGTTTGGTGGGATTGACAGAATTTGAGAGACGCTGAGATTTATAAGAGTGTTTTCTATGTGAGTTTGACATTTTGAAAATATATAGTCTCTCTATTCACTTTCCACACCCATTCCCTCTTTGCCCCTCTGTGAAAACTTCCCCCACAAAATGGTTGTCCTCATACTAATGAGGAAACTTACACAATCCCCTAAGATAGCCACCTCCCAGAGGCTGCCTTCAAAGTCCCTGGAAAAAGAGATTATAGAGATGCCTTGCCCAGAAGTGATAAAGAATAGATTGGATATCAATTATCATGGTGAATCCGAATACGGTCCTACTAGGACAGGAAATAGCCATGCTAAATTCTGCCTAGACCAGG
This sequence comes from Pteropus vampyrus, assembly GCF_000151845.1. NCBI lineage: Eukaryota > Metazoa > Chordata > Mammalia > Chiroptera > Pteropodidae > Pteropus > Pteropus vampyrus. Next base: position 14,300,930 of record NW_011888788.1, on the reverse strand, counting down.
GTTTTATAAAACAAACAAACAAACAAATAAACAAACAAAAAACACTTTTGTTTTTGTTTTTGTTTTTTTTCATCTATTCTATCAATTCTCTAGTTGTCTCAGAGAATGCCGTGGCATCAGTATTTCCTCAGTATCAGCTTTGTCTGTATCCCAGCCTCACCCTATTTTTAGAAAAATGAAGTCAAACCCTTTGATTCTCCCTAATATCCGTGTTTTCCAAAATTCTTCCAATTTCTGTAGCTCTCTTTTCCACTGCTCTTACAAACACCTCACAACATTTAATCCTCAAAATCACTGGAGAGACCCTGTCCATTGTACACATCACATACCTTATAAGAGAGTCATAGGGTGTGCAGAAGATGGATCCTTGTATTCCTGCAACCACAAACACTCACAGAGGCAAGAGTATCACTGCTACATGTTGTCACAGCAAGGAAAAGGGCACAGCACCAGCTGAGACAACTTGTGGTGTAGAATGGAGCCATTCTCAGGCCTATTGTTCCTAAGAACCGAGGACAACAGCTACTTTATAGGAAATGGGCACCATGTTCCCAGGAGACTTCCTCAATCAAAAGTGTGCATATGCCAACACCCTAACTTCCTACATTATATGTGTATGTACACATGTATTAATTTATTTATTAGTTAGTAAATTCATACTAGAAGTAGAAGATTGTCAAGAACTGGAAGAGTCTAGAGTAGGGTCAGCAAACTACAGCACATGAGCCAAACTCAGCCAGCCACTGCTTTTGCACAGCCTTCGAGCTAAGAACCATTTTTACATTTTTTAACAGTTACATCTGAAATGATTATAACTTTTAAATACCTGCATAATAGTGTCAATTTTGCCTCTTGGCCAGGAAAGCCTGAAATATTTACTCTCTGCCCCTTTAAGAAAACATTTGCAAACCCCTGTTCTACAACAGTAACTCTCAGTGAAGCCAAAGTAATAGAAGGGGAAATGTGACCATCAGAATTTTTGGGTGGGTGCTGGGATGCACTGTATAGTGGGAAAAACATGTTGTAGCCCCAGGAATGAGGCATTCCAGTCGTAGGAATAACCTAGAAAAAACCCTCTGCATGTAAAGGGAAGATCATGGCCACATCGTTGCTAACAACAACAAAAAAGGGGGAAACTGAAAACTAAGTTGTAGTATATTAGTATGATGAAAATCTGCACAACAGTAAGAAAAGTTACATAGACCTAGATATATATCCATATGAGTAGTTCTCAAAAATGTTGATTGAAAAAAGCAACTTATAGAATGATCTGCAGATTCTGAAACCAATTGCATAAATCTACAAATCAAAGTTCAAAACAATGCTACGTACTGTTCTTAGGTATAAATAGGTGCGTGTGTGTGTGTGTGTGTGTGTGTGTGTGTGTGTGTATGCACGTGCGCACTTGTGTCAGTAGATGTCAAAAATGGACTGGAAAAATGTACACCAAACTTTTGTACTATTGCCTCTAGGAAGAAAAAGAGGGAAAGCAAGGAGGGAGGTCAGAAATGAGACTGGGACGAAATGGTGGTAGCCAAGAGAACCTCAAATGCATCAATAATACTTTGTTTTCATGCACACACACACACACACACACACACACACACACACACACACACACACTGAAGTTAAAAGTATAAAATACAAATTTTGAGTAGTTGGAAACCACATACTTGTTTTATTATTCTTATATCCAAATTAACAAAGCATATTCTAAAATTACCATGTTTTGATTTACTCCTTCCTGCTACAATTAATTTATTTTGAAATTCTTTATAACTAAAGAACGTTGTGAAGTTTTTAGTCTAATCAGAAAGAACATGGATATTTAACAAATTGAGAAGCACTAATCTGAAGCAGTGCCTTTCAATTTTTAATCAACTTTAAAGTTAATTTACATACAATATATTTCACCCACTTTAATATACAGTTCAATGAGTTTTGCCAAATGCACACAACACATCCATGTAACAACCACCACTATCAAGAAACAGAATACTTCCATCACTCCAAAAGGCTCTTTTTCTTCTATTAGACTCTCAAGAGAAGCCTAAGAAATAAGCTATGTAAAATCTGAGCCATCCTCAATGAAATTGTAGGAAATAGAGGTGGAAATGCTGTTTGAAAACCACAGAAGCTCAGCAGCGGTTTCTCCTTCCTATATATGAGCATTGATTTCAACACAGCATTTCTCATAACCCCACAAGATAGCAGTTACCCTTTTATTACCACTTGAGTGACAAAATGCATATGTACATATCGATTCCAAAGCTCCAGGTATCATTAGGCCATCATGGTCTAGAGGCCATCAATTATAAGAGAATTTAGTCTAATTTCTAATTTTACAGAGAAGAAAACTGAGACCCAGGGTTGAGAAGACCTTCTTAAACTCACCAGCTGGAAAGGATGAACCAACCTCAAGTGAAGGGGTATCAGGTCAATATGCTCATGGAGTTAGCAGTTCTAACAACATATCTGAACTCCTCTGTTACTTTACCACATTGCCCCTAAATGGCAAATTAGATGTGCCCACACTTCTCTCCCAAGACCAAGGACAGGCCCAAAAGAGGTTGTATCCCAGAACGCTGGACACAGAACTGCATAGGGCCTCACTTTCCCAAAGACTATGGCCCTTAAAGTTGAGAGAAAAGTCCAGGAGGTGGTTTTTCCACAGATTCAAAATGTGGTCAAAGGGTCATCCATCTGAAGGAGACTGGTCAAAAGAAACAATTCATGGTGCAAAGTCAACAGATAGGACCTGGCCCCATTTCCTGCATATAATAGACATTCAAATAATAGTTGCCCCACTTCTACAAAGGATGTTGAAATACACAACAGAATACTTCCTCCTACTCTAACAATGAGGAAAAGCTGGAAATCTACAAAACCTAACTTTTTTTGAGCCCATAAAAGAGTTAAGGTCACAAGGCAACCAAATGAACTAAATTCCAAAGGATAAAAGACTCTCTGAGGACAGACGGGACACACAAACTCTTTCACCTTTGTCAGAGCACAACAGCCTGAAGAGGAGGCCACCTCAAAAGTAGCTAAGAAGAAATAAGCTAAGATTTTAATGAATTCTAGAAAGTTAAGTCTGGGCCAGCAGATCAGTTTAGAATTCCTGGGAGTCTCAGACACCAGTAGAGTTCACAGTCACTTGCAAATTCTTTGCCATGGGCCTTCACTAGGAGTAAGAAAGGAGACTGGAACAAGTGCCTCAAGGTGGTGCTGGGGTGCGGGTAGTGACCTGCTGCCACTGCAGTGCAGGCACAACACCCTACCCACTTCCCAGACCCTCCTTCAGATGAAGCAACAACCTTAAACTGTTAGAGTAGGGGAAGGGAATACGTTTGAGGCCAGAATCCTGCACTGATACAAAGCAGAGGCCTGCTACCACTGGGGGAGGGTCAGGAAACTCTCTCCCAAACAAGATCCAAAGCAGATAAACTCGACAGAGTTTGGTTTCCATGGGGGGTGGGAGATATACTAATATATTCCTATCCCTGAAACTCAGGAGCACAGCCACAGCCGCTGCCTAAACCTGCAGCTGGACCAGGAAAAGTGAGATACTCCCCATCCCCAGTCACCATCATGAGCACCAAGTAATGAGCAACAAAGTCTATTACTAAGGAGTGTCAAGATTTTAGAGAAATTGACCACAAGGTACTTGTGAAAGCTGAGCATGAAACAGGAACACCGAGACAATCCCCCAGGCACTCCAATCCCCACACAAAGCACAAGATAGAGGAATCTGAAGTCTGTGGTGTACTGAAGGAAATGATAGCAGAAACATAATCAAAACCCAGCTCAATTCCTAAGTAGATTAACTCAACCACCCAAACTAATGGCCTGACAGAAGAGGCATACCTTTTCCTGGATGTAAATACTAGTTACTTCAGTCTCTACTGTTTTTCTACAACAAATATCTGGCATGCAATCAAAAATTTTGAGATACACAAGAAAAAATAACCCGTCGTAGAGAGATAAAACAACCAACAGAACCTGACTCAAATGACTCAGTTGTTGGAACTGTCAGACATAGACTTTAAAATAACTATGATTATGTAAAAAAAAACTAATGGGAAAATTGAACGTTAATCTAATGAATCTAAAGAGAACATGAACTAACAGATAAGGAATTTCAGCAGAGTCAAAAAGAGCCAAGTACAAAACCCAATTTCAGAGATTCATTCTTTCTCCGGCCTTATCAGCAGGCTGAACACAGCTGAGCAAGAAATCAATAAACTTGACGATAAGTCAATAAAAATTACATGTACTGAAACTCAAAAAGAAAAAAAAAATGAAAAAAACAGAACCAACTTACAAAAGGTGTGGGACAATATCAAGCAGTCTAACATACATGCAATTAAAGTCCCAAGAGGAAAAAAGAGAAAATGAAACAGAATAAACATTCTTTTTTGTTCCTTCTTTACATAATGTTTCTTTTTTTCTCTGACTGCCTTCAAGTTTTTATCTTTTAAATTCAACAGTTTGACTATGGTGTGTGTATATGTGTGTGTAAGGGGCGGGGCGGGGTTCTACATTTAGCCTAATCTTGGTACACCAAGCCTTTTGCTTGTGGTCTTTCATTAATTTTAGACAAGTATTGCCATTATCTCTTCAAATATTTGGATTTACTTAAAGAAATGAAAGTTAAAATAGTAAAACTGAAGGTAAATATGAAGCACATTTTTTAATAGAATATTTGGATCTCAGATGAGAAAATACCTTAAGTTGGTAAAAGTAGAGCCAGGAGTAGACAGTAGAGACAGGTCTTCTAACTAGTAACAATTTTATTCTAAAGACTGCAGAATTAGTCAAGCCTACCACCTAACCCATTGTTCCTGATCTTTCTCAGTGAGCAAGTCCTAAGGGCCTGTTACTCCTTATGCTTCAAGACATCATCAGAAGTTGTGCCTGAGGAAAGTAGAAGAGGCCCTGTGTCATGTCTGCTCAGCCCACTTCTGACTCTATCCTGCTTCATGGACAGTTTCTTGAGAGCATAGACTCTCCTATCATTAACAGCTTTCCACATCAAGCACAACCCATCTGTGTTTCTACTTTCTCCCTTCTACAGTACTCAAGGGCCTTCTAGGCCTAGAACCAGAGCAGCCAAGAAGATAGGGAAGTCAACACCCCAGGGGCTACCCACAACAGGGGAATGAGGGAGCAGTGGATAAATGCTTAGCCTTCAGAGGGACAATTCTCTTTGCTTCTTAGAGGTCTTAGCAAAATTTGAGCCTTACTGCTCACAGTAACATACTCTTGTTTTGAGTTTTTCTCCTTTTTTGCCTCATCTTCCTTGCTCCTTCCTCCTGTCTCCTGAGATCACCTCCCTGAAAACTACCTTGTTTCAGACTCACTTTGGGGAAGAAATTCAAACCAAAACAGATTTCATTTTTGAAGGCTCAGGACCTCAGTACTTTCTGGCTTTGTCAGTCCAGAAAGATCCACTCCTATTACCCCAAGTCCCACCAGGGAATAGCTACACACACAAGAAAGAGCCATTCAACTTGGTCATTTTAAAGAGATGAACCAACCACTAATTCCAAAAAGAGAAAAGTGCCGGGGTGAACATTGCCCTCACAAGGGACCAGTTATGCTTTTGCATTTTTTCCACTGACATTAACACCCAGAGGAGCCAAGAACGTGTGGTTGAGCCAACTGTCCTTGAGTTATCTAATTCCCAGGCCTCCATCAGACACACAAAAATAAACATACACAGTGCAGTGCCTAAAAATGGAAATCAAACCATGACAAATTTATGGCAGGTTTAGGACCTAGATAGTCTTTAACCCATCTGTTCATGCTTCTAAGAGTTGAGAGTCAGGGCCACATGCCATAGAATCTAATGACCCCATGACTAAAAGCAGGCGAGGAGCATGACAAGCCCATCTTTGGAGTGATTCCCCCAACAGCACAGCCAGCCAAGACCCCCTCCCCTCCTTATGCACCCTGACCTTTGTGGTGAGTCACTTCTCCTCCTCATAACCTGGTCACCAATCCATCAAAGGAAAAAAGACAGCCCTCTTCCTTTTAGGAGCAAAACATGCTCTTCAAAGCACTGAATTTAGAGCCATTTCGAGACTTCCAAGGAAACTGTCAGTAGGACAGTTTGGAGCTTTCAATTCCTCTAGGTCTAAACCCCACTGAGAGCCTCCTGTGTGCAAATAAGGCATCAGTGGGATACAGAGATGAGGAAACCTAGTTTCTGCCCTCAATGAGATTTCAGTGTCGTGGGGCAAATGACAACTCATGGCACAGGAAGATGATGCTCTTTGGCTTTTTCAAGGAGTTTCAGTTAGTTTCTCTTGTTAAAGCCCATGATACGTCAGAGGGTAGAAATGTGGCGAGTGCTACAGGGTGCACCTGCAGATCAGTTTTCAAATGGACAACTGAGTTAACAGTGTGAAAAATCCAGAAACAGCAAAATTAAAACCACCAGATCAATTAATAGTATTTAGTAAGAATTTATTGTGCATATAAGAGCAGTTTGTGAACTGAGAGCTTTCAAATTTAAAACTGATTTGAAGCCCAGGGGCATGACTTTACAGGATGGCTTATAAAGTGAAAGAGGAGATGTTTTTAACTCTCACAATGATTAGTTATTACAATGAGGGTTTCCAGATGGCAGGGAATTGGTTAAAAGTGATTATCTTGTATCATTTTTAGAAAGATGACTTGAGTTTCTTTTATGATTATCAGAGGCAATTATAAGAAATAGCCTAAGTTTTGCTTATGTTCATGAAATAAGTAACATTTAGTTTATATATGTGGCTTAAATGGTTTTGTCTACTTGGGGAATTCTCAAGTCCGGTCTCCATTTCTTATTTAATTTTAATAACATACTAAGAGCCTTATGGACATATGTGAGATATAAGTGAGAAATTTTAAAAAGGCTCAATGCTTTTCTATGGAAAAAAAGGGGTTCTCCCCAAGCTCTACCCATGCTCCTGAGAAGCCCTAATCTAAGAAAGCACTTTCTTTTATAAGGTCAGGCCAAGCCTGCATCTCTGTCTGCTGCTGTAGGCACCTAGGCTGGCCTACGAGTACCCAAGAATAACTCGCTCAGCATACACTTGTTTGCTAAATGGGACCCACACCAAACCCCAGTCATGACATTACCTTTAAAAGCCATTGAACTTGGCTTTTAAAAAATGGGAAGCTGGACATTGGACAGATGCTCTGATTAAAGATGGGATGAGATCTAGACTCACCTTTTCTCAGCCTTGAGGATAGCCCCTTAGATACCCCAAAATGTTTAGCTACATTCACCTGGGCTTTTTCAGTTTTAAAAGATTATCCAGTTCCAAGATCTTTATCTCAGAACGTTCCCACGCTGAAATGAAGAGAGCTGCAAATTCCTCAACTTTCCTCCTATGGGGAGATGGGGACTGAGCTCTGCTACTTAAATTTGCACTGGCCTTAGTGACTTGCCTATCCAAAAGAAAGTGGCACAAATGATGTTCTCAGAATTCTGAGCCTCAGTCATAAGAAGTCTTGCAGCTTCTACCTGGGACTCACTAGGAACTCTCACTCTTAGGATGTTCCTGCTTAGAACCCAGCCATCATATTGTGAGAGGCCTAAGCCACATGGAGAGGCTACACACTGGTGCTCCAGTGACAGCCTTACTCACAACCAGCATCTACTGCCATCCATGTGGATGTGGCATCTTGGACGTCCAGCCGAGTCAAACCTTCAAATAACAGCAGCCCAGCCACCATCTCACTACAACCGCACAGGAAAAAAACATTCCCAAATAAGCCCAGCCGCCCACAAAAACATGAGAAATAGCAAGTTATTGTTTCAAGCCACCAAGTTTGGTGGCATTTTTATCCAGCAAGTAGATAATAAGAATACACGTACAAGGGAAATTGGTTAAGAACCAAGATCTCTGCCTACAATAATAGGCTGGTTCCCATAATCCAGCTGCCCCTTCCTTCACAGTTCTTCACTTCTCTCGGGACCTGAGGAATTCTGGAGGGATTCATTGCTTCCAAACTCCTACAGAATGCAACACTTGTACATCAGAGTCAGAAGTGTCGAGGGCGACTCTCAAATTTAATAGCCTCATTATACAAAGAGCCTGAAGTTCAAAGAGATAAGGGGATAAGTTGGTGACAATGCCAGGGCTGCAAGTTGGCTCTCTTGACTCTAATTTTCATGCTTCAGCTACAGCACTATGTTGCCTCTCCATCTGTCCTGGAATAGAGCAGGCAGAGTCTTTAACACAGATTCTGTGAAGCATAACTTCTTCCCTGACAGAGTTACTCTGAGAACCACAGGAATACTGCTTGAATGAGACCTCAGAATTAATCTGCTCTTCACAAGCTCATTACACTGCCTAAAAGGGCAGACTGCCAAATGATGCCCCTTAAAATTTACTCATTACACCTGTTTTGAGTATCTACCATGTGCCAGGAAATGAATCAAGCATAGCCATAAGGGACATGAGCATGAATAAAGTAGAGTCACTTCCCTAAAGCTGTCAGCCTAGGCCAAGTCGCAGACACAATCTGTTATAACACCATGAAATGGTTTAACAGCACTATGTATAAAGTGGAATGGGGTCATCAATGGGTCACTTCTGGAAGAGTAAAGCAAGATTCACAGAGTGGTGGCATTTGAGCTGGCCTTGAAGAATAAGTAGGAAAAGGCAAAGCAGGTATGAGATGAGAGTGCAAGCAGGAGGAAAGATATGAAGGAGTCAAAGTCCAAAGCATGCTTCAGAACTTCAAGTATTCTAGATGACAAATGAGTCAGGATTATAGTGGAGTGAGACGGGAATGAGAATCTGAGGTTGGGCAAGGCAGGGCTTACATCTCAGGATAAATGTTTGAAATTTTATCCTGAAGGTAAAATCAGACATTGCATACCAGTATCAAGATAGATCTGTTTCACAATGGAGAGTTTGGCAGTGGGGAGAATAGACAAGAACTGTGTATTAGTCAGCTTTTGCTAAGTAACACTCCAAAATCATAGTGTCATACAACAATAAGTATTTATTTCTCACTTTTGCACCTGTATTTTAGCTAAAAATGCCTGACCTTGGTTAGTTAGGATTGGCTGGGCTTGGCTCCAGACAATGAGTAGGGTCCAGGTATGCACCATGTATCTCTCATCCTCCTTGAACTAGAAGCTATCCAGAGCATTTTCTTCTCGTGGTGATGGCAGAAGTACAAGAAGGGAAGCCTAACTGCACACGCACATTTCAAGCCTCTGCTCACATCACACTTGTGAACATCCCACTGGTCAAAGCAAGCCACATGACCAAGTCCCACATCAGGAGCCATCCACCACGAGGCCATTCTATTACAGAGGTGTGAAGAGTTGGGACCAATGATGCAATCAACCACAAGACAGGACAAGCAGAAATAAAAAAGGCCCAATGGCAATATCATTGCAAAGGTCTAGACAGGAGGTGACGAGCATCAGAACAGAGCCAATGGCAGGAGGAAGGACAACAGGAAGGAGACTCTCCAGGCATAAGAGAGAGAAGAGGCAGGGACACCACTGTGGCTTCTAGCTAAGCAACCAGATAGTAGGTAATCAGGTGGGTGAGATACAGCTATTTATGTTAACTTTCTGCCTCCCATCTGTCCCTGAAGCAAGTCAAAGGGAATCTACAGAAGATTGTATTTTTCTGGGGAACCACTTCTGACTCTGTCCCTACACAGCCTATTCCTTCTCTGATACAGCCCATCTATACTAGTTAAGCCTCTCTTCTTTCTCTTTCTCACCTTCTCTCATCCATCATGGACTTACCGACAAGTTCACAATTCACACCTGCGTAGCAGTTGGGAGCAACTGAGCCTTCTAAGCTCTGATCCCTGAAGGGCTACCTCTAACTTATTCCACCTCACCTGAGAAGGTTTATGAGCTCCTGGTTCTGAGGTAAGCAAGACCATCATAAATTCCCACATCCACCATTTGAGGGTATATTTCTCTGCCTTCCCCACGTGTCATCCAAGCCACAAGAAAATATTGTGGATATAGCTTATTTCTGAGGATACTTACGCAAATGGGCTAGGGCTGGGAACCATCTGGGAAAGGTGAAAGACAAGCAAATACAGAACTGGCACTTTCTGGAAAAGCCCACTTTCCAACCAGCCAACACGTATGAATTAAGCACGGTTCCAGACATTGGTGGCTCTCGACTGTGATAGGCAGAATTCTAAGATGGACTCAAGTTTCCCACTCCATGGTATATGCATCTTGTATGAGTCCCTTGCCTTCAGTATGAATATGATAGGTTATCCTAATCTGTTGATTAGGTTAGATTATATAAGACTCTATCATAGTAGACTGGAGAGAAACTAGAATTCAGAGAGACAAGCTCCTGCTGCCCTAGAAGAAGGCCACCCACATTGTGAACTACTGCTGGCAGCTACATGGAAAAGAGTGGAAAATGGCTTCTAGTTGCTAAGATTGGTTCCTGGATAATAGAAATTTAAGTCCTACAATCACGAGGAAAAAATTCTGCCAATAACCAGTTATCTTGGAAGAGGACTCCAGCCAAGCATTAGATTAGATTTCAACTCCAGCCATCACCTTGATTTCAGCCTGGCAAGATCCTGAGCAGAGAACCCAGCTAACCTATACCTTGACTCCTGACTCCACAGAAAGCATAACATAATAAATTTGGGTTTTTCTAAGCTGGTGTGTTTGTGTTAATCGGTTACACAAGAATGAAAAACAATTATGGATGCCAACTCCAGAGGTTGGTAGTCTACACTGAGTATAACAGTTGTGGTATAAACTCATCAAGGACATAGATTCCTTATCTCTTTCTGTTCCATCTTCCTTGTCACATGACTTCCATCTTCCTACATGGCTTATCCTCATGGTCAAAGAAGGTGGCCTAATCTCCAGCCATTCTAAGCATGGAAAAGGGAAGGAGAGAATGACCAAAGAGGCGTTTCCTGGCCCTCTTTTCCCCACTTTTAATGAAAAAGTCTAGACGTTCTTCCTCACAGCTTTTGCTTATTTCTCAATAGCCAAAACTTACATGGTCACAATTAGCTGGAAGGAGGTTGGGAAAAGTAGCTGGGCTCAACTGCTGCTTTTAAAATCAAACACCCATTCATGATAAAAAAAAAAAAAAAACTCTCAGTAAATTAGGAATAGAGGGGAACTCCAACTTGATAAAGAATATCTACAAACAATAACAATTACAAACATCATACTTAATGGTGAGAAAGTCAAGCTTTGCACTAAGATCAGGTATACAGCAAAGATAGCCCTTCTCATCATTCCCTTTCAAGATTGTACTGGAAATTTTAACTAATGCAATAAGACAAAAAAATGAAACATAAAAGGTATACAGATTGAGAAGAAATAAATAGAACTGTCTTTGTTTGCAGATGACATGATTGTCTATGTAGAAAATCTGAAAAAAACTGACCAAAAAAAACCCCTCCTGAAACTAATAAACAATTATAGCAACGTTGGAAGATATGATGATACAGGTTAATATACAAAAGTCCATTGTCTTTCTATATATCAGCAATGAACAACTGGAATTTGAAATAAAGTACACACTACTATTTACATTAGCATCCCCCAAAATAAAATATTTAGTTATAAATCTAACAAAATATATATTAAAACTATATGAAGAAAACTACAAAGCTCTGATTAAAGAAATCAAAGAATGTGAAAAGGTTACATATTGAATAATTCTAGCTATATGATATTCTGGAAAAGGCAAAACTATGAACACGGTAAAAAATTAGTGGTTGCCAGGAGTTGGAGGGGGCAGACATGAATGGACAGAACACAGAGAATATTTAGGGCAATGAAAACACTCTGTATGATACCATAATAATGGATACATGTCATTATACATTTGTCCAAACTCATAGAATGTACAAGAGTGAACCCTAGTGTAAACTATGGACTTGGGTAATGATGATGTGTCAATGTGGGTTCATCAATTGTAACAAATGTACCACTTTGGTGGAGGATGTTGATAATGAGGGAGGCAATACATGTGTGAGGAAAGGGGATATATGAGCAATCTCTGTATCTTCCCCTCAGTTTTGCTGTAAACATTAAAATGCTCTAAACAAGTAGTCTTTAAAAAATAAAATTAAAAAACAAGGTACTTTGATGAAGACAGGATTCATGAATATTGGGTATATGTATTGGTTTCTATAGCTATAAAACAGATTACCACAAACATAATGGCTAGTGGTGTATCTACTGGCATAACATTTAAAAACTGGTGGTTCTCCCATCTATGTCATGGGGATTCACTCCATTAAACAAGAAACTCCTCTACAGATCTTTCCTGGATAATTCCACGTCTGTTTTTGGTTTCTGTTGAGATGACTGAGGGGATTCATGAGTCACAAACCAGATCTCTTCAGAAAGCTCTATGTGTGACTAAACTTTGTGCTTGTTTCTTCCGTTTGAAGCACTAGCAAAAGTTTGTCCAGCTACAACTTGACTTCTCCCCAGAGCACACTTTCCCAACAGTGGACCTTCAAATTTGGTGTCTTGCAATTGGGACTGGCTAAGAATTTCTCAAATTTTAAGTCTTTGTTCCTTTTTGTTTAATAATTCCTCCTTTGATTTATTTATTTATTTTCAGCAAGAAGGAACTAGGCTGCACTTTCAATACTTTGCTTGACAGTCTCCTCAGATTAATATCTAAGTTCATCATTTACAAACTCTACTTTCCACATAACCATTGGGAAAAAAAAACTCAGCTAAGTCATTTGCCACTATATAACGAGGATTTCCTTTCCTCCAGTTTCCAATAATATGATTCTCATTTTCTTCACAGAGGCACCTTTAATGTTCATACTTCTACAATGTTTTGTTTATGACATTATAAGTATTCTATGAGACAATACCGGCTTTGTCTATCATGTTTCTCCTGAGCCCTCACAGGCAAAGTCTTTAATATCCATATTTCTAACCAACAGTCTTTTCAAGGTAAACTTGACTTTTTCTACCATGGTCCTCAAAATTTTTCCAGCTTTTGCCCATTACCCAATTTCAAAGTCATGTTCACATTTTTAGGTATCTGTTACAGCAGCACCCCATTTCCAAATACAAAAATGTATATTAATTTCCCATTGTTGCTGCAATATATTACAACAAAGTTACTGTAGTGATTATTGTGGCTTAAAATGAAACAAAGTTATTGTGGCTTAAAATGAAACAAAGTTACTCTCTTACGGTACTGGTGGTGAGAAGTCAAAAATCAACAGGTCAGCACAGCTACATTCTTTCTGGAGATTTCAGGGTAGAATCTATTTCTTGCCTTTTTTCAGGGCCTACACCTCACTTTGTATATAAGTCTCCTTGGTTAGATGGATTAAAATGACTGTGACATTTAAGCTCAAAACAAATATCAGGGTGAACAGACAGTCAAAAGACAAGCTCTAATCATTCAGAGAGCTATGATTTTATTAACTTAGATACTTGGTCTCAACAGTTGCTCCTCAAAGGAGACCATGAGTCTTCTTAAATAGCTAAAAGCTTAGGACAGATTTTCTCCAACTTTTAAACCTTCTTTACTGTGACTCTGGCTTGTACCATTGTTCTTAAATAATGTTCTTCATCTCTCTCATAAAACATGCCCAAAGCTACTTCTAAAAAAGACTTAAAAAAAAACCAGCAAAGCAAGTTTTGGTAAAATCCATTTGGCTTTAGTGTTCAGCTCCCCAGCAGAAATTCAGGTCAGTCAATCAGAATGCAATTTATTAAAAGCCTGCCCTTTGGACATATGCCTCAGCCAACACAGGGAGAAAGAAAAAAATATGAGGCTTGATGGTGGTGACTTGCATTTACAGAATGGATCAACTAGACACTTGGCTAAGATAGGGTGTTTTGAAGTAAACATGAAATGGAGCAGTTTTCTGGTTTCTGTCAACTGAAGATTAAGAGGCAGAAGTTAAATGCAGGCATTTTTTTCCTTTCATAAATAGAATGTGATGTTTGCAAAGCGCTTGTAAAGCATTCACTGGATAGCTGTGATTTACAGTGTTCCCTGCACCTAGAAAACAGAGAGATTTGACCATATTAATTGAACATAAAGTGCTAATAATCTCCAGCTCAAGAAATCCACAAGACTCTCCCTCTAACAAATATCTATGTAAGAGAAAAGAGATCAGTAATGAAATGAATGCATTTACACTGTAGGGGTGGGGGCGGGAATGGCAGAATGTGACTGTTTCGGGTTTTTTTAATTTCGTTTGGTTGGTTGTTTTGTTGTTCTACTTTGATTTTGTCTTGTTTAACCTTCAGGCATTCCTCTTGTTTCTCTAACCAAACTGTAAGCTCTTTGAAGGACGGCCCCATAGACCTTATGGATTTTATGCATCATAACCCCAGCCCAAGCACAGGGTCTTACTTACCAATAGGTACTCTATAAATCTATGTTAGTAATGGCTGAGGATGTTCAGTTCCACAGTTTACAGGACATAAAAACTGCCCACAGCCTCTCATGCAGGACAGGTAGAGTACTTGTCCCTTGGGTCTAGCTGAAAAGCAAAGAACAAAGGAAAGTCTTTTTATTTTTTTTTTCAAGTCTCTTAAGTATTTTATTTATTTTTTTATGTGTGATTATTTTTTAATTTTTTTAAATATTAATTAGTTTCAAGTATATATTACATTGGTTAGACATCTATATAGTTAGTAAAATGATCCCTCAATTGCTCCCTCCCTCCCCTGACCCTTCATCTAGCCAATCTATTAATGCTAATTGCATTCCCTATGCCGTGCTCCTCATCCCCGTGACCATCTATAGCTACTAATTTGTACTTCTTTAACCTTTCACCTCATTCTCCCAACCCCCAAACTCCCCTCCCATCTATCCGTCACCAAATTGTCCACTATATTTGTAAGTCTGTTTTTGATTATTTTGTCCTTTTTACTCCTTAAATTCCGCATATAAATGAAATCACATAGTGTCTACTTTTCTCTGTTTGACTTAAATATCTTCTAGGTTCATCAAAGCAATATCTTTTTCCATCTCCTTCCTTTTCATATGTAGGGGTCTTGTTTTCTTATCCTTGCAGCCACTCTATCTTTTGGTTGGAGCACTTAATTATTTTCCATTTAAGGTACTTATTGATAGGAATGTAGTTGTTACCATTCTTTATTTCTGTTTTTGATACATGCTTTTTCTTCTTAAAGAAGTCCTTCCAACATTCCCTGTAATTCTGGCTTGGTGATGATAAATTCTTTTAGCTTATTTTTGTCTGGGAAGCTCTATATCTGTCCTTCGACTCCAAATGATAACTTTGCTGGATAAATTATTCTTGGTTGTAGGTCCTGGGTCTTCATTCTGTCGAATATTTTTTGCCTAGCCCTTCTGTCCTGCATAGTTTCTTTAGAGAAATCAGCTGCCAGTCTTATGGGTTTTCCTTTATAAGTAACTATCTGTTTTTCTCTTGCTGCTCTTAAGATTCTCTCTTTGTATTTAATCTTCGGCATTTAATTATGATGTGTCTTGGTGTGGGCCTCTTTGGATCCCTGATTTTTGGAATTCTCTGAGCTTCCTGGGGTTTTATGTCCATTTCCTTCACCAGGTTAAGGAAGTTTTCCATCACTATTTTTTCAAACAGCTGTTCAACATCTTGATTTTCTTCAGTTATGCCAATTAGATGGATATTTGGACCCTTAATAGTGTCCCATATATTCCTTAAATTATTTTTATAGTCTTGGCATCTTTTTCCTTGCCATTCTGATTGAGTGTCCTGATTGGCTTTCCTGTCCTCTAGACAGGGCATTTGATCCTTTTCTTTATTCGCTTTGTTTATTCTTTTGTTTATTCCATTTACTATGCTTCTCATCTCAGATAATGTGTTCTCCATTTCGTACTGGTTCCCTCTTATAATTTCCATTTCCATTTTTGTTTTTTAATCTATTTATTGAAGTTCTCACTGAATTTATCTACACATCCCAAAAGTTCATTGAGCATCTTTATAATCAGCATTTTGAACTCTGCATCTGTTAGATTACTTTGACTCCATTATATCTG
>NW_011888788.1:14280800-14284392 GCF_000151845.1 Pteropus vampyrus | reverse complement strand
ACCCGAGGGATGAACAGAGCCTCTATCATCTATGCCATTTTCCTCCTCCAGGAAAGCCTTTAGACCATGGATTTCTCTTCAAGTAAGAGCCAACAGCCCAAGGATGCCTTGTTCCTACCCCCTATCCCGGAAAGCAAACTTTGCCCAAGCCCAGATGGTCTCATCCTATTCAACCCATGTCTGCTTTTTTGCAGCTCACAGAGCCAATTTCCACAGAAATACAGAGGAAGAGACTAAAGCTGTTTCTCTTTTATGTGACACAGACAATGACAATCTTCGACTTTCTCTTTAAAAAAGAAAAAAAAAGATAAAAATTACCTGAATCTGTATGTAAATAGTTACAAAATAATTACATATTTCCCTAAAAGAAGGGAACGAACAGCAGGCAAAACAGACACTTTCTTGATTCATCACTCTCCTATTTAGTTTCAAAAGACAACTCTGAACCTTCCCACCTACACTTCTGGTATCTGGCCTATCAGGAGAAACTAATCTATTTGCTGCCTATAGCGTTACTGTTGAAGGCTTAACGGCTGCTAAAGATAAGGACATCTATCATAGTGCACTAGAAAGAGCCTTCTGTTTGCCAAAATCCAGAGACTGGAAAAAAGACATCATTTATGTTCTCATGTAAATGACTGAATCAAATGTTTCTTGTCACAAATTCTTGAGCAAGGCAGCTCTTACACATCATTGCAGGGTCATGGGACCTCTAGAAGATTCCATGATGCAACCTCCCCTAGGAGCCAAGTTCTTTTTAGGGTACAAACCAGTTCTAAGAAAACTTGCAACACAGTACAGCTGTGACTGTTTACCTCAAAGCTCCTCACCAGTATCCATTCATGGCTGCCCAACTCGTGGCTGGGAGAGGGTGGTATGGCCCTAGTAACAGGGACTGGGACACAGGTCACTGACATTATTTTACATATTCAGGGATTTTTGGGGTGGGGAGGGGGTCCTGGTCTGCTCCAGTCAAATTTCTTCCTTCAGCTTCTGCTTAGATGACCCAGGAGGCACCTTACTTTATCATCCTGATGACTTACCTTTATTCTTCTGTTTATATGAACCAGGACCAATAATAAAAAGTTTTTGTATTGATAAATAACACACAAATGTGGACAGGTCACATTTAGTGCACACTACTCAATGAATAGAAAAACATAGACATAGCTTCTGGAAACTCCTGCTTCCAGTAACAGCAGACTAGGTAACTTAGACAAAACCTCCCAAACAAAAACCACCTTCTGAAAAGCACCAGTTTTCTAACAAGAAAGAGTGAGGGTGACCCATTTGCTTGTATTCTCACCCTGAGTGCCATTGGTAGGTGATGTAAAATACCTAACAAAGTGTCTAGTTCTTCACAGAGAAAGAGAATGAAGGAATTCACACAAGAGCCAGCTTCATTGGGTGTGGAGTCACTGTGTCACTGCATTATAGTATGAAGGGGTAATTGATAGTCATAATGGTGAACAGGAGTCATCAAGGAAATTAAACCATGTAGACACTCTGCTTAAGAGTCTCACCTGCTTCAGAAAGACTTCTCTCCAAAATGCTCAAAGGGTTCATGACATAAAGTTGCCTTGGCATTTAAAGGCATATGCGAATAATGCATTTACGTGAAATGCCATATTCTCAAAGAATACAGTCATACCTCAGAGAGAGTGTGGGGTTTGTTCCAAACAACTGTAATAAAGCAAATATCACAACAAAACAAGTCACAAATTTCTTGATTTCCCAGTACATATAAAAGTTATGTTTACTCTATACTGTGTCTATCAAGTGTGAAATAGCATTTTTTTTTTTTTAAGATATACATACCTTAGTTTAAAAATACTTAATTGCTAAAAAATGTTAACTATCATCTGAGCCTCCAGCAAGTTGCAATTTTTTTTACTGGTAAAGAATCTCGTCTCAATGTTGATGAAACTGTATGTGAAGTGCAATAAAATGAAGCACAGTAAAACGAGAATGGTTGTGCTGAATAAATGAGATGTTTCTGTCTGTGTTTTTTTTTAAATCAGTGAATATAATTCATATGTTGAACAATTTACAAAATATGCATCATATTAATTACCTCAGCATCAAACTGAGAATCCCCAAGAATCTCCCGGTGACAGCACCTGCTCCATATACATCAAAGGACATTTATTGTTCACCACAGATTAAGCAACCTTCAGCCCAGAGTCCTTTGGGAGTTAACCTCCAAGCCCACTCCTGGCAAAATGCACATAACAAACTTGGCCAGGATGCATAAGAAAGGTACAGCTGTCCAATTCAGGCAAAGTGAGACTGCTACAAATGCACACTAGGAATAGTTGCTTCCAACTGCACACAGGTACAAGGAGTTTTGGGGGTGATATTCCTTCTTAACTCCTGGTTGACCCCTATAGACCTAAGCTTATGTTGGACTCAGAAGATTGTACTTAGTCTTCATGGAGTATCTTCTGAGTGATGCCTCCTCAATTGCCTACCCAATTAAGAGACCACCACCTTCCTAAGATGTGTACACATGATTCTGTAAAAAAGGTAGACACTGATAGATCAACCAATGTGGGTAAGACGTTAGCAGGCATAAACATAAAGAACTTAGTCCATTTTGCTTAAAGATGGTAGGGTTAATGGTCTATTTTTTCTTAAAAAGAATCTGTCATAATCCTTTAACCAGTCCAATCTGCTCTACCCCCTTAATGTCTCCTGAAACTGGCCATTTCCATTCCAAGCCATGATATCTGCCCCCCGGACTCTTTAAACAGTCTCCTGATGCATTTCCCTGCTTTCATGCTTGCCCATTCTCCACTCACCAACCAGTGTTCTTTTTAAAGCAGAAATTAGACTAGTCACTCCCTTGCCTTAAGCCTCCCAAAGGCTTCCATCACTTAGAATAAAATCCAAAACTTTTGCCATGGCCTAAAAGACCCTACCTGATCTGGCCCCTGCCTATACACCTTTTGGCATATATCTTATCATTCTCACCTCCTTCGCTCTGTTCCAGCCATGTTGGCCTCCTTGTCAGGCAGGCCTGGGACACATTAAGCCTGTTTCCACCTCAAGAATTTTACAATTGTTGTTCCCTCTGCCTGGATGCTCTTCACACAGGCAGTTCCATGTCTGGATTCTTTTTACCATTCAGTTCTTCACTGAAATGTCACCTTCTCAAAGAGACCCTCCCTGACCACCCAACCCAAAAAAATAGCCTCTTCTCACTCATCACCCTCTATGATTTAATTTTCTTCTGTTCACTTTGTAGCATGTAATAGTTCCAGAAATTATCTTGGTGATTTGGCTTTAACTTGATTTTTTTTACTGTCTTCCTGCTAGACTATAAACTACTTGAGATCATGAATCTTTCCTATCTTGCTCAGTGTTCTGTGTCACCAACATCCAGAATAGTGCTTGGTACTTCATGGATGTTTAATAAGTGTTTATTGAATAAATCAACCAGTATTTTTAGATTCCAGAGGACATGTCATTAGAGCAGTTACATCAACTGACATTTTGTTCAAAGAGGATAAACTGAGCCATAATTTGGTCTAAGGTTTATTTGGATATCTATTAATAGTTTACCAATATTGGTCAAATCAGGAAGAAAAAA
>NW_011888788.1:14277783-14280750 GCF_000151845.1 Pteropus vampyrus | reverse complement strand
GACTCTTTAAACAGTCTCCTGATGCATTTCCCTGCTTTCATGCTTGCCCATTCTCCACTCACCAACCAGTGTTCTTTTTAAAGCAGAAATTAGACTAGTCACTCCCTTGCCTTAAGCCTCCCAAAGGCTTCCATCACTTAGAATAAAATCCAAAACTTTTGCCATGGCCTAAAAGACCCTACCTGATCTGGCCCCTGCCTATACACCTTTTGGCATATATCTTATCATTCTCACCTCCTTCGCTCTGTTCCAGCCATGTTGGCCTCCTTGTCAGGCAGGCCTGGGACACATTAAGCCTGTTTCCACCTCAAGAATTTTACAATTGTTGTTCCCTCTGCCTGGATGCTCTTCACACAGGCAGTTCCATGTCTGGATTCTTTTTACCATTCAGTTCTTCACTGAAATGTCACCTTCTCAAAGAGACCCTCCCTGACCACCCAACCCAAAAAAATAGCCTCTTCTCACTCATCACCCTCTATGATTTAATTTTCTTCTGTTCACTTTGTAGCATGTAATAGTTCCAGAAATTATCTTGGTGATTTGGCTTTAACTTGATTTTTTTTACTGTCTTCCTGCTAGACTATAAACTACTTGAGATCATGAATCTTTCCTATCTTGCTCAGTGTTCTGTGTCACCAACATCCAGAATAGTGCTTGGTACTTCATGGATGTTTAATAAGTGTTTATTGAATAAATCAACCAGTATTTTTAGACTCCAGAGGACATGTCATTAGAGCAGTTACATCAACTGACATTTTGTTCAAAGAGGATAAACTGAGCCATAATTTGGTCTAAGGTTTATTTGGATATCTATTAATAGTTTACCAATATTGGTCAAATCAGGAAGAAAAAAATCAAAGATTTAAAGTCAATACTTTTTTCCTCATTCTTCTCTTCCCCTTTAGACACATTCCTCCCTTCCTCCCAAAATCTGAATTTGCTTAAACACTTAAGTACAGCATCATGTCGGCCAGATCCAAGCATCAGGTTAATTATAGCCAAATGTATTTCTTGTCCTTTGGCATCTGCTTAAGCAGCAGTTCTCAAAATTTAGCATCATCAGAATCACCTGGAGGGCTTGTTGAAACACACATACTGGACTCAAGGGTGTACTGGAGCAATTTGTAACAGCTCATGATAGGAGATTGTTAAATTTTCAGAAATTTTGCAAGTCGGTTGTGAAACACAGCTATATTAAAAATTAAATGATAAAATGTATAATTAAAGAAATTATGTTTTTAAAAACCACATTGTTCCAATTATATGATCTTCTAGAAAAGGCAAAACTGTAGAGATGGTAAAAAAGATCTGTGGTTGCCAAGGATTAAAAGGAAGGGAGAGATGAATGGACAGGGAACAGAGGATTTTTAGGGCAGTGAAACTACTTTGTATGTCATGTAATTGTGAATATATGTCATTATACATTTGTCCAAATCCAACGAATGTACAATATCAAAAGTGAACCCTAATGTAAATTATGGACTTTGGGTGACAATGATATGTAGGTTCATCAATTGTTAACAAATTTCCCATTCTAATGTGGATTGTTGATAGAGAGGGAGGCTGTGAATTTATAGTGCTCAATTTTGCTGTGAACCTAAAACTGCTCTAAAAAATAAAGTCTATTTAAAATACTACATTAAAAGCATTTCCTAATTATTTTACTACATGTTTCTATTATGTCTGGTCTTGAGGATATCTGTCTATTGCATTGTATGATGGAAACAGTATAAAATGGTGTGATGCTGAACATCTCTTTGTAAATCCTCATTCAGTGGTGTTATGTGGCTTGAAATTGTCCATGGTAAAAGTATTTACAGAATAGAAATAAAAAAAAATGCTATAAGTATGGACTTGGTTTATTACTTGTTTGATTGTCTAGACTTAAGATAGTAATGAAGAAAATTTTAATGATATAGATTAAACTTAAATGTGTGTCGTTCTATGGCTATGACATTGTTAATATAAAAAATAATTTTTAGAAAATAGTCTTCCAGTAGTTGAAACTATTACCTTATTCAGCAAAGAGGTTGCTCATGTCATTGACAAACAAGTGACATTCTGACATAACATAAATCTTTATTTGTTTCATTTTCATTTTACTATTTAATGTAAACAAAAATATCAGCTAACATTCATGTTGGAATTACACTCATTCACCAGTTGCAACCATAGATTGTCTCTGATACAAAAGTTTGGTAAAAACTAATGAAAGTATTTTGTGAAAATAAATTTGCCACGTGAAATTTATTATAAGGAGTATTGAATATATAATTATTATTTGTAAATTGTGTGCTGCATATCTATCACTAAAATTTATAATAAACTTATGTACACAAATAGATGCTTTTTTTTTTCAGAAAGACATTTGTTACACATTTACCAGCACACGGCAAGCTGGACCCTACCCTCAGAGCTCTAGATTCATCAGGAGTAAAGTGAGGCCCAAGAATTTGCATTTTTAAACGTTCCATAGGCATGCTAGTCCTGCTGTTCTGGAGGCTACTCTCACAGAACAGGAGAACATCTGATTTAAGAAAAGGAGACTTAAAACCACAATGAGGTATCACCTCATACCTATGAGAATGGGTATTATCGAAAAGCATCAATATGGATGGATCTTGACAGTATCATGTTAAGTGAAATAAGTCAGACAGAAAAGGACAAGACCCATATAATTTCACTCATATGTGGGATATAAAACAAATATCAACAAATAAATAAAATGAAAAAATAAACAAACTCATAGATACAGATAACAATATGGTGGTTACCAGAGGGGAAAGAAGTTGGGGGAAAATAAAGAGGATAAAGAAGGTCAAATATATGGTGACAGAAGGCAAATAGACTTTGGGTGGTGAGCACACAATGCAGTATACAGATGTTGTGTTACAAAGTTGTACACCCAAAATCTACATAATATTAACCAATAAACTTAATTTAAAAAAAGACAAATGATAATAAGTG
>NW_011888788.1:14275425-14277189 GCF_000151845.1 Pteropus vampyrus | reverse complement strand
ATTATTCAGACATAAAAAAGAAGGAAATCCTGCCATTTGCAACAACATGAATGGACCCTGAGGGCATTATACTAAGTGAAATAAGCCAGAGAGAAAAAGACAAATACAGTATGATCTCACCTGTATATGGAATCTAAAAAAAAAAAAAAGCTGATTTCATAGAAACAGAATAGAATGGTAATTGCCAGGGGCTTGGCAAAAGGGTGTCATAGGTAAAAAGGTACAAATTTTCAGTTATAAAAAGAATAAATTTTGGCAATTTAATATACAGCATAGTGACTATAGTTAATACAGTGAGTGTCGTATATTTGAAAGTTGCTGAAAGTAGATCTTAATAACAACGCACACAGTTAACTGTATGAGGCAATGGATGTATTCATTATCTTGATCTTGATAATCATTCTACAATGTACGTGTATATCATATCATCACATGTACACTTTAAATATATACAATTATGTTTGTCAATTATTTCTCGGTAAAGTTAAAAAACAAATTGTGTTATAATTATAATACACATGGAATTTGAAAGTTTAAATAAGAAAACATAATGTCAAATATCTCAATAATTTTATACTGATTTCATGTTGAAATGATATTTAATGAATTATAATATATCGTTAACATTAGGGGAAAAAGTACAAGAAAAGGAGGCTTTCATCATGGGTCTTCCAATTGATGGGTAGAATATTCACTTCACTGCACTCAGTCACCAAATATGTTATCAAACAAATATTGACTTTTGTTGGCAGTAGACATTACAAGTTAATTCAAAGAGTCAACATTTGCTCAATAGATGATAAATCTTGAGGCAAAATAAAGAGAGGCACTAACTCCACCAAGCTGGAGGCCAGATCAGTGTTGTGACATGCAGGGAGCTAAAAGACTCAATCAATAGATTGCCCCATTAGCCTGCCACATCACCAAAATTCCCACAATTTGAATCAATCCAGTAAGTTCTTGTTTAAGTGCAAACATTTTTGCTGGGAGGGTAGAGATAGTAACCAACTGAAAGGTTGTCCTATACAAAACCATATGCTTTGTTCCCAGACTAAGGCCGGATATTTCTCCTTCCTTGTTCATTACATTTACACCTGCTTCATGTAGAACTGGTCCTTCAATTAACTTGTTCCCCTTTTCTTGTGGACCTCAGGTTCATAAAAGTACATTAATCATAACACTGGTGTTGATGGGAGGTCCCAGATGTTGGTGGCATAGGAGAATGCTGAACTTAACACCTTCCATGAACAAACAAAAATATATGTATATAGGGTACAATTACTCCTGCAAGACAACTGAGCACTGAAAAAATACCTTCTGGGAACAAATAAGAGAAAGAGATTGAATAGAGAAGGCTAGGAAGCCAATGGAGCTGTGGTAACTCCAGTTTCAGAGGGGCCCATAAGTGCCATTGTGTACAACCCTCTTTACCTCCATAGGGTGGGTACGTGGTCTAAACAGTTGCTCTGGCCTGCCTGCAAGATCACTGCAGTGTGTTCCTAAACACATCATCTGAGCCTATTTTAGCCTAAACAAAGGGAGCAAGTAGGGTCAACAGGGCATTACCACACATACTTGGCCTCCCCACTCAGAATCACTCCAGCTTAGTAGGCCAGGGCCTCAAATGTCTTAAGCATCTTCTAAGCACCTACTAGCCTACAAAAACCACCCTGTACACAAAATGTACATAGAGTCCACTTCTACATAAGACCACTATTCCAAGACTAGAAGAGACATATATTTTGTCTAATTTATATAAACAAA
>NW_011888788.1:14264596-14273300 GCF_000151845.1 Pteropus vampyrus | reverse complement strand
ACCAAGATTACTCTATCCAGCAAAGCTATCATTTAGAATTGAAGGACAGATAAGGATCTTTCCAGACAGGAAAAATTTAAAGGAGTTCATCACCATCAAGCCAGTATTACAGGAAATGTTGGAGGGACTCCTTTAAGAAGAAGAAAAAAATGTATTAAAAATATAAATAAAGAATGGCAATAACTATATATCTATCAACAAGTACTTCAACCAAAAAAGAAGTCCTCCAATCAAAAGATAAGGTGGCTGAATGGAGAAGAAAACAAGACCCTTACATAGGCTGCTTACAAGAGATTCACTTCAGATTAAAAGATACGCACAGACTGAAAGTAAAGGGATGGAAAAGATATTTCATGAAAATAGAAACAAACAACAAAAAAAAAAGCTAGGGTAGCAATACTTACACTAGACAAAATAGACTCAAGGAATCAACATCAGATTAGCTAACAGAGAGTGGATCAGCAACCTGAAAGACAGACTAGTGAAAATCAACCAATCAGAACTGCAGAATGAAAAAATATATATTTTTTTAAATGAGGCTAGTTTAAAGGACTTTTAAGATAACATCAAGCACTCAAACATTCACATTACAGGGATTACAGAAAGAGAAGAAAAAGAGAAAGAACAGAAACATTATTTAAAGAAATAAAGGTTGAAAATTTTTCTAATTTTGGAAAGAAAACAGACATCTATGTCCAGGACTCACAGAGAGTTCCAAACAAGATGAACCCAAAAAGATCACACGAAGACATAATGTAGTTAAAATGGCAAAAGTTAAAGATAAAGAGACAATCTTAAAGGAAACAAGAGAAAAACAAGTTATGTACAAATGAACCCCTATAAGTCTGTCAGCTGATTTCTCATCAGCAACTTTACAAGCCAGAAGGGAGTAGCAGACATCTTTAAAGTGCTGAAAGAGAGGAACCTACAATCTAGAATAATTTACCCAGCAAGGTTATCATTTAGAACTGAAGGAAATATAGTTTCCCAGACAAGTAGAAACTAAAGGCATTCATCACCATTAAACTAGCTTTACGAAACATGCTAACAGATCTGCTTTAAGAAGAAAAAAAAGACCAGAACCAGAAATAAGAAAATATGAGAAAAATAAAAACCTCAGGTAAAGCCAAATATTCAATAAACATGGCAAATCAGATATTTAAAAAGTTACTATGAAGGTTAAAAGAAAAAAAGCATCAAACTCAATTTAAACTACAAGAAGTAGTTAGGAGATATACAATACAAAAATATATATCTAAAATATTACATCAATAACATAAAGCACAGAGGAGGAAGTAAAAATATAGTTCTTATAGAATATATTCAAACTTGAATGCCTATCAGCTTAAAACAGACTGCAATAGATAAGTAATAATATATGTCAACCTCTTGGTAACCACAAATCAAAACCTACAAAAGATATAAAAGAACAAAGAGAAAGGAAACATAATAAAACACTAAAGAAAAACAGCAAACCACAAAGGAAGAGAACAAGGTAGTAAGAAAGGAATAGAGGTAAACTATAAAAACAATCAAAACAATTAACAAAATGGCAATTAGTACATACTTTAAATGTAAATGTATTAAATGTTTCAAAAAATGCTTCAAAAACATGACACGACTATATACTATTTATAAGAGATTCACTTCATATTGAAAGACACAGACTGAAAGTGAAGGGATAAAAAGGGATATTCCTTGAAAATAGATATGAATAAAAAAAACGTGGAGTAGCAAAGCTTATATCAGACAAAATAGATTTTAAAACAAAAAAAAAGTAAAAAAAAAAAAGACAAGAAAGATATGACATAATTATAAAGGGGACAATCCAATGAGAGGATATAACAATTATTAAATATCCATGCACTCAACATAGGAGACCTAAATATATAAAGCAATTTTTAATGTACATAATGAGAGAAATTCACTGTAATACAATAATAGTAGGGAATTTTAATACTCTACTTAAATCAATGGATAGATTATCCAGATAATTAATAGTAAAATAATATCCTTAAATGTCATATTAGATGAGATTGACTTAAAAGACATTTATAGAAGATTTCAACCAAAAAGTACAGAAGTTACAACAAACACCACAGAAATACAAATTATTAAAGAATACCATGTATAATTATATGTCAACAATTTTGACACTCTAAAATAAATTTCTAGAAGTATATAAACTTCCAAAACTAAATCAAAAAAAGAAATACAAAATTTAAAGAAACCAATTACTAGCAATAAAACTGAAGCAGTGATAAAAAAAAAAAAAAAAAACTCCCAACACACAAAAGTCCAGGACCAGATGGCTTCACATTCAAAGAAGAATAAATACCTATTCTTCTTAAACTATTTCAAAAAATGGAAGAGGAAGGAATACTCCCAAACTCTTTTTATGAAGCCAGTATTACCCTGAAACCAGAATCAAATAGAGACATCATAAAAAAAGAAAATTACAGGCCAATATCCTTGATAAACATAGATGCAAAAATTCTCAACAAAACATTAGCAAACCAAATTCAATAATACATTAAAACAATTATACACCATGACCAAGTGGGATTCATCCCAGGGATGCAGAAGTGGTTCAACACTCATAAGTCAGTTAATGTAATAATCACATTAACAAAAAGAAAGATAAAAACATATGATCATGTCAATAGATAAAGAAAAATTATTTTACAAAATTCAAAATCCATTTACAATTTAAAAAACTCTCAAAAAAGTGGGTATAAAAGGAATATATCTCAGCATAATAAACAGCATATATGACAAACCTACAGCTAATACTATACTCAGTGGTAAAACCAGCATGGTATTGACATGAAAACAGATATATAGATCAGTGGACTATAACAGAAAGTCTAGAAATATTTTCTTGCTTATATGGTAGATAAATCTACAATGAAGGAGGTAAGAATATACAATAAAGTAAAGACAGTATCTTCAATAAGTGATGTTTGCAAAACTGGACAGTTATATGCAAAGAAATTAATTGGACAACTTTTTCATACCATATGCAAAAATAACTCAAAATAGATTAAAGACTTAAATGATAGACCTGTAACTATAATACTCCTAGAAGAGAAGGAGGAAAAAAGTAGTGTAGATGATAGAGGCTCTGTTCATCCGTCAGGCAACCAAATCAAAGTTGTGACAGAAACAAGGAGCGAATAGCAAGGAAAAAATCAGGATCTAGATGAACAAGCCATACAACTAAGGAGAAATCCGAGAAAACCAAGAAATCATCCTGCAACGGCAGGAGGTAGGACAGGGTGAGGACACAGGGTTGCCTGGTCTTAAGCAGCTGAGTAAGACTGAGGCTGCAGCAGCTGTAGATGCCTCTTAAAAGGGGCCGCATCCTGGAGCAGATTTTTGCGGAATTGGACCTGCTCACTCTGAGCACCAGTGCCAATCTGACTGTGTGCAGGGGGCACCAGGGACTTACAGGAAGATATTGTCGGAGAGAGGGTCGTGGTGAGACACACTCTGTACAGAAGTGCTGGCGGTATCCATTGTTCCCTGTTGAGCCCTCCACCGTTCCAGCGCGCGGACGCATCGCCACCATAACCCTGATGTCATCACACTGAATAACAGAGGTCACTCCACCCAGAAGATTCCCTGAAACTCCGCCTCCCTTAACTCGTGGCTCCACCCAAGCCACATCCACATATGTCCTCAGTGAGCCAGGTACTCCTTGATGAGCAGCACCTAGACTCACACTGGAGGCAGTTGGCCTTGGTTTCTGGCGTGGCCTTTTGAGGCAAGTATAAACACAGCATCTGTGAGTTGCTTGCTGAATCTTAACAAGTGGTCCCGAAGAGGTAGAGGCTTGTGCTAAATTGGCCTGCAGCTGAACCTCTCTCAGGACTGTGCCACTGGACACCTACTTCATAAATCCATACTAATAAGACCAGGAGACTTAGGAGTTTTGTTTAGTACATAGAAACAGATATGGAAAGGCAGCCAATATGGGAAGACAAAGAAGCAGAAACCATATGAGAGAACAGAACAAGGAACCAGGTATAATGGAGTCAAGTAATCTAACAGGTGCAGAGTTCAAAACCCTGGTTATAAAGATACTCAATGAATTTTTGGGAAATGTAGAGAACTCCAACAAAGAGATTAAAAACATTAAAATGGAAATGGAAATTATAAGAGGGAACCAGTACAAAATGGAGAACACATTATCTGAGATGAGAAATATATTAAATGGAATAAACAAAAGAATAAACAAAGTGAATAAAGAAAAGGATCATATGCTTTATCTAAAGGACAGGAAAGCCAAGGGCATGCAGAATGGCAAGAAAAAAAGATGCCAAGACTATAAAAATAATTTAAGGAGGATATGGGATCCAAATATCCATCTAATTGGCATAACTGAAGAAAATCAAGATGTTGAACAGCTGTTTGAAAAAATAGTGATGGAAAACTTTCCTAACCTGGTGAAGGAAATGGACATAAAACCCCAGGAAGCTCAGAGAATTACAAATATCAGGGATCCAAAGAGGCCTGCACCAAGACATCTCATAATTAAAATGCCAAAGATTAAATACAAAGAGAGAATCTTAAAAGCAGCAAGGGAAAAACAGATAATTACTTATAAGGGAACACTCATACGACTGGCAGCTAATTTCTCAAAAGAAACTATGCAGGACAGAAGGGCTTGGCAAAAAATATCTGACAGGATGAAGACCCAGGATCTATAACCAAGAATAATTTATCCAGCAAAGTTAGTTAGAGTTGAAGGACAGATAAAGAGCTACCCAAACAAAAATAAGCTAAAGAAATTTATCACCACCAAGCCAGAATTACAGAAAATGTTGGAAGGACTTCTTTAAGAAGAAAAAGCATGTATCAAAAACAGGAATAAAGAATGGTAACAACTACATTCCTATCAATAAGTACCTCAAATGGAAAAGAATTAATTTCTTCAACTAAAAATGGATGAATGGATAAGAAAACAAAACCCCTATGTGCTGCCTACAAGCGAATCACTTTAGATTAAAAAATGGACACAGACTAAAAGGAAGGGGATGGAAAAAAGACATTGATTGCTTTGATGAACCTAGAAGGTATTTAAGTCAGCCAGAAAATGATAAACACTATATGATTTCACTTATATGTGGAATCTAAGAAATAAAAAGAGCAAACTAATCAAAAATAGACTCATAAATATAGTAGACAATTTGGTGACAGAGGAGAGGAGGGTTTGGGAGGGTAGGAGAA
Source organism: Pteropus vampyrus (assembly GCF_000151845.1). Lineage (NCBI taxonomy): Eukaryota > Metazoa > Chordata > Mammalia > Chiroptera > Pteropodidae > Pteropus > Pteropus vampyrus. The sequence continues at coordinate 14,268,068 of NW_011888788.1, read as the reverse complement.
TGGGGTGAAGGGTTAAAGTACAAATTAGTAGCTGATGGATGGTCATGGGAATGAGGAGCAGGGCATAGGGAATGCAGTTAGCATTAATATGTTGTTTAGGTGGAGGGTCAAGGGTGGAGGGAGCAATTGGGGGGATTGAACTATATAGATGTCTAACCAATGTACTGTATACTTGAAACTAATTTAAATTAATTAACTAATTAATTAATTTAAAAAACTCATAGAAGAAAATATAATCAGTAAACTCTGACATCACTCTTAGCAATATTGTATATATTTCCACAAGCAAGAGAAACAAAAGAAAAAAAAACTTAAAAATGTGACTACATCAGACTAAAACCTTTTTACACAGCAAAAGAAACCATCAACAGAACAAAAAGACAACTTGTTGAATGGGAGAAGATTTTCATAAAATGATGAATCCAATAAGGAGTTAATACCAAAATATATATAAAGAACTCATACAAACTAATACCAAGCAAACAAACAAGCAAACAAACAGATTTTAAAATGAGCAGAGGACCTGAATAGACATTTATCCAAAGCAGAGATATGGATGGCCAAGACATAAGAAAAAATGCTCAAACATCACTAATAATACTAATAATCAGGGAAGTGCAAATTAAAAACACAATGAGATATCACCTCACACCTGTCGGAATGGCTAGCACCAGTAAATCAACAAATAACAAGTGCTGATGAGGATGTAGGGAAAAGGGAACCCTCGTACACTATTGATGGGATTGTAAATTGTGCAACCACAATGACAAACCATATGGAGATTCCTCAAAAAATTAAAAATAGAGTTTCCATATGATTTAGTAATTCTACTTCTGGATATTCATCTGAAGAAAACAAAAACTAATTCAAAAAGATATATATACCCCTACATTTGTTGCAGCATTACTAGTAACAGCCAAGATATGGAAGCAGTCTAGATGCTCATCCAGAGATGAATAAATAAAGATGTGGTATATGCATACCGTGAAATATTATTCAGTGGTAAAAAAGAATTCAGTCTTGCCATTTGCAACAACATGGGTGGATTTAGAGGGTATTACGCTAAGTGAAATAGGACAGAGAAAGACAAATACTGTATGATCTCAGTTGTATGTGGAATCTAAAAAAAAAGAAAAGAAAGACACAGACACATAGTTACAGAGAAAAAACTGATGGTTGCCAAAGGTAAAGGTGTGGAGGGATAAGAATAATTATCTCTGTGTTGTCATGTATACCAGATGTCTCTGTTTGCATATATGTGTACATGTGAGTGTGTGTGAGTGTCATGCACACGTGCTGAGATTTGAGAGCCCCATTCTATTCTTCAGTGCCTTTGGTGGGGAGTGTAGAGGGTCACACAAAAGTTGGGGGAATCAGCTATGAGCATCTGGACTGTTGCACCTAGACCCCACAAAGAATTGTTATTATCAGATTTCCAGGCATTTAGGCTGCCTCCTCCCTAGCACAACCTCTTCTGTCTACCCCAAACCCAAAACAAAACAAAACAAAAACCACTAAATTTTGATGGAAATCTACATCTGTTTTTCTTTTTGCAGAATTCGGGAAAGTATTCCCAAGCAACGCCAGTGAGAAGATGAGAAGATATGGCTTTATTTAGCTACCTTAAATCCTGGTCACACAGGGATCTCCAGAAGATGTCCTACAAGGGTCCACCTTCCCTCTCTAATGCTCTATCCCCCAAACTTCCTTGCTCTCTTCTGAAAGACCTCCTTTAAGCCTTCTATCTGTTGTCTGGCCTCTATCTTTTAAAAGGACCCCTCTCCAGAGGGCAGTAGAGTTTGATCCTTTCTTTTCTTGAGTCTACATACTCCGCTGCCTCTAGCTTTGACTGAATGTCCAAGGAGTCTTCTGCTTATTTCATGGGAGAGAGGGAAGCTCTGATCCTGTGGATGGCATCCACTGGGGTTGGACAGAAGGATGGGAGAAAATCACTCGTCTTTGAATTGAGGTTCAGTTTCTCTCCACCTGTAATGGCCTCAACTAGTATTTTTTCCCTCGATTATCAAAAGATCAACATTCTTTGTCCATTTGAGAACAGAGCTCATGAAGTTACAACTACATGAGGAACACATAGTCCTCCTACTGATATGCCTTGAACCTCCCAACCATAAATTAATAACAATGGAATTTTTAATATGAAATCTGTAGTCACCTTCCTCCCTGTACTACTTTTCATTACACATAACCTGTACATTAACTGACAATCCTTCTGTTTGGGCCATACGTGCTGAATGACACAATTCTCAAAAAGGTCCTCTCTGATCTCTCAATTTTCCCCCAATAGGCAGCAAGAGGCTTCTGTCCATGCATATTTCATATTGCAATTTGGGTCTGTGTGACCCTCAGAGATGTAGGTAAACTTAGCTCCAAACCCAAATTTCACAACTTGGTGAATTCAACATACTATCTGTCATCTCCCAAACTTCTGCCCTCATGCCATTCTGGCTCTATCCCAACTGTATCTTCTTCAACAATTCTCTCCCCATAGATCCCAAAATGGCCCCCAATGGTCTCCTGGTATTCATAACCTTGTGCGGTCCCACCGCCGCCCCTCCCCCCATTGTAACACTATATCAGGGTTAGTCTGCTTGTCCAATAGCATACAGCAGAAGTAACGGTGTGTCACTTCTAAGACTGGGTTATGAAACATTTTGGCTTCTATCTTACTTTCCTCTCTCTCTCTCTATCAATAATTGTAAACTATCTCCTTGAATATGAATATACCAGAATTAATGTACCTAATCTATTTGTGCTACATTTTAATTATTTCCTGTATTTATAAAAGATATTTCAATGAATATCCTTGGAACTAAATCTTTGAACAAATTTTTAGTAATTTGTTTAGTATAAATTACTGAACAAATAAAGGCTTGGAAACAAAATGTTTTTAAGCTGTTGAAGCTTTTGGTATTCATTGCCTCACTGAGATCCAAAACTAAATATACCATTTTTGTTATAAATGATAGCAATGTCTGAGTGGGCCTGCATTCCCACTAATATTGTGGATTATTCAAATATATTTCTGAAATGTCTGTCCTCTGTTAAATGTTGTTATTTTTAAGTATGGGTTCCACATATTATTTGTTATAATTGTGAGTGAACTCATTTTTTATTATATTTTAAACTATTACTGGTATATAAGAGAATTGCAGATCCCCCAACCCCCATATTTAATTTTAAGCCATATTTCTGAACTTTCTTACAATAGTTTTCTGATTATTTTCAGTTTTCCAAATAGAAAATACCATAATTTGTAAATGATAATATCATCTGTAAGTCTTCCTTTCCAAAAATCATTCTTCAGCGTCTGTCGTACTTATTGGTTAATGCAGTGTACAACAATATTGAATTATAGAAGGCATCATGCCAATATTTTCTTATTTCTGACTTTAATGAAAATGTCTCTAATGTTTCTCCATTAAATGTGATGTTTCTTCTTAATTTAAGATGA
>NW_011888788.1:14253407-14263531 GCF_000151845.1 Pteropus vampyrus | reverse complement strand
TTTGATGATAATAGTTACTAGAAATTATTTTACTCAGAAACATATTGAAATATTACTTTTCTAGCCATGAATTTCTAGGTCACTGGCTAGGCCCAAGGAAAACATTCAATACATGAAGGATAAAATAATTGAGTTTTAGTTTTACCTAAATGTTGCTTTATTGTTCTCTATTTAGCTCTACTTAGCCCCACTAAAAAATATTTTTAAATGGTGCCTTCTGTTGGATTGTAGTTTTAATGGGGTCAATGTAACTTTCATCTATCAAAAATTTCTGAAATTCAAACCTGAGTTTCCTGGTAGACATCGCTGGTGGAGACACTCAGCTTTTGTCAAATCACCACTGGGCCAAGGTTGCTTCAGGTTTTGCAAACAGTAAATTATCAAACGAGAACTAGAAGAAGCATGCATATCATTGGCAGGATTGGGTAGAAGCTGCTTGAACTACTGACCAATGTCTACAAATGAAGATTACTCTTCGTGTTCATTACTCAGGTCCCTATATAGAGCTACTAAGAAAGATAATATTTCCCTAGCTGAGGATCTTGTGCCTTGTCTCTGAGGGCAGACACTGAGTGAATCTGAATCTTCCTGGGAAATATATGCCTAAAATTAATTGCATATTTGTCCAATGTATAACTGTCATATCAGATCACCACCATGAGTGAAGGAGAGAGTATACTGGGGCAAATAGATGATGGTGAAAGTGAAAATGTGACTCTAATTAGTAAATATGCTAATACTTCTTTCTTGTTTCTGGAAATCAGCTTAAGTTTGCTTGCCTTGATGGAACCAAAGATAGGTGAGAAATTACACAATCACTGGATAAATTTGGAGCTGTGACTTGTATGTCCCAAATAGTGAATTAAGATCATCATTGTCCCAATCTTTTTAAAATTAACCACTGTCTGAAACCTTTATTAGTACCTGTCCCTTGCTCCTTTTGTCCATATATAAGGCTATGTGTTCCATCTGAGGAGATAGGGAGATGTTGGTCAAAGGGTACAAAATTTCAGTTATAAAATGAATAAGTTCTGGATACCTAATGTACAGCATGGTGACTATAGTTAATAATACATTATTAAACCTAAAATTTACTAAGAGAGTAGATCTTAAGTGTTCTCAACACACACACACAAAAGATAACTGTGTGTAATGGATGTGTTAATTAACTTGACTGTGCTAATCATTTCACAATGTGTACATATATCAAATCACCACTTGGTATACTTTAAGTATAGACACATTTATTTGTCAATTATACCTCAATAAAGCTGGAAGGATAAAAGAAAACAAAGAAGTTAATGCCATTGGTAAAGCGCTCCCCACCCTCTCAGAAGGTTCACTCTTCAACTTGCACTAGCTTCTGGGCAGCAGCAACCTGAGTTATTTACCCTTATCTCACGGATCTGAGGGATGGAACTGAGTCACCGAAAAAGTTTCTTTTTAGGAAGAAGTATCTTCCTGCAGTTGTCCTCAAAGTAGGTCAATAGTATGCTAAACTTCAGAAAAGCAACTGAAAGCTGGGGATCCAGAGTAAAACAGCTGATGTGACAATTGTTTGAGAGATGATGAGACTTAGAAATGATTGGCACCAGAAAGGCCTAGATTTGTGTTCAAATGCAGGAATCCTGAAAGGGCAGAGCTGGTTTCCAGAACTTGGAGGGTGCAAGGGTACAAGTCAGGTCACCATAGTAGGGACTCCATGACAAGAGACATGACAGGACCTGTCATAACAACTTATGTGCACAGATTCCTAGGATCAGCCAACATCACAAGTCTACCTTCCAAAAAAAACTCAATTTTTACTTTGAGTATTGAGGCAATTTCTAAAAGAAATCTATACTTAACTTATTTTCCCCAGGTGAATATCTTAGGGTCCCAGTTGCAAGGGCTCTGCAAGTCCCCATGAAATATTGACACTTAGAGCAGATAATACCCTTGCATTTGTATCTGACACAAATGCATAATTGCATGATATTTAGCACACATCAAACTTTATTGGCTTCTGCTGAGAAGTCACTCCACATGTGATTTAATCTTCTAGAGGGCTTTGGAGGTAGAGAAGAAGATCCTGGGAACTCTTTGTCCCATATGGGCACTCCTCTTCTCATGATGGGAAATCCCACCTGTAGGTTGTTTTCATTGACTATCTTCCATGCACATTCCTTGAAGAGACAGCCATCCTTCACTCATACAAAATTTCCCTGATCTTCACAGGAACTGTCAAATTTCAAAGGAAACCAAATCTGTCTGCATCTTCATCAAACTTGTCCCCTCTAAATTGATCTGATTTTTCATGGAGGTTCATCTCCAACAGGCTGCAGCTATAATTGGATCCTTGATAATAGTTCCTTTTCTTTTTAAACTTATTTGCAAAAGATACCCTTGGCATTATAGAAAATATTTGATTGTGCTTTCTGACCTGTGCCTTAAGGTGGAAATTTAATATAAGAACCACTTGCTTCTCAGTCTCTTTTAAGATTTGCTTGGCAGGTGCAGGTTTGGTGAGTGGTGGCTCCAGTTTGTAGATATTTTGAATTGAATTTCACCTAGTGTTTATGACATCAAATGCAACATAACCATTTGTAAGAAAAAGTAAATGAAACTGTAAACAAGTGAAACTAATGGAGTTGATATAGAAAACGTCCATTTGAGAGAGGGATTTATGAGGTTTTGAACTTTATGTTCAGTATTGTACTTTTTTTCTCTAATCTTGCTGTATGTAGAAACTTTTTAAAATACTACAGAAAAGTGGGGGGGGGGGTCCCAAAAAAAAGAATTTTCTCATAATTCTGCCATCCAAAAACAACGCAGTTCCTTTTGGTCTATTTCTTTCCTGTGATTTTTCTATGCATTTTGAAAACAGTTGAGATAAAACTCTATAAAGCATTCACCATCTTGTGAATATTTATGTAATAATTTCCTGTATCATTAAAAGTATAACATAAACACTATTTTTAGGGGTCACATAATATTCTACTGCATGAATGCTCCATGATTTGCTTAATAATTACTTTGATGAGAGGTATATACATTTTCAGCTTCTCACTTTCATAACTAACCCCACAGTGGCTATTTTTGGACCTTTGGCAGTAAATCTGGGCTGTGCTTAAGATTATATCTTCAGGAAAGATTACTAGGAAGAAATTTATAGTGTAACAGAAATGAACATTTTTAAGGCCTCTATATGTGTAAAACTGCTGAGCCACTTATTTTGGGAATAGATAAAGCAAGCAGCATAACTACCTTGAATCTAATAGGCTTGCTCAGCTGTTAGGCAAGCAGGAGGACAGAATCCTACTACCCATCCCATGAAGGTGAATCAGTTAAACATAGAAATTATTTAATAAACAGTAGCTGTAACTATTCTTTCCTACATTTTCTAAATTTTATACAGAAAGTTTATAATTAGAAAAGTGGTTGCGATTTTTTTAGAGTTGCACAGTAAGGCTGTTGCCTGTTGCTTCTCAAGGAATAGTTAGAGAAGCACCATTGCTCGCCTCTTTACAATAGTCTTTCCAGTTTATAAAGCCCTCTCCAGGGCATTTCCTTAACCGATCCTCTCCACAATTGCTTAAGTCAGGCAACTCAGGTATTATTATCTCCATTGAACAGATGAAAAGACTGCTCCAGAGAATTTAAGTGTCTTACTGAGGAAATGGACAAGAAAGCCTTGTTGACAACCAGGCTATAAAAGAGTTGGCATTACTTTCTTTCAGTTCCTTTAACTTAATCTTTTTCTTGCTCTTGTTTATAGGAAGCTTACATGCTGCTAGGAAAACAGGGCCTGGATAGCCACTAATGTAGTATAAAACTGAAGACAGAAAGAACAAGTGCATCTCTGCTTAAGGTCCCACTTGAATGTTGCCTGGTGAGGGACTAACTGTGTCTCTGATATTTCTTTCTTTGAGCCTGAATAACATGTTAGTGGGCTGCTTTATGTAGCATGTTGTTCTTGCCCATGAAGAGAAACAGTTGTTGGTATTAGGGCAATGGTTGCCAGTGGTTAGATATAGGACAGCCCAGGGGAGGCACAATGACTTATCATTGTCCATTATCCATGGGGAGCCCAGAATGTTGATGAAAAGTGTCCATCATCTCAGGCATCTTTCTCTGATAGGAAACACCACATTCCTAAAATGTGTACGGGTCTTTTCAATTTCTTCAGAGATAAGACAATTTCTTACATTTTGATCCTTACAGCCACCTGGAGAAGCTGATATTGTTATTTTCCCCATCCACAGGGAGGAAATTGAGGCCCTGTATCACAAAAACTGGCATGTAGTTTTCCCTAAGGAGTTAAAAAGACTACCTTTCTCGGACTCTTTTGCAGTTAGGATGGGACCATACGTTTGGGTCTTGGCAAATGGACTCTGGGTAGAAGTAATAGAACTCATTTAAGGCCAAGTCAACCAATTTTCTCTGTGATCTTCCCTGCTCTTTTTCTTTACTAATAGGCCATTTAAATGTAGAGGATACAGTAAAGGATTCCTAGGAAGACCTTGAAGTTAGAAGACACAACACATGGAGGGAAACTGGATTCCTGAGTCATAATGTAAAGGAGAGTCACTTGACCTTTGTTGGACTGTAATGTGTGCGAGAAATAAACACTAATGATGTGAAGTTGTAAGATGTGAAGATTTGTTTGCTTTTGTAGCGTTGCCTAGGCTATCGTAACTCATACAAAGTGATTGGCTCAAGGTCACCCATGAATGACATTTAGGCTATACCTAAGTGTAGTCCTTAAATAGGATCAGGTAATTCTGTCCCGTTTCTTTGTAGCTTATCCCTGCTTTGTGCTAGAGTGGCCTGAAGGCTGAGGGTTAGAATCATATGACACCCTCACATATTTCTGGAGGTTGATGCTAGCTGTTGCCTGGAATCTCAAGTAGGGTTGTTGGTCAGAAAACCTAAACATGGCTCTCTATATGGTCTCTCTGCTTCTCCACAACATGATGATTGGGTCCCATGAGCAGGCATCCCAAAAAGACCAGGTGGAAGCTGTATCACTTTTTATGATCTAGACTTTAAAGACACATAATGTCACTCCTAACATAGTCACAAAGCCCACCCAGGTTCAAAGGAAAGGACCATAAATTCCACATCTCACTGGGAGAAATGTCAGGGGTATCTTAGGGTTGCAGCCATCTTAGAAAATACAATATGTGGTTAACCAAGGCACAAAGTAACAAGAAAAAGCCCAATACAGAGGCTTTGGTCACATCCCCGCCCCCACTCCATCTTTTGTTTTTTAGTATTTTATTTTATTTTATTTTATTATTTTATTCTTAGTTTAAAGTATACAGTACATTGGTTAGACATTTCTATAGTTTATTAAATGATCCACCTGATTACTCTATCTCCCCTCTGGCTCTACATCTAGCCATTACATTAATGCTAACTGCATTCCCTATCTTGTGCTCCTCATCCCCGTGACCATCTATCAACTACTAATTTGTATTTCTTTAACCATTCACCCCTTGCTCCCAGCCCCCAACTCCTCTCCCCTCTAGCCATCACTAAATTGTCCTCTATATGTATGAGTCTTTTTTCAATCATTCCCCCTTTTTTAAAAGGAAAAAAGTGGGGGGGAGGGGTGTCTAGAAATTTACTCTAAATATCCACAAGAAACAGTTCACAATAATTTCCTCCCAGGAGTGAGACTGGAAATCCGGGATGGAAGAAAAGCTCACTTTCATTGCTTTTTTTTTTTTTTTTACTGTTTGAATTGTTTACCATGTGCCTATGTTATTTTCATAATACTAAATAGAATTTTAAAGTGACAAATGAAGATATTCTGAGTTGATTATACACATTTTCCTTTTTTTCTCTGTTGAAATCATTAGATTCTTTTGGAGGCCAACCAAATGATGCAAATGAGGAAAAAGACAACTTTTTGATTTTCAATCGAGATGTCAATTTTCATTTTGCACTCACTAGGCAACAATTTGGCAAAATCAGAATCACATTTGCACATGCACGAAATTCTTAATTTCTCTACATCAGCAGTTACGCATCCTGGCTGCACATTTCAATCACCTGGAGAGTTTTAGTAGACAAATTCTTAGGCCGTATTTCTGACCTATAAATCATAGTCTCTGAGCTAGGCATCCAGGAATCTATATGTAAAAGCTCTCCCATGTGATTCTGATACTGTCACCCCAGCCTGGTTTTTTTTAAATTGGCGCTGGAAGGAAAACTTCTGGAGGTCCTGCTTTTAGGTGGGGATCCACATGGAATAATCTTGCTATTCCAGGTGTGGGCCATCTGAGCTTGTTAGGAATGCAGATTCTCAGGTCCCATCTCAAAGCAACCAAATTAGAATCTACATTTTAGAAATATCCCCAGGTTATTCCTGGGCTTATTAAAGTTTGAGAAGCATTGATCGAAAGAATATAATCCCAAGAACAGAGAACAAAACAGACAAAAAATCTTCATGAGGTTTATTTCACTTGAGGAGATAAACAGTAAATAATAATAAGCATAATATTGTATATTATGTATTTATTTAAATATAGCATGTAAAACTGGTGATTTTGAAAATAACCTGTAACCAGTAGATTGCTTACCTTAGATTTAAAAATAAAACATTGGATGTTGATAAGTACTAGGGAAGGGGAAATGAAGTATGAGGATAAATTTGTATCTTTAAAGACTTCACTGAAATGATAGCATTTGAATAAAAGTCTGAAGGAGTTAAGAAATCTAGTGAAGAGAATTCCTGGCAGAGGGAATAGCCAGCGCAAAGGCCCTTTCAGGCAGAGTGAGCCAATAGAAGGGACAGAGAAGTATCTCGGGCATTGCAAAGACTGTCTTCTACACATAGTGAGATGGGAAGCCTGGGTGGGCTTTGAGGAGAAGTGACATTATTTAACCTATGTTGTCAAAAGACCCCTCTGGCTGCTGATTTTCTATGACTGTGAGAGCAGTCATAGAAACAGGGACTCCAGTCACAAAGCTATTGTAATAATCCAGGAAAGAGGCAAAGGTGACCCGGAACAGGAGGCAGCAGAGGGGCCTGTGAGAACTGGTCGGATACCCACATCCTGCTCTAAACTGCCGTCTGTGATTGGTCTCCTTTCCCTACCACCAGGAGTTAGGGACAAAGCTGACACTGTTTATGATGCTTCAATGGCATCATGCGGGCCACAGGGGGAAAGCTATGTAAAGCAATAGCCTTGTAAGAGAGCTAAAGTTGTGTCTCATTTTCTCCTGTTTGCATCAGAGCCCGCTGCTTACAAAGGCACCATCTGACTATATTATTCGGAAAGGTTAATGCGCTCTGTTGTTTTACTGTTCTATATAAAGCACTATAATGATCACCAACGGGGGGAAATGAGAGTTCCTGTAAAGCACAGAAGTTTAAAAAAAAAAACCTTAATTTCCAGCAAGATTTGGAAGAAGACCCTAGGTGGCTCACTCACGATTTCTCTTCTCACTCATTCATGAGCTGAATGATTGTCATTAATCTTTATCATCAAAGATAATTAAGTAGAAAAATTCTGGTGGGGAGCGGGCATGGAAGAGAAGGCAGAAGGAAGGGGAGGGAGAGGAGTCATCTCCATTAAGTTCTTTCTACCATCACATGTATAATATGGCTGCCCACACAAAGGCACTAAAACGTTCTTTCCCTCAGGTTCACCCTAGTCCCAACTTGAAATCTTCCAACCACCAGGGCGCATCCCGGTAATCACTAGTGTCCTTTTACTCAGCACCCTAATAAGAAAACTAAAGCCTGGGAAAGCAGAGTAACTTGCTCAAGGCTACATAACAGATTGGTCCCAGAACAATGAATTAAATGGGAGACCCTTGCTTCACAACACTACAGTGATCTGTGTGTTAACAGTTCAGGATCAACTTCTTTAGGCACTAATTAGGAGCTCCTTACTCTATTGTATGTCACAATTAGTGCTTCCCTGGAGAACACTCAATACTAATCCTGACTTCTAGTGTTATAGGCCTGCTTTTTATCAGGAGGTATTATGTGAAAATTAAATATAATGTCCATGCTCCCACCCTTTTTCTCTGACACAAGCTTCCCCTCTTCCCTTAGGGCAAGCAGGGTTTATCTTCTGTTCAGTCTTCTTATCTTCTTCAAGACCATTAGCTTACTCTGGCTCTATTACCCTTGCTCTTTCATCTCTCCGCTTTCTAATTATGCTGGGGAGAGTGAGTGTTTAAATATTTTATTTGTTCCCATCACATTGACAATGACTCTTCTCCTTGACCAAACTTCAGTCAGGCTGCTCTAAGCCTTCTTCTCAATTAGGCCTCAACCTTGGCCCCTGTGCTTGCCAGGGCCTACACAGCCTAGTCTTAGCAAGAATCCTGCTCAGTCAGTTTGGAAAGTCTCCCGACCTGCCTTGATATCTGTTCACTCTAGTGTACCTTTAGCAAGAAACCTGTTAAGTTGATTTAGCAAGAAACTCCCTGCCATTGATGTCTCCTCTTAGTAATTCTCCATCCACTGACCCCTCTTTTTATGCTTGTTGGCCAAAATTCCCACCTGTCTTGCTGTATTTAGGGTCTTGCTGTATTAAGGGTTGAGCTCAATCTCTTTTTGTTGTTGTTCTTTTTGTTGTCATTAGGGTATACAGTTAAATAAGATCATATTGTATGCGTCTTTTCTTTAGTGCCGGGTCTTAGAAATCTTGCTATGCTAAAATCATAGATCTAGTTTATTGTAGAAAACCTTAATTTACATAATCATTCCCCTATCAATGGCTATTACCAAAAGAATGCTTCATCTCTAAACTTTTATATTAAAAACTCAACTCCTGGTGACCTTCCTCTGCTCTCATCCCAGAGAGAGCCCATACTCCACCTCCAGCCTTCCCCATCTCAGTTGACAGCCAGATTGCTCAGGCCAAAACCTCAGAATCAGTTTTGACCCCACATTCAATGTCAGGAAATCATGCAGGTTCTATCTTCAGAACACTTACGGAACCTGACCACATTCAGTACCTCCACTGTTCTCATCCTAGTCCAAGCCAGGAGCAAAAACTTCCTCACTGGTGCCCTCGTTTCTACCCGCTTTCCCCTACCATATATTCTCTACACAGGCACCAGGGGCTTCTGGGAACACATAAATCAGATGGTGTACCTTTCATTGCTCAAAATCCTACAAAGCTCCCCATCATCAAACCTCACATAAAAATACTCAGGTCTAACTGTTTATTCAGGTTTTCAATTACTTATAAAGTCTCCTATGTCATGTAAAACTTATATTAAATGAACCTGTATGCTTTTCTTCTGTTAATCTTTGTCAGTGTAATTTTCAGACCCAGACAGGGACCCTATGAGAGTTGAGAAAAATTTTTTCCTCTCATGCACCCCCGTATACTTATTCTCTTCTAAAATACTAGAGAATTTACATGTTCTTTGTATTATTGCTTCCTATGTATATAGCTCCATGAGAATACATATTCCATGAAGGAAGCATCTTTGCCTGGTTTGTCCACTGATTTATCCCAAGCATCTCTGAGCTAGGCATACAGTAGGTGCTTTATGAACATTTGTTACATGAATTAATGCTTTCGTTATTTTTAATTCCCATGGAGATATAAGAGATATGCCTGTAAGTGAAATTGCTGGGTCAAATGTACACACATTTAAAATTTCAATAGAATACAAAATCATCCTCCAAAATATGTAACCAGCTGACAATTCCAACGTCAATCATAGGATTCTTTGTTTCTCCATGCTGGATGTTAAGTGATAAAAATTCTTATGTGGTTTTCATACAGGTTTCCCATGTATATGCTGGTGAGGCTAAGCATTTCATTTTATATTTATTAGCCATTTATAGTTTCTCTTCTTTGAACTTATTATAGTGTTTGTAACAGCTTAAATATTTTTTTGAGAAAATTATAATTTTCAGGAAAAATTTTCAACAGTGAGCAAAAGAGATCCCTGGGTGTCCCTTCATTGTCAAATCCGGGCCTTGCCTAGCGGACCTGCTAGGGATTCTTTAATTATATAGAAGTGTATGTCTTTGATTGACTCTCCATTGATTAGGCTGTTTTCCATGCCTGTAGGGGTACCAGTTAAAATGAAGACAACTAATAGCTCTATAAATGGTTCCTGTCCACAGCAATGCAAACGGATTTTGTCCCAGAGAGAAT
>NW_011888788.1:14251834-14252702 GCF_000151845.1 Pteropus vampyrus | reverse complement strand
AGGTGTGAGATGTTATCTCATTGTGGTTTTGATTTGCATTTCCCTAATAGCTAGCGATGTTGAGCATCTTTTCATATATTTGTTGGCCATTTGTATGTTCTCTAGGGAGAAGTGTCTGTTCAGGTCCTCTGCCCATTTTTTGATTGGATTGTTTGTTTTATTGTTGTTGTTATTGAGTTGTATGAGTTTTTTGTTTATTTTAGATGTTAGACCCTTATCGGAGCATTGCTTACAAATATATTTTCCCATTTGGATGCTTGTCTCTTTACCTTGTCAATGGTTCCTTTTGCTGTGCAAAAGCTTTTTAGTTTGACGTAGTCTCATTCATTTATTTTTGCGTTTACTTCCCTTGCCTTATAATCATCTTTAAATCCAAGGTCTTGAGTGTAGTTCCTATGTTTTCTTACATGCAACTTATTGTTTCAGGTCTTATATTTAGGTCTTTAATCCATTTTGAGTTAATTTTGGTGTGTAGTGATAGACAACAGTCTAGTTTCATTCTTTTGCAGGTGGCTTTCCAGTTTTCCCAGCACCATTAATTGAAGAGGCTTTCCTTTCTCCACTGTATGTTTTTGGCTTTTTTGTTGAAAATTACTTGCCCATATAAACATGGGTTTACTTCTGGACTCTCGATTCTGTCCCATTGGTCTGTGTGTCTCTTTTTCTACCAATACCATGCTGTTCTTTTTAATACCATGCTGTTTTGATTATCGTTGCTTTGTAGTATAATTTGAAGTCGGGCTGAGTGATACCTCCAACCTCGTTCTTTTTTCTAAGGATGGCTTTGGCATTCAGGCCCTTATATGCTTCATTACAAATCTGATGATTTTTCTTCTATTTCCTTAAAAAATGCCTACAGAATTTTGAT
>NW_011888788.1:14251386-14251784 GCF_000151845.1 Pteropus vampyrus | reverse complement strand
TAAGGATGGCTTTGGCATTCAGGCCCTTATATGCTTCATTACAAATCTGATGATTTTTCTTCTATTTCCTTAAAAAATGCCTACAGAATTTTGATTGTGGTGTATAATCTTTTTAATATATTGCTGTATTCGGTTTCCTAGTATCTTATTTAGGATTTTTGCATCTGTATTCATGAGAGATATTGGTCTGTAGCTTTCTTTTTTTGTGCTATCTTTACCAGGTTTTGGTATCAGGGTAATATTGGCCTCATAAAATGTGTTGGGAAGTATTGCCTCCTCTTCAATTTTTTGGATAGTTTGAGGAGAATAGGTATTAAATCTTCTTTGAATGTTTGGTAGAATTCACTGGTGAAGCCATCTGGTCCTGGACTTTTACTCTTTGGTAGGTTTTTGATGAT
>NW_011888788.1:14250827-14251336 GCF_000151845.1 Pteropus vampyrus | reverse complement strand
AGAATAGGTATTAAATCTTCTTTGAATGTTTGGTAGAATTCACTGGTGAAGCCATCTGGTCCTGGACTTTTACTCTTTGGTAGGTTTTTGATGATTGTTTCAATTTCCATACCGCTGATTGGTCTATTTAGACTTTCCAGTTCTTCTTGATCCAATCTAAGAAGATTGTATTTTTCTAAGTACTGGCCCATTTCTTCTAGGTTATTAAATTTGGTGTTATATATTTTTTAGTATTCTTGTATGATTTTTTTTCTGTGATGTCAGTCGCAATTTCTCCTCTTTAATTCCCGATTTTGTTTATTTGTGTCCTTTCTCTTTTTTTTTAAGTGAGTCTAGCCAGAGATTTGTCAATTTTATTAAACTCTCAAAGAACAAGCTCTTTGTCACATTTATTTTTCTATCATTTTTTTTCAATTTCATTTAATTCTGCTCTACCTTTGATTATTTCTTTCCTTCTGCTGACTTTAGGCTTCATTTATTCTTCTTTTTCTAGTTTTATAAGATGAAGC
>NW_011888788.1:14248247-14250777 GCF_000151845.1 Pteropus vampyrus | reverse complement strand
TAAGGATGGCTTTGGCATTCAGGCCCTTATATGCTTCATTACAAATCTGATGATTTTTCTTCTATTTCCTTAAAAAATGCCTACAGAATTTTGATGGGGATTGCGTTAAATCTCTATAATGCTTTAGGTAATATGGTCATTTTAACTATGTTGATTCTTCCAATCCAAGGACACGGAATATCTTTCCATTTCTTTGTATCTTCTTCAATTTCTTTTAATAAGATCTTATAGTTTTCATTATATAGCTCCTTCATTAGTTTTATTAAATTTATTCCTAGGTATTTTATTCTCTTTGTTGCAATTGCAAAAGGAATTATTTTTTCTACTTTTTTATCTGACACTTCATTATTAGAGTATAGGGACACTATGGATTTTTGAATGTTGATTTTGTATCCAGAGACTTGACTTTATTTGCTTATTGTTTCTAATAGTGTTTTTGTGGAGTCCTTAGGGTTTTCTATATAGAGAATCATATCATCTGCAAATGGTGACAGTTTGACTTCTTCGTTTCCTATTTGGATGCCTTTTATATCTTTCACTTGTCTGATTGCACTCTCTAGGACCTCCAATGTCATATTAAATAACAGTGGTGATAGTAGACAGCCTTGCTTTGTTTCTGATCTTAGAGGGAAAGTTTTAGTTTTTCACCATTAAGCATAATGTTGGCTGAGGATTTGTCATAGATGGCCTTTATTATGTTAAGGAATTTTCCTTCTATACTGATTTTGTAAAGTATTTTGATCATGAATGAATGCTGTATCTTGTTGAAGGCTTTTTCTGCATCTATTGATATGATCATAAGATTCTTATGTCTTAATTTATTTATGTGGTGTATCACATTAATCAATTTACATATGTTGAACCATCCCTGTGCCTCTGGGATGAAGCCCACTTGATTGTGGTGTATAATCTTTTTAATATATTGCTGTATTCGGTTTCCTAGTATCTATTTAGGATTTTTGCATCTGTGTTCATGAGAGATATTAGTCTGTAGCTTTCTTTTTTTGTGCTATCTTTACCAGGTTTTGGTATCAGGGTAATATTGGCCTCTTAAAATGTGTTGGGAAGTATTGCCTCCTCTTCGATTTTTTGGATAGTTTGAGAAGAATAGGTATTAAATCTTCTTTGAATGTTTGGTAGAATTCACTGGTGAAGCCATCTGGTCCTGGACTTTTACTCTTTGGTAGGTTTTTGATGATTGTTTCAATTTCCATACCGCTGATTGGTCTATTTAGACTTTCCAGTTCTTCTTGATCCAATCTAAGAAGATTGTATTTTTCTAAGTACTGGCCCATTTCTTCTAGGTTATTAAATTTGGTGTTATATATTTTTTA
The DNA here is from genome assembly GCF_000151845.1 of Pteropus vampyrus. NCBI lineage: Eukaryota > Metazoa > Chordata > Mammalia > Chiroptera > Pteropodidae > Pteropus > Pteropus vampyrus. The sequence continues at coordinate 14,249,443 of NW_011888788.1, read as the reverse complement.
GTATTCTTGTATGATTTTTTTTCTGTGATGTCAGTCGCAATTTCTCCTCTTTAATTCCCGATTTTGTTTATTTGTGTCCTTTCTCTTTTTTTTTAAGTGAGTCTAGCCAGAGATTTGTCAATTTTATTAAACTCTCAAAGAACAAGCTCTTTGTCACATTTATTTTTCTATCATTTTTTTTCAATTTCATTTAATTCTGCTCTACCTTTGATTATTTCTTTCCTTCTGCTGACTTTAGGCTTCATTTATTCTTCTTTTTCTAGTTTTATAAGATGAAGCGTTAGGTTGTTTATTTGGGCTCGTTCTTGTTTTTGGAGATAGGCCTGTAATGATATGAACTTTCCTCTTATGATTGCTTTTGCCATGTCCCAAAAGTTTTGATATGTTGTACCTTCGTTATCATTTGTTTCTATGTATCTCTCGATCTCTCTTTTTATTTCTTCCCTGACCCAGTTAATCTTCAGTCGCATGTTGTTTAATCTCCATGTATTTGTGGTTCTTCCTGATTTCTCTCTGCAGTTGATCTCTAGTTTCAAAGCATTATGATCAGAGAATATGGTTGGTATGATTTCAATCGTCTTATATTTTTTGAAGCTATCTCTGTGTCCCAGTATGTGATCGATTCTTGAGAAAGTTCCATGTGTAGTAGAGAAGAATGTATAAACAGCTGTTTTGGGATGAAAGGCTCTGTAAATGTCAGCTATGTCCAGTTGGATTAATGTGTCATTTAAGGATGTTATTCCTTATTGATTTTCTGTTTGGATGATCTGTCCATATCTGACAGTGGGGTATTTAGGTCCCCTACTATGATAGTGTTTTGGTCTGTTTCTCACTTTAGTTCTGTTAGATTCATGTTAACTTCGTGTTAACTTCTAGATTGTTCCTAATGTCACCTCAGTCATAATTTGGGGATTGTCCCTGTGCCACCTGTTCATGCTCAAGTCTTCCGTTCCCATTGGCATCTGAGACTGGAGTCTGCGTCAATGTCTTGGGTTCTGATCTGTCTCCCAGCTTGGTCAATACCTGTGTCCCTTTCTGACTGACAAGACCCCACTTCTTCCCTCACTGTGCTCCTCCCCCTGCCTCCGCTGATGTCAACCTATGTCCCCAAGTCATGTGGGCCATTCTATAGCTCTTACCTGTAACTGAGCTAATTTTCCTCATCACACTGTCCTCCTCTCCCTTTCATGTGCTAC
>NW_011888788.1:14244880-14248197 GCF_000151845.1 Pteropus vampyrus | reverse complement strand
ATGTCCCCAAGTCATGTGGGCCATTCTATAGCTCTTACCTGTAACTGAGCTAATTTTCCTCATCACACTGTCCTCCTCTCCCTTTCATGTGCTACTCAACTAGCTCCCAAAGTTCCTTTGCACCTAGAGATGTTACAGGAAACTTTGAGTTCCATCAGTGCCACAGGGAGGGTTGCTGGATAAAATACAGGATGCCCAGTTAAATATGAATTTCAGATAAACAATAACTTTTTAATGTAAGTATGTTCCAAATATTACATGTCACAAATATTGAATGTTGCACAGCTACACTAAAAAAATCCATTGTTTACCTGAAATTCAAATTTAACTGGTCAGTTTGTATTTTTATTTGCTAGATCTGTCATTACTAGACACATGGGAGCAAAAAGCTGCTTGGGGGAGTTTAACTCACACCTTCCCTTCTCTTGCCTGACACTTCTGCCACCTTGTACATTGGGTTGAGCTGATTGTGCCCATGCCTGCTGTGGCTGAGAGTGTGTGTGAAGCCATCTCTTTCCATAGTCTGGATTCTGCTGCCTTTTGCTTTCCCCTCAATTTATATACATGTTTCTGGTCCTTCAACCCAGAGCTATTAAACTAGACACTCTCTTCCCCTGGCAGGCTACTGGAACTCTCCTTTGTTCTCATCCAATCTTCCCTGTCCTCCAGTAGGTCTTCCCTTAGGTCCTCCATGCCCTTAATATGTTAAAGTATAAGATAAAAGAATTTAGAAAATCCCTTTTCTCACTGCACAACAGCTTGGATTTAGAGCCCATTATCCTTCTGTGAACTCAGACTTTAATGTCAGAATCTGACTATTAATTCTTGGTATCACTGCTGTAGATAGTTCTAACATTCCTCCCTGATCCGCAACCGTAAAAGAAGCTGAATTCCTCAGGCTGACTAGGAAAAGTTTACTAAGGTATAATTTTCAAGAAGTTAGAAACATGACTCCTATACAAGTATAAAATGAACATGTGTTAAACATTTTATTTAGGTCATTAATTATTGAAAAAGTCAGTCAGTTGTTAAAATAAATTAAAATCAGGAGTGACATCAGAAACATGGCAGAGTGGGAGATGTCCCCAGATCTCTCCCCTTGAAATAACAATAAACTGAACATCTAAAACTCAACAAAAAACACCCAAACTGCACACCAACATGTCTGAGCGTGGGATCCGTGCATAAGAGCTACCACAGGTCAGAACCCTGGGTGTCGGGCGGTGGACTGGGAGAAACAAAGAAGCTGCCTCTTGTAGGAGCTCTGGTGGGGGGGAGGAGTGAGTTCCCCGAACATCCCTGCCTGGGAGAGTTGTGAGCTCCACGTGGCCGGTGGCAGTGCCCAGGCATCAGGGCAGAAAGCAAGGAAGAGGGGATGGCAGAGAAACAATTTATTATTACCAGCCATGGTTGTAAAATGCAAGGCTGAGCTGCAGTCCCCATCCCCCAACCCAGAGAGTTCCTGTCCCCATATCCACCAAGACCAAAACACCAAAGAGCCCCAGGAGGATCAGAGCAAACACTACTGAAACTGTTGCTAACAATGACAGGGACTGGGACTGAGGGTTGCAAGAGTGATTGAATATAAGAAGAAAAAAAAAGCTGGAACCAAAATGGCATATATGATAGAGGCTCTGTTCATCCCTCTGGCAACCAAATCAAAGTTGTGATGGAAACAAGGAGCAGCAGCAAGGAAAAATCACCTGAGATCTTGATGAACAAGCCATACAACCAGAGAGAAATCCAAGAAAGCTCCCTACAATAGCAAAAGGTAGGACGGGGCGAGGACGCTGGGTGACCTGGTCTTCAGCGGCTGAGTGAGACAGAAGCTGCAGCATCAGCGGCAGCAGCAGCAGAAGCCTCTTAAAGGGGCCACATTCGTGAATAGATTTTCACAAGGATGGACCTGCTCACTCGGAGCACCAGTGCCAATTTGACTGTGTGCAGGTGGCACCTGGGACTTAGAGGGAGTCATTGTTGGAGTGAGGGCCAAGGAGAGACTCTCATTGTACAGAAGTGCCAGCAGTATCCATTGTTCCCTATCGAGTCCTCTCCCTCCCAGTGCACAGACACAGCGCTGCCATTGCCATGAGGTAATCAGACTGAATAACAGAGGTCACTCTGCCCAGAAGCTTCCCTGAAACTCCCCTCCCCCAATTTGCCTCCCCCAAGCCATATCTAGGTGTATCCTCAGCAAGTCAGGTTCTCCTTGCCGAGCTGTGCCTAGACTCACACTGGAGGCAGCTGGCCTCAGTTTCTGGTGTGGCCTTTTGAGGCAATTATAAGCACAGCTTCTGTGGATTGCTTGCTGAATCTTAACAGGTGGCCCTGGAGGGGCAGATGTTGGAGCTAAATTTCGCCTGTAGCTGAGCCCCTCTCAGGACTGTGGCACTGGACACTTACTTCACAAATTCATATTAATAAGACCAGGAGACTTAGGAGCTTTGCTTAGTATATAGAAACAGACATGGAACAATAGCCAAAATGAGAAGGCAAAGAAGCAGAAATCATAAGAGAGAAGAGAACAGAGATTCAGATATAATGGAGTCAAAGTAATCTAACAGATGCAGAGTTCAAAACACTGGTTATAAAGATGCTCAATGAACTTTTGGTTAAATTCAGTGAGAACTTCAACAAAGAGATTTAAAAAACCATAAAAATGGAAATGAAAATTATAAAAAGGAGCCAGTCTGAAATGAAAAACACATTATCTGAGATGAGAAGTATATTAAATGGAATAAACAAAGGAATAAACAGAATGAATAAGGAAAAGGATCAAATGACCTATCTAGAGGATGGGAAAGCCAAGGAAACTCAATCAGAATGGTAAGAGATAAGATGCCAAGACTATAAAAATAATTTAAGGAGGATATGGGACACTATTAAGGTCCAAAAATCTGTCCGATTGGCATAACTAAAGAAACTCAAGATGTTGAACAGCTGTTTGAAGAAATAATGATGGAAACTTCCCTAACCTGATGAAGGAAATGAACATAAAACCCAGGAATATCAGAAAATTCCAAAAATCAGGGATCCAAAGAGGCCCACACCAAGACACATCATAATTAAAATGCCAAAGGTTAAATATAAGAAAGAATATTAAAAGCAGCAAGAGGAAAACAGATAGTTACTTATTAGGTAAAACCCATAAGACTGGCAACTGATTTCTCAAAAGAAGCTATGCAGGACAGAAGGGTTTGGCAAAAAATATTTGACAGGATGAAGAACCAGGATCTACAACCTAGAATAATTTATCCAGCAAAGCTATCATTTAGAGTTGAAGGACAGATAAAGAGCTTTCCAGACAAAAATAAGCT
>NW_011888788.1:14244283-14244830 GCF_000151845.1 Pteropus vampyrus | reverse complement strand
GACAGATAAAGAGCTTTCCAGACAAAAATAAGCTAAAGGAATTTATCACCACCAAGTCCATATTACAGGAAATGTTGGAGGGACTTCTTTAAGAAAAAAAAACAGAGGATCTTTGGAAATATGGCAGAGTGAGAGACATCCCCAGATCTCTCCCTGTGCAACAACAATAAGCTGAACATATAAAACTAAACAAAAAACACCCAAACTGCACACCAGCACGGCTGAGCATGGGATCTGCACATAAGAGCTACCACCAGTCAGAACCCTGGGTGTCGGGCGGTGAACTGGAAGTAATAAAGAAGCTGCCTCTCACAGCTGCGCTGGAGCTCCCTGCAAGAGGAGGGGGAGGGGAGAAGGAGCAGTGAGTTCCTATGGTGAGTTCCCTGAACATTCCTGCCTGGGAGTCCTGTGAGCTCCCTGTGGCCGGCTGGCTGCAGGGCCCAGTCATCAGAGAAGAAAGCAGAGAAGTGGGACTGCAGAGGAACAACAGCTGATTATTGCCAGCCATGGTTGCAAAACTGAGGCTGAGCCACAGCCCCCAACCCCC
>NW_011888788.1:14241090-14243603 GCF_000151845.1 Pteropus vampyrus | reverse complement strand
AAGAACCAGGATCTACAACCTAGAATAATTTATCCAGCAAAGCTATCATTTAGAGTTGAAGGACAGATAAAGAGCTTTCCAGACAAAAATAAGCTAAAGGAATTTATCACCACCAAGTCCATATTACAGGAAATGTTGGAGGGACTTCTTTAAGAAGAAAAAACAGAGGATCTTTGGAAATATGGCAGAGTGAGAGACGTCCCCAGATCTCTCCCTGTGAAACAACAATAAGCTGAACATCTAAAACTAAACAAAAAACACCCAAACTGCACACCAGCACGTCTGAGCATGGGATCTGCACATAAGAGCTACCACCAGTCAGAACCCTGGGTGTCGGGCGGTGAACTGGAAGTAATAAAGAAGCTGCCTCTCACAGCCACGCTGGAGCTCCCTGCAAGAGGAGGGGGAGGGGAGAAGGAGCAGCGAGTTCCTATGGTGAGTTCCCTGAACATTCCTGCCTGGGAGACCTGTGAGCTCCCCGTGGCCGGCTGGCTGCAGGGCCCAGTCATCAGGGAAGAAAGCAGAGAAGTGGGACTGCAGAGGAACAACAGCTGATTATTGCCAGCCATGGTTGCAAAACTGAGGCTGAGCCACAGCCCCCAACCCCCAACCCAGAGGGCCCATTCCCCAATACCCTCCGAGACCAATTGCTGTGGAGCCCCAGGGGAATCTGAGCAAACGCTGCCGAGACTGTCATTGACACTGACAGGGACTGATACCGAGGGTAGCGAGCGTGATTAAATATCTACAAGAAAATTTAAAAAGCATTATTAAGACTTTATATAAAACAGGGATCCAAGAGGCTTAGACGCCACCTACTGGAAACAAAAAGAAAAGCGCCTTCTTCGCAAAAGAGAGAACTTTATATAAAAAATCTTCTTTCTGGAAAAACAGCAGAATACACTTCCATTAATGCCCAGGTGGAGAAATAGTCCATTAAACACCCTGAACAACTAAGATGACAAGGCAGCTCAGAAAGAAAAAAAATCTCCAGAAAATAAGCTTGCAGACATAGATATATGCGACTTAAATGAGAGAATTCAGGATGGTACCTCTGAAAACACTCTGAAAACAACTCAAATCAACAATTTCAGGAATTGAGAAAATAGCTAGATGAGCAGAGCAAGGAGACTGAAACTCTCAAAAAGAACCAAATAGAACTTCTGGATATGAAAAACACACTGCAAGAGTAGAAAAATGAAAGAGCAAGCTTGTGAAAGAGAGTCGACCAAATGGAGGAAAGGATCAGTGATACTGAAGACAGAAATCTAGCAACTAATCAGAAAGAAGAAGAGAGAAACTGAAGAATGAAAAATAATGAAAGAGAAATTCAAGAACTAGCTGATACCATCAGGAGAGGATACATGAGAATAATGGGCATTATCGAAGGCAAGGAAAAGGAACAGGGATTAGAAAGCATTTTCAGACAAATACTTGATGAGAATTTCCCAAATCTAAGGAATGAGCTGGAGCTTGGAATTCAAGAGGTCAACAGAGCACCCAATGATCTCAACCCAAAAAGGCTTTCACCAAGATACATTGTATTAAAATGATCAAAGATCAATGACAAAGACAGAATTCTCAAGGCAGCCAGGGAGAAAAACAAAAAAAAACCCGGTAATTTATAAAGGTAAACCCATTAGATGATCCTCGGACTTCTCAGCACAAACCTTACAAGCCAGAAAGGAATGGAATCAAATATTTAAACTATTAAGTGAAAGGAACTCCCAGCCTAGAATAATGTATCCAGCTAAGCTCTACTTTAGATATGAAGGAGAAATTAAGACTTTTCCAGACATAAAAAAATTGAGAGAATTGTCCACTATGAGGCCTGCACTACAGGAAATACTGAAAGGGGTCAGTTCACCTAAAACAAAATGATAAAAAAAAAAAACATAATTAGGAGTAAAGTGATTATTGGGCAAATAGAAGCAGGGGAGTGCAACCCTTACTAAGAACAAGACATTATAAGCTTAAATTATAAGAAGAGAATTGTTATAACAAGACATTATGAATGTTCAGCATACATAGGAAGAAACTGAGGTAATAATGACTGAAAAGGGGGAGATTCAAAGATCCAAATTAGCAAAGGGGAATGGAGATAAGGCATGCACAAAAGAAAATGGACGTGTGTGTGTGTGTGTGTGTGTGTGTGTGTGTGCGTGTGCGTGCGTATATGTATATATGTGCATACATATATACATATATATGTATATATATATATACATAAAATTATCTTTTATATATTCACAATGGTAATCACATGCCAAAGATTCAGAACTGAAGTATATAACATAAAACAATAATGACCAGAGAGAAAACCCACAAAAGCCAATCAAAATAAAGAAAACAAAAGCACAAGGACAAGGAAACAATGGAAACACTGAGCTACCAGGAAGCAAAAAATAAAATGGCTATAAGAAGACCTCATATTTCAATAATCACCCTAAATCCAAACGGATTGAACTCACCAATAAAGAGACACAGAGTTGCAGAAGAGATTAAAAAAAAAA
>NW_011888788.1:14240624-14241040 GCF_000151845.1 Pteropus vampyrus | reverse complement strand
AAAAAAAAAATACCCAATCATATACTGCCTCCAGGACACCTCAGCTCCAAAGACAAATAAAGACTCAAAGTGAAAGGGTGGAAATCATTTTTCAAGTAAATGGCATTCAGAGAAAAGCAGGAGCAGCAGTACTAATATCAAACAAAATAGACTTCAAGTGAAAAAAGGTAAAGAAAGATACTGAAGGACACTTCATAATGATAAAGGGAATCATGCACCAAACATAACACCTATTAATATCTATGTTCCCAATCAGGGAGCCCTAAAATATGTAAAGCAATTACTAACAGAACTAAAGGGAGAAACAGACCAAAACACTATTGTAGTAGGGGACCTAAATACACCATTGTGGGATATGGACAGATCATCCATACAGAAAAATCAATAAGAAAATAACATCCTTAAATGACACATTA
>NW_011888788.1:14229282-14238232 GCF_000151845.1 Pteropus vampyrus | reverse complement strand
GATAAGGGCCTAATATCCAAAATATACAAAGAACTCATACAACTCAATAACAACAAAAAAACAAATGATCCAATCAAAAAATGGCAGAGGATCTGAACAGACACTTCTCCCTAGAGCACATACAAATGGCCAACAAATATATATAAAAAAACGCTCAACATCGCTAGCTATTAGGGAAATGCAAATCAAAACCACAATGAGATACCATCTCACATCTTTTAGAATGGCTATAATCAACAGGATTATATGGCTATAATCAAATGCTGGAGAGAATACGGAGAAAAAGGAACCCTCATAAACTGCTGGTGGGACTGCAAATTGATACAGCTACTATGGAAAACAGTATGGAGGTCCCTCAAAAAATTAAGAATTGATCTACCATATGAACCAGCAATCCCTCTACTGGGTGTTTACCTCAAAGTTTTGAAAACCGATATCCAAAAAGATATTTGCACACAGATGTTCATAGCAGCATTATTCACAGTGGCCAGGACATGGAAGAAACCGAAGTGTCCTACGATAGATGATTGGCTAAAGAAGCTGTGTTACATACATACAATGAAATGTTACTCAGCCATAAGAAGAGATGAAATACTGCCATTTGCGACAAGATGGATGGCCCTTGAAACAATCATGCTAAGCGAAATAAGCCAGACAGAAAAAGTTGAAAATCACATGATATCACTTATATGTGGCATATAAACCTAAAAGCAACAAATAAGCAGGACAAACAGAGATTCGTGGACATGGACTATAGACTAGTGGATACTAGTGGGGTGGGGGAGGAGGGTGGAGATACATGGGGTAAAGGGGGTCAAATATAGGGTTTAGGGGGAGGGTAAAGTGGGTAAAGGTGATCAAATATATGGTAGCTGAAGGAAACTGGACTTTGGGTGGTAAACGCGCAATAGAATATACAGATGTCAAATGATAATGTATACCTGCAAATTATATAATTCTATTAACCAATGTTACCCCAATAAACTTAATTAAAATTTTTAAAAATTTTTAAAAATTAAAAATTAAAAAAAATAAAAACATAAAAATAAAATAAAACTGGAAAAATCTCTGGCAAACCAGCATGAGTCAGTCACCTACTTAAAGAATTCTCACTGAGTATTTGCTATGATCAACTGAGTGAGAGATGAAAGACGCCTCTCCATTGAGATGACAAACCGTTATCCCCATCAGAAGGAAGCCCTCATAAGTCACAGCCAGGCATGAGTATTACTTATCATACACGTTGCTTCTCTCAAGAGCAAAGGTAGTGCCCATCCCAGGGCTAAGTATGAACTAGATGGTAAAGGTAAAGGGATTTCTCAAGAGATGTCCTTAGGTTGCATGTGAATGAGCTGCTGACCACCTTCTATCTTTTGCAGCCAGCTCATCTAATCACCAAATCTTTTCCCATCTGTGGCCCCAGAAATCGGATCACCAGTTACCCCCTAGCTCAAAGCTATTATGTAAAAAATGGAAAGCACATTTCCAGCTTGGTCACTTAGCAATTTTATTATAAATAGTTATTATAAATATTTGCTTATAAATATTTAACTGTTTGAAAAAAGTTTCACCAGATCCTGTTTGCTTATAGATCAGCTCAATTGCAGAGACTGAGTATAGAACACCAGTTGTTGTGATAGACTTCTGTAAATACCATAAACTCTAATAAAAAGGTTGCATTCCTGGTGGCCAGAAGCAAATTTGCAAATCTAATGGGGGAAAACAAGCCACACATTACTCTACACAGAAAGAGCAACAGTACCCAGTAAGAACCACAGCTTCATCCCTTGCTGAGTCTGGAGGCCTAGATGGTGACCGCAACTCTACCATGAGGATACATGAAGATACAGACTTTCAAAGAGGCATTCGGCATGTGCTGGCCTCAGTTTCCTCTCCCTGAGAAATGAGACCATGGACTTGGCCCTTTCAGAGGTCTTTTCAGCTCTAAGGAAGTGACCCATCCCTAAATATGAGTGAAGACTAAAAGCATGGTGATGGCCGACTGTGCAGGCACAGGATTGGCACAGCTCCTATGCAAGACTTGGAAATTCTGGTGACAAGATAGTCACTAAAGTGGTCACTAAAGAAAATACAATGAGGTTTCAGCTTGAATTCTGAGGCATCTACCTACACAAACACTGTTAGGACTCCACCTAACAGATAGCCTCAGGTCTTACTTGCCATTTGTCATGGACTGAATTGTGTACTTCCCAGGCGCCCAAATCCATAGGTTGAAGCCCTAACCCCCAATGTGATTGTATTTGGAGATAGGGCCTTAAAGGAGCTAGTTATGATTAAAAGAAGCCATTAGCATGTTAAGTAAATAAGTATAAGAAGAGAAGGGGACACCAGGGATATGCGGGGACATAGAAAAGGCCAAATGAGTACAAAAAGGAAAAGTGGATGTCTGCAAGCCACGGAGAGAGCCCTCACCAGAAATTAACTTTGCTGGACTTTCAGTTTCCAGAACTGTGAGGAAATAGATTTCTGTTCATAAGCCACCTGGTCTTTGATATTTTGTGGTGATAACCCTAGCAAACTAACACACTATTTCCGTGTGCCCAGTCCACACGTCTGCGCACTTCACCTCTATTGCTCACACCTGCAACTTGCACCGCTGGAACCACTGCCTAGTACAAAGAGAGCAAGAAGTGCCTTGGAGTTTATGGCCTGCCCATCCTTGTGCAGAATATGCAGGCCCACTCGCTGGCCTTCAGGTAGAACACACTCCTGTTGCAATTCACACTCCAGAACCACATGGGATCAGGCTGAAGCTGGAGCTTTGCCTGAAATTATACCCTGTTGCTTCTTCCCTCCTTCACTTGCCTTACTTCTTATCAATTTCTCTCCAGAGTCCTGTACAGAGGTTGTCATCTCAGGGAGTGCTCTTGGGGAACCCCACCTAAGACACTGGCTCAAAGGAAGGGTCCACTCCAATGGTACACTTCGAGCCAACTTGATATTCCACATTCTATTTACTGCTTGCTCCTAAAGGGAAACACAAAGGACCACACTAATGGCTGAGTCGTCCCAGACTTCAGTTTCCAGAACATCACTTTCTCAGCCATGTGTCTGACTGTACAATCGGATTCAGTCTCAGACCAGCTTCATGAAGCTTAGCAAGGGTATAGGTTGTTCTGGTTACCCTCCTATTCCCCTCCTGAGGTCTCAGGAATGCAAGGAGGTAACAGAAGCCAGTAATAATAAGTTATTAAGCAAGTCACTTCTGTGGGCACCCACAGCTCCATCCAAGTGGGAACATCTGAGAAACAATGTAGGACTCACACCGCAGAGTTTTCCACTTAATGGTCAGGGTAGCTGAGGAATGTCTTCAGCAACTCCTGTATTATAGAGTGGTCAGTAACTAGCCGAGGGCTGCTCCCAGGAGGGTAATATTCTCCTGGCACTTCTAATGGACATGGGGTGGCAGAGCACGTGCCAGTGGTCATGCAAAGGACTCGAGTGCTAGCATCTGGAAATGAGGCTGAAGTGTAAGGACTGAGGCACTGTGAGTATCTGACACACGAAGGATGATTTTAGGAACTGATGTTGGTAAGCCAGCAGAAGAGGAGACTTGTGGGGTAGGCAAAGAGGCATGGTCTAGAGTCAGGAAATTTGAACCTGAGTTTTACTTGCTAGCATTGTGAGCTGTACAAGCTCTTCATCTCTTTAAGCATTTATTTACATGTCTTTGAAGTGTGGGCTAAAAATATCCATCTGAGGGTGAAAGTTTGAGGAATAACAGTATATTTTCCTTATCTCAAAGTATCTCCCCACAAGATACTTATGAATTACAAAGGAAAAAAAATAGCCACTTTTATAATGGAGAAACTTGGCAGATACACCATAACCAAGTGATCAAAGTTATCATCCCCACCCTTAATGGGACAAATCAGCATTATATGCTTCCTGGCATGATACACTGAGAGACACAGCAGCACTTCTGCACATTTCTGCCTTAGAATGCACAATCTGACTCTAATCATGGGGAGACATCAGACAAATTCAAATTGAGGGACATCCTACAACATAATTGGCTTACATTCTTCAAAATGTCGGGGTGTTGAAAGACAAAGAAAGTCTGAACAACTGTTCCTGATTGTAGGAGACTAAAGAGATGTGACAACTAAATGTGATGCATGAGCGTGACAACTGAATGCAATGCTAAGCCAGGATTTTTTTTTTTTTCTGTAAAAGACTGAAGTCAAAATAAATTACATGATAGTATTCTATAAATGTTTAATTTCTGGATTTTTATAATTGTGTGGTGTATCCATAAGGAAATTTTTGTTTTGGGGGAAATACACTCTGAAGAATAAAGGAGCAAAGAATAAAGGAGTATCATGTCTGTAACTTATTCTCAAAGTCAGAAAAAAACTCTTACACATTTTCTGTAAATCTGAAATAGTTGTCAAAAAGTTAAAAGAAAAACAATAACAACCTCACAGCATTGCTGTTGTTGTTTTAAAAGTGAAGCCACTACAACTCCTCCCTCTCCAGAGACTGCTCACCCAGCAAACCCTGCATCCTTCCTTTCCATCACTCCCCACCCCAGCACCCCCAGCTCTCCCAGCACCTTCTCCACAGCCTCCTGCTGGCCAATCTGCATCAGCGTCTCTCCCATATTCCACCCCAATCACCCCACCCCACCCCCCAGCACTACCTCCACACTGGCCAAAATGATTTTTTAAAAGCAAATTTGACCTTATTTAGAACACTCCCATGTTTCCCTCTTGCTTATAGGACAAAGTCCAGACAAATAAGATCCTCTGTGATGCTATAGCCCATCCCTCCACTCCTTGCCCTTCTAGAGCCCAGGCTTCTATAGCACCAGATGATAGGATGACTGGGAGACCACATGACCACACGATAAACCATAACCTAGACTCACCACGCTGTACCTTACTTTCACTCTTTTGAACATACTATTTGTTCTATCTGGAAGACCCTTCCTCTCTCTAGTCAACAAAACTTTCACCAAACCCCTCTTCAACATCACTTCCTTTGTTTCCCTGATCCACCATCCCAGCCCCAGACAAAGACCCTCATCTCTTCTTCCACACTACCATTATGCCTCTTTTACCTCAAAACACAAACTTGGAGCAGGTAGGAACCTCAACTCCCAACTCAGATAGGTGTTAGAGGATAGTTTGTTTTTTCTTTAACTGTCCCAGCTATGTTGCCCCTTGAGTGCGATACCTCTTTGTTTAAAATAATTATTTTTCAAGTACAGTTGTCATACAATATTATATTAGTTTCACATGTACAGCACAGTAGTTAGACATTTATGTAGCTTATGAAGTGATGCCTCCAATCTGACACCATACATAGTTATTACACTATTATTGACTATATTTCCTATGCTGTACTTTACATCCTCATGACTACCTGGTAAGTAACAATTTGTATTTCTGAATCCCTTCCCCTTTTTCACCTGCCATGCGATGTCCCTCCTATCTGGCAACCATAAGAATGTTCTCTGTATCTATGAGTTTGGTTTGTTTTGTTTGTTTTTTTGTTTTGTTTCGTTCTTTAGATTCTGCATGTTAGCAAAGTTATATGGCATTGATCTTTTCCTATCTGACTTACTCCACTCAGTACAATACCCTCTAGGTCCACCTACGTTGTTGCAGATGGCAAATTTCATTTTTTTTTTATGGCTGAGTAATATTTCCTTGCATATATGTACCGTTTCTTTTTTATCTCCTCATCCATTGATGGACACCCAGGTTGCCTCCATATATTGGCTATTGTAAATAATGTAGCAATTAACATATGAATGCACATCTCTTCAAAGTAATGTTGAGTTTCTTCCCATAAATACCCAGAAGTGGGATTACTGGGTCCTTCTTTGCCTTTTGTTATACCATTGTTTTAAAATCTATTTTGTCTGATAAAAGTATTGCTACCCAGTTTTTTTCTTATTGTGGTTTTCACTTTCATAAAATATCTTTTTCCATTCTATTACTTTCAGTCTGTGTGTGTCTTTCAATCTGAAGTGAATTTCTTGCAGGTAGCATATGTAAGGGTCTTGTTTTCTTACCCATTCAGCCACCCTATCTTTTGATTAAAGCACCTAATCCATTTATATTTAAAGTAATTGTTTATAGCTATGTAGTTTTTGCCATTTTATTATTCATATTTTAAATCTTTTTTTTTCCTTCTTCTTAAAGTAGTCCCTCTAACGTTTCATGTAATACTGGTTTGATGTCAATGAATTCCTTCAGTTTTTTTTTTATTTGAGAAGCTCTTTATCCGTCCTTCTATTTTAAATGATAGCTTTGCTGGGTAGAGTAATCTTGGTTATAGGTCCTTGCTTTTCATCACTTTGAGTATTTCATGCTAATTCTTTCTGGCCTGCAAAGTTGCTGTTGAGAAATCAGCTGACAGTCTTATGGGAGATCCCTTGTAGGTAATTACTGCTTTTAAGATTCTCTCTTTATCTTTAACCTTTGGCATTTTAATCATGATGTGCCTTGGTTTAGGCCTCTTTTGGTTCATCTTATTTGGGACTCTCTGTGCTTCTGGGGCCTGTATGTCTATTTCCTTCACGACGTTAGGGAAATTTTCCATGATTACATCTTCAGTAAGTTTTCAATTCCTTGCTCTCTTCTCCTTCTGGTACCCCTGCAATGCAAATGTTGTTTTGTTTGATGTTGTCCCAGAGGCCCCTTAAACTATCTTCATTTTTTGGATTCTTTTTTCTTGTTGCTGTTCTATTAGGTGTTTTCTGCTACCTTATATTCTAAGTTGCTGATTTGATCTTCGCTTCATCTAATCTACTATTGATTCCCGCTAATATATTCTTTATTTGTTATCACATTCTTCACTGCTGACTTTTTTAATGTTTTTTATTTCCATTTTATGTTTTCTATTTCTTTGTTAAAGTTCTTGCTGAGTTCATCTACTCTTCTCCTAAGTTCCTTGAGCATTTACAACTAGTGTTTTGAACTCTATATCTGGTAGATTGCTTGTCTCCATTTTGTTTAGTTCTTTTTCTGAAGTTTTATTCTGTTCTTTCATTTGGGACATGTTTCTTTGTCTCACCATTTTGGCTGCCTCCCTGTGTTTGTTTTTATGTAGTGAGTAGGGTTGCTATGTCTCCCAGTCCTAGTAGAATGGCCTTATGTAGAAGGCATCCTATGGGCCCAGTGGCACAGTCTCCCTGGTCACCTGAGCTGGGTGCTCCAGGTGTTTCCCTTGTATGGGTTGTGCATGCACTTCTATTGTAGCTGAGCCCTGGTTGCTGTTTGCACTAAGGATTGGCCTTCGGGATGACTGGTTGTGAGGACTGGTCAGTTACTACAGTGGAGAAGTTGTTATGCAGAGTCTGATAACTTACAGATCAGGATAACTTTAGCGGGCTCTGGTGACTTCTCAGTCTGCCTTTTGGATGTGTTGTCCTGAGATGTGGCCCTGGGTATGGGCTCCTGAAAGGGGCTCTGCCACCAGCCAAATACAGCTGCAGACTGTGCCATGCCTGAGGTCACTTGGCATGAGCCACCAAGCAATCCACAGATGGCCACCAGTTGCACTGGGCTTGGAGGTGCCTTGAGAGGCCGAGCCACAAACCGAGGCCACCTGTCACTAATGCTGGGCTTAGGGCTGCTCAGCAAGAGGTACATGGCATGCTAAGGCCAGATGCTTCTTGTTTGGGTTTTGTAACTTTTGAGAGATTTTAGGAAAGTCTGCAGCATGAGCCAAGACAGGTGGTAAGTATAGAAACACCACTGGGAAAAGCTTGGTAGGGCCACAAGTTGGGTGGGGTGGAGTCTCAGGGAATCACCATGGTGGGGTGCACAGTGTTAGCCAAGTTTATGAAGATCAGATGTGGCAGCCACCTGCAACTTTATGCCAGCAGGAGGGAGGGCTCAACAAAGAAACAATGGATCTGCCAGCACTTCTGTCAAGAAGAAATCTCCCCCTCTAGCCCTCACCCTGAAGGCAGACAATTCAGTTCCTCCCCGTATGTCCCTAACAACTTCTGAGCTGCTGCCCCAAAGCTGGAGCTCAGAGTAAGTGAGCCAATCAGAGAGTAAGTCCATGTTCAGACCCTTCAAGAGGAATGCCTGAGACTCCAGTAGGCTTCCATCTCACTCAACCACAATCTTCACCGGTTTTCACAGCCAGAAGTTGTGGGGACTTCTCTTCCCAGCACTGGAACCCTGGGCTGGGGAGGCTGGCATGTGGCTGACAGTCCTCACTCCTCCAGGGGGAACCCCACAGCCAAGATATCCCTCCCAATTTTTAACTGCCACATGCAAGTATGGGACCAGGCTGTTCCACATCTCTGCCCTCCTACCACTGGCTTCTTCTGTATATTCTTAGTTGTAAGACTTCTGTTCAGCTAGACTTTAGGCAATTCTAAATGATGGTTGTTCTATAGTTTAGTTGTAATTTTGATGTGGTTATCAGAGGAGGCAAGCGCAGTGTTAGCTACTCCACCATCTTGACTGGAAATCCCTTGTAGTATAGTCTAATATCAGGTAATGTGATACCTCCCGTTTTGTTCTTCTTTCTTAAGATTGCTGTGGCTTTGGGGTGGGGGGTGTTTAGTGTTTCCATATGTATTTTAAAATTATTTCTTCTAGTTCTGTGAAAAACCATTGATGTTTTGATAGGGATTGCTTTAAATCTATAGATTGCTTTGAGTAGTATGGACATTTTAATGATGTTAATTCTTCCTATTCATGAGCACAGTATATGCTTTCATCTATTTGTATCTTCTTTAATTTATTTCTTCAAGGACTAATAATCTTCTGATTATAGGTCTTTCATTTTCTTGGCTAAATTTATTCCTAGGTACATTTTGATGCAATTATAAATGAGATTTTTAAAATTTCTCTTTCTGATAGTTTATTATTTGTGTATAAAAATGCAACCAATTTCTGAACATTAATTTTGTACCTGCCACTTTCCTGAATTCATCTATTAATTCTAATAGTTTTTT
>NW_011888788.1:14228575-14229034 GCF_000151845.1 Pteropus vampyrus | reverse complement strand
GACCACATGGTTTTTATCCTTCATTTTGTTTATGTGGTGTATCATGTTAATTGATTTGTGGTTAGCGAACCAAACTTGCATCCCAGGAATGAATCCCCCTTGATCGTGATGTATAATATTTTTAATGTATTGCTGAATTCCATTTGCTAATATTTTGTTGAGGATTTTTGCATGTATGTTCTTTAGGAATATTGGCCTATAATTTTTTTGTAAACTCTTCATCTATTTTTTTAATCAGGGTAATATTGGCCTCATAAAATAAGCTTGGGAGCTTTCCCTCCTCTTGAATTTTTTGTAATAGTTTGAGAGGGTAAGGTGTTAATTCTTCTTTGGATGTTTGGTAAAAGTCACCTGTGAAGCCATCTGGTACAGGACTTTTGTTAGTTGGGAGCTTTTTGATTACTGATTTGATTTCATTTGTAGTATTTGGTCTGTTCAGACTTACTGTTTCTTCTTGAT
>NW_011888788.1:14227461-14228525 GCF_000151845.1 Pteropus vampyrus | reverse complement strand
TGGTACAGGACTTTTGTTAGTTGGGAGCTTTTTGATTACTGATTTGATTTCATTTGTAGTATTTGGTCTGTTCAGACTTACTGTTTCTTCTTGATTTAGATCTGAGAGATTGTATGTTTCTCAGAATGCATTCATTTCTTCCAGATTGTCCAGTTTTTTGGCATACAATTGTTTATTGTATTTTCTTATAATCCTGTGTACTTCTGTGGTGTCAGTTATCACTTCTCTTTCATTTCTGATTTTTTATTTGAATTCTCTCTCTTTTTTCCTTGATGTGTCTAGTTAAGTGTTTATCAATATTATCTTTTCAAAAAACTAGCTCTTGATTTCATTGATCTTTTGTATTGTATTTTTAGACTCTATTTTATTTATTTTTGCTCTGGTCTTTATTATTTCCTTCCATCTACTTACTTTGGGCTTTGTTTGTTGTTCTTTTTCTAATTCATTTAGGTGTAAGGTTAGATTGTTTATTTGAGCTTTTTCTTGTTTCTTGAGGTAGGCCTGTATTGCTATGAATTTCTCTCTTAGGACTGCTTTTGCTCTGTCTCAGAGATTTGGATTTGTTGTGTTTTCATTTTCATTTGTCTCAAGGTATCTTTTGATTTCTTCTTTGATCTCATTGTTAACCTATCATGGTTTAGTAACATGCTATTTAGCCTCCATATGTTTGTCTGTTTTTCCATTTTTTTCTCATAATTGATTTCTAGATTCATATCATTGTGGTCAGAGAAGATGCTTAATATATTGTAATCTTAAATTTATTGAGACTTGTTTTATGGCCTAACATATGGTCTCTCCTGGAAAATGTTCCATGTACATTTGAAAAGAATCCACCCATTCTAATATATCATTTAAGGCTGCTATTTCCTTGTTGATTTTCTGTCTGGAAGATCTCTCCATTGTTGTTGATGTGATGTTAAAGTCTCCTACCGTGACTGAATTACCATCAACCTCTCCCTTCAAGTCCTTAATATTTGCTTTATTCATTTAGGTGCTCCCACATTGGGTGAATAAATGTTTACAAGAGTTATATTCTCTTGTTCTATTGATCTCTTTACCATTAT
>NW_011888788.1:14226599-14227093 GCF_000151845.1 Pteropus vampyrus | reverse complement strand
GAAATCAATTCTCAACTTGGTTTCTTGGTGCAGTGTTTTTCTGATTGCTTCTCGGCTTTCTCTCTCTCCCTGTTCTCAAGATCACAGATGCTGAAAGATGCACCTGTGCCTGGTAGGTAATTTTTATTTCTGTTGGTCAAGTGGTTGTTCCCTCTTTGTAATCAAGCCCAGGCCCATGAGTAAGAGTTGCAGTTTACTATGGGGATGTCATTTGTCTTCCAAGTGAGCAAATTTTTTCCCATTGATTATATATTTTATACGCACAAATCATGCATAACAAGAAAAAATGAAACCCTGAATAAGAACCCAAAAGAACACATTCAAGCGAAGTCAACAACTATTTATTGAGTAACAGTTGTACATACAGATTGTGTTCTGTATTGTGATTGTCCTGTCTTCTCTCCTAGTATTTTTATTATTATTATTAGTTTCAAGTATACAGTACATTGGTTAGATATTTATATAGTTTATAAAATGATCCCCCTGATTGCTCT
>NW_011888788.1:14223368-14225249 GCF_000151845.1 Pteropus vampyrus | reverse complement strand
ATTATTAGTTTCAAGTATACAGTACATTGGTTAGATATTTATATAGTTTATAAAATGATCCCCCTGATTGCTCTTTCTCTCTTCTGGCTCTCCACCTAGCCATTACATTAATGCTAACTGCATTCCCTATGCCATTCTCCCCATCTACATGACCATCTATCAACTACTAATTTTACTTCTTTAACCCTTCACCCCTTTCTCCCAGCCCCCAACTATCTTCCCTCTGGCCATCACCAGATTTTCTTCTATATTTGTGAGTCTGTTTTGGTTAGTTTGTTCTTTTTGTTCCTTAGATTCCACATATAAGTGAAATCATATGGTATTTATCTTTCTCTGTCTAACTTATTTCACTCAGCATAATAATCCTTTAGGTCCCTCCATGTCGTGAATGGTGGGATTTCATTTTTTAATGGCTGAGTAATATTTCATTGTATATATGAACCATAACTTCTTTATCCAGTCATCTGTTGATGGGCATTTAGGTTGCTTCCATATTATGGCTATTGTGAATAGAGCTGCTATGAATATAGGGGTGCATAGATCTTTATGAATTATTGTTTTGGTTTTCTTTAAATAAATACCCAGAAGTACAATGCTGGGCCAAAAAGTAGATCCATTTTTAATTTTATGAAAAACCTCCAGACTGTTTTCTATAATGGCTATACCAACTTGCAATTCCACCAAGAGTGTATGAGAATTCCCTTTTCTCCATATCCTCACCAACACTTGTTGTTTTTGATTTATTGATGATAGCCATTCTGACAGGTATGAGGTGATATCTCATTGTGGTTTTAATTTGCATTTCTCTGATGATTAGTGACCTTGAGCATCTTTTCATACATCTGTTGGCCATCTATATTTTCTGTGAAGAAATATCTGTTCAGGTCTTCTGCCCATTTTTTAATTGGATTGTTTTTTGTTGTTGTTGAGTTGTATGAGTTCTTTATATATTTTGGATATTAACCACTTGTCAGATGTGTCATAAGCGAATATCATCTCCCATTCAGTTAGTTGTCTTTTTGTTTTATTGATGGTTTACTTTGCTGTGCAAATCTTTTTAGTTTGATGTAGTCCCACTTGTTTATTTTTCCTTTTGTTTTCCTTTCACAAGGAGATATGTCCAAAAATAAATTACTAGTAGCAATATCAGAGAGATTGATGCCTATGTTTTCTTCTAGAAGTTTTATGGTTTCAGGTCTTACATTTAAGCCTTTAATTCGTTTTGAGTCTATTCTTGTATACAGTTAGGTGGTCCAGTTTCTTTTTATTTTTCTTTTCTTTTTTTTTTTTGCATGTATCTGTCCAATTTTCCCAGCACTATTTATTGAAAAGACTGTCTTTATCCTATTGTATATTCTTGCCTCTTTTGTCATATATTAAGTGAGCGTATAGGCGTGGATTTATTTCTAGGCTTTTTATTCTGTTCCATTGATCAATGTATCTGTTTTTATGCCAGTACCATGATGTTTTGATAACTGTAGCCTTGTAGTATAGTTTGATATCAGGTAGTGTGATACCTCCAACTTTGTTCTTCTTTCTCAAGACTGCCGTGGTTATTCGGGATCTTTAATGGTTCCATATAAATTTTAGGATTATTTGTTATAGCTCTCTGAAAAATGCTATTGGTATTTTGATAGGGATTACATTGAATTTGTAGATTGCTTTGGGTAGTATGACCATTTTAATGATGTTGATTCTTCCTCCCTGTGAGCATGGTATATGCTTCCATCTATTTGTATCTTCTTTAATTGCTTTTTTCAATGACATAATTTTTTTATTTTATTTTATTTTTTTATGGTGACATTGGCTAACAAAATCCAATAAGTTTCAAGCGTACAATTTAACAGTAACATACATTATATATATATTACAAATATACAA